>NC_059302.1:16106132-16173632 GCF_017591435.1 Portunus trituberculatus | reverse complement strand
ACGTTCTTGTATAACCTCAAACAGCTAGGTTCATGTAGCTGAACCACTTGCTGGTGGAGTAAGGCAGATGAGGCGAGGAAGTGGAGAAGAGGACAAGACAGGGCAATCAGGGTCCAGCAGAAACACGGGCAGGATTATTCATAACATAACATAACATATAACATAACATAAATAATAGGATAACAAAGGGCCACCAGGGCCCATCTAGGTTATCCTGTATCTGTCGCACAGCGACCTCGTCATCAGTACTTAAAGATACACTTACAAGTACACAATACATTATATACTAATTCTAAATATTTGGCCCATTAACAGGGCTAAGTCCTGCAGCGAAATCCTCTACAATTTGTGGTCCCCATACATGGGGATCATGTCTTGTTTAACTATAGTAAATTTTTTATAAAAACTATCATGCAGTGCTATACATAATTATAAATTTAATAAATTTAAGTGCTTATCTAATCTGTTTTTAAACATTGTCAAACTAGTGCTATTTACAACCGTCTCTGGCAATGCATTCCAGAAGTCTACCACCCTATGACTAAAGAAATATTTTCTTATATCTAACCTGCAGCCTTGCTTTCTAATCTTCCTGCCATGATTTCTAGTCCTACTTCCTCCTCTAAGGTAAAGAAAGATCTCACATCTATGTAGTTTGTATCTGAGAACATTTTAAATAACTCTATCATATCCCTCTTATACATCTCCTCTCAAATGAAAACATGTTTAATGCCTTTAATCTATCTCTATACTCCAGGCACTTCAAAGCTGGTATCATCCTAGTTGCTCTTCTCTGAACTGCTTCTAACATGTTGATATCCTGCCTATAGTGGGGTGACCAGGCCTGTATGCAATACTCTAAATGGGGCCTAACATAAGAATTATATAAGCTACGCACCACTTCCTTACTTTTATAACTAACATTTCTATTTATAAAACCCAGGATCCTATTTGCCCTATTTCTTGCTTCTAAACATTGCTTTGAAAATTTCATAGTCCTGTCTATCACTACTCCTAAATCCTTTCCTTCCTCTACTGCCTCTAGCCAACATCCCTCCATCTCATAGTTAAAGTTTGTGTTTGTGGCTACCTATCTCATGAGTCCACCATAATGGCTTCCTGTTTCTCTGCCTTATATCTTTGTAAGGGATACACTGCATCACTATACCCTTTACTACAACCTTAAAAATATCCCACATCTCCTGTGCAGTTTTATTTCCAAAACTATCTTCCCAGTTTACCTCTCCTAATAACTGACGTAACCTACCATAATTGCCTTTCTGATAGTTTGGGATTCTAGTCTTATTCACTATATTATCCCTACTGGAATTAATGATAAATCTAATTATATGATGGTCACTGTTTGCTAAAGTCTCTCCTACCTCAACTTCCTTTAAACAATGCTCAATATTTGTTAGTACTTGTCTAAAACCTTCCTCCCCCTAGTAGGTTTATCTACCATCTGCACTAAATAGTTATCCTGAAAACCTTCCATAAACTTATTTTCACTAGCATCTCCTACCATCCTCTCCCAGTTTACTGACTTAAGATTAAAATCCCCTAAGATAATTGTCTGACTAGTACACCCCCTATTTATCTCATCTACCATAAGGTTGTCTACCTCTGCTGACTGGTTAGGTGGTCTATAAAAAGCTCCTACTCTAATAACCTTACTTTTGTTTACTCTAACATCCAGCCATAAGGACTCTACTCTGTTATCTACCTTAATACCATTAACCTGACTGGAAATGAAGGATTTTTTTACATAAATAACTACTCCTCCACCTATCCTACCAATTCTCTGGTGTAAATACATAATGTATCCATCTACTTCATATTCTTTCCTATTTTCCCTAAACTTTTCCTCATTTACCCATGCCTCTGTGACACATACAACATCTAAGTCCTCCTCAACTATATAACTAGATAACTCGTCCTTCTTGTTCCTAAGACTCCTGGCCTTTACATAAAAGCATTTAAGTCTGCTACCTTCCTAGATGCTGTCTCCTTATTTGGAATTCTAATCTTATTCTCTCCTAGTTGCACCTGGAAATCTTTCCTAATCTTTTCACTATCTCTGTTTATCCTATCTAATTTATGTCTAGCATCTTTCTTCTGGAATGCATTTGCTACCTCACCCCCTACACTCCATCCCAACTCCCCTCCAGACATCCACTCAGCACATCCACACCCTTCCTACTCAGATGCACACCATCCCTAGCATACAAATCCCTTCACCCATAGAACCTATCCCATACATCCACAAAGCTGACACCGACATCCTTACACATCCCTTTTACCCGATCATTCACACCAATGGCTCTAGACAACCATTCCCTGCTAACATACACACGAGGCAAGATTTCTGACACTACACACCTCCTACCACTCTTCCTTATCTTGCCTAACATTTCCCGAAATCTTGCCACTAACTCCTCCGACCCACCTGCTCTGACATCGTTCCCACCTACGTGCAAAACTACTACACCCTCCCTCTCCATCCCCCCAACCCTCTTCTGCACCTCCTCACTCACTGCCTTCACACCTGCACCAGGCATACACACGTTCGTCCTCCTATCCCTGTCTTTCCCACAGAAAGTGCTATCTAAATACCTAACCTGAGAGTCACCCACCACACACACCTGAGGTGTGCTAGGCACAACCATCCTCCTCCTCTCCTCTACCCCCTTCTTTCTCCTTTCACTCACCACAACCACTTCATTCACTCCACTCTCACTTTCACTCTCCCCCTCCAACAAACCGAACCTATTTTCACACTCAACAGGTTTAGTCCTATCCTCCCTAACTGCCTCCGCTTTCCTTCCCCTCGCAACCTGCCATCTCTGCCCATCCTGACTACTATCTTTCCCCGTCTGTGCAGGATTATGCATATGGACTATACCAGGACTTGTACCTTGATAATACATACTGAAAACCACTCTGCATGTTATCAACCTTGTGCCAATCAGAGCAAGAAAGTTGAAGTGAATCCATCCATTAATTCTTCCTAAACTTCAATAGCTGGACTTGACTCCCCAAGAATTTGGCCAACTTCAAGAGGCTTGCCCAACCCTGGCTGACTTACATACTAAAACTTCTTCAGGTAAGGTTGATAAAGCATGCAATGGTTCTACCTTCCAGTTCATCTTAGAAAATGATCTCTTATTAGTGCATATAAATGCATCACCTCTGATTGTCCTAGGAAAATAGGCAGCCTGGCTCTTGTCATTCCAAAGGAATACCGGCCAGTTGTATTACATACTGCTAATGAAGAACCCTTGGCTGGTCATTTTCTCATAGGAAGACCCAGATGAAGATTACTCAAGACTTCTGGCCAGGAATGGGAGCCAATTTGAGGGACTATTGAAGATCCTGTGACAAGTGCCAGCGCATGTCTCCTAAGGGATAAGTACAACCAGTGCCCCTTCAGCTGTTGCCAGTGGTGACTGAACCCTTCTCCACTGCTGCTATAGATTTAGTGGGTCCTTTGACTCCTGCCTCTTCAAACAGACATTGCAACATCTTAACCCTTACTGATTTTACTTCAGCAACCCACCGTCGGTGCTGGAGAGGCTACACATGAAATGCACGCACAAAGATCAAGGTACCGGCAGTAACGCCTTGTTCACGGTACAGGCACAACGTGTGTTGTCTTGCTGCTGCAGTTTACCATTTTGGGATTGGTTACCCGTTATCTGGTTTTCAGAGCGGGTTGGCACTTATTTAGTACCTTACATTATTACCATTATTACCCCGTGATCCAGTTGGAGCGGGAAGAGTGCCTGGTGTTCCTTTCCTGTTATCCATTTAGGACCGGGTGGACACGGTGTTGAACAGGGTAAGATTATGCACCCTTTGTTATCTGTTATTCGTGGTCTTGTGGGTGTTGTATTGTGCCCTTGTTTGTGGTATTTTCCCATAATCTATGTTTAAGGAGCAGGTGGAAATGTAAACAAAGTGGTCATCTCGCAGTCATTTACGGTGTGTGATTGCTGGCCTGTGGAGCAAGTTTAAAGGTTTATTTTGATTTTATCCCGTTATCTGTATTAAGAGCGGGTTGAGGTCCGGTTATTTTGCCTGTGTTTTTTCGCATTATCTCTCAGGAGCGGGATATGTGACAGACGTGTGCTGTTGTGAAGGAGCTTGGTGCATCAATATGTCTTCATCGGGTGAAACTACACCTCCACGAAGTGGTTCCTCACATTCTCGTGGAAGCCGCCCCTATTCTTCCACTAGGCCTAAGGCGAGGAAGAATGTTCAACGGTTTGTGGCCTCTGCTGGTGAGGATGGTGTGGCAAGTGATAGTGTATCTAAGATGGACACCCGATGACCGGTTAGCAAGTCTGTGGATGTAAGCAATACTTCTTTGTCCAAGATTTTGGAGGTTTTGACTGTACTTCAGGAGGATGTGAATAAACTTGAGCATGACAGAGGTGTCAGTGCAAGTGTTGGTTCTGAGCCTGGGACATCTGGCCTCAGATCTGTACCACCAAATGACTTAGGTGGTGAACATGATATTTCTGCCTTGCATACCCCTTCTATTTTTGGTGAATTTTCTGGGTTTAGGTCACAGGAAGAGAGTGCTGAAGAAGGTGAGATTGAAGAAAGGGTTCCTTCTGGCAGTATTCTGTTACAAGCAGCTAAGGCTTTTGTTCCCGTGGATGACTGTTCTGAAGCAACTGAGGAACCGATTGCTGCAATGGTGAATCACTGGTTTTCTCATGGTTTGAAAGATGAGGACTACAAGGAGATTTTGGCAGATGAGGTTTCTAAGTGTCCTAGAAATTGTAAGGTGCTTCTTCCAGTTGAGTGCAACTCACAACTGCTGGATGCCCTGCCCGCTGAGGCAAAGAAAGCTGATTTCCGACTGAAGGAAGTCAGCAAGGACATAACTAAGGCTGCCACTATCATTGTTAAGTCACTTACTGTCCTGGACAAGTTTACCAATGAGGAGGAGAATCAGGTCATTGGTCATGAGGTGGCTATGCTCAATGGTGCCTTGGGGTTGTTAGTGCATGCTAACTTTAAAATTAATATGAATCGACAGTATTTCATCGAACGTGAGATTAACCACAAGTATGCTCACTTATGTACTGATAAGACTTCTATGACTGGCTTATTGTTTGGGGATGACCTTACTCAAGCTACTAAACAGATTGAGGAGGCAGAGAGGCTGAAAAACAAGTTTACCAACAAGAAAACTTTCCATTTTGGAGCTCCAGGTCTTGGGAAGTTTAGTGATGGCAAGCAACGTGGTTTCTTTGGGAAATCATCTTTCCGGGAAATGTCAACCCGGTTTAAACCGTACGGTTTACACAAACCTGCCACCAGAGGGGACAGCCGCCCTTATTATCTCAGAGGGAACTCCTCTTCAAAAAACTCAAGGGGCCGGGACACTACAATCCCCGGCAGTAATTCAGGTAAGACATGAATTTGAAGCAGGTCAGCTTCACAAGTTTATAGATGAGTGGTGCAAACTTACTAGTGACCCTTTCATCCTGGACACTGTTAATTAAACATTGCCATTTTGAGATCGATGAACAGAACATTACTCATTTATTTTCTGAGGAAGTGGAATACAGGTTTAGTGATGAGGAGAAAGTTATTATGACTAAAGAAATAGATAAATTGTTGAGGCTGAAGGTTATCAAGAAGACTCACAGACAGGTATGCCAGATTATTTCCCTGTTTTCTTGAGAGAGAAAAAAGATGGTGGCTATAGGATGGTGATTAATCTGAAGAAACTCAACAAATTCATGAATTACATACATTTCAAAATGGAAAATTTTGAGCAGGCAATATAAGTTCAGGTGCTTTCGTGGCTTCCGTTGATCTAAAGCATGCCTATTACTCAGTTAAAATTGCAGAGGAGCAACAAAAATACCTTTGTTTTAAATGGGCAGGGAAGATTTACCAATTCACTTGCCTTGCTAATGGTGTTTCTGAAGGCCCTCGTCTTTTCACTAAACTTATGAAGCCAGTTTTTTCTTTTTTGAGGTTAAAAGGCTACACCATTACTTCTTTTATAGATGATGCTCTTATGTGTAGCAAGTCAGTTGAGGGTTGTGTTGCTTGTTTGAAGGATACTGTGGAGATTTTGCAAAATGTTGGGTTTTGTATTCATGTGGAAAAGTCAGTCTTGGTGCCTACGAAACGCATAGAATATCTTGGTAACATCATTGATTCTGAAGCCATGACTGTTAGACTCCCTGCTTGTAGAGTGGAGAAAATTGTGAAAAGTCGTTCATCCTTGGCCAGTAGAAATAAGGTGAAGATCAGCGAGGTAGCTGGGGGTAGTTGGCCTGTTGGTGGCTGCCATTCCGGCCGTAGAATTTGGTAAGCTTCATTACAGGATTTTAGAAAGGGCCAAAATTGTTTGTTGCATTAAAGGTGGAGAAGGGTAACTTTGACAAACTTATGACGATCTCAAAGGAAATGAAATTGGAGCTGAGTTGGTGGATCTCTGAAGTAGGGACCCAAGTTAGGAAAATTTTTCGGCCTGCTCCTACTGTTTAAATTTTTTCTGATGCCTCAGACTTAGGTTGGGGTGGTTGTGTATTAAAGCATTCCACCAATGGTCAATGGACATCTGAAGAAAGCTGCCTGCACATTAACCCTTAACTTCCGGCGGTCGTATATAAACGTTTGCGTCAGAACGTCCGAAGTGACGGGATTCGTCCCAGTAATCAAGATTTTTCCCGGCGTAATTTTAAGTCTCTCGCGCGCTCTCTTGAGGCGGATGGTGAGTAGAAGTATCTGGCATCTTTTACCACACAAGTGTTTCCACAAGAGCTCCTAATTTTAGAGGTAACTGAACTGTTTTCCCGTTTTATGGGCGACACTTGGCAACTCCGGTGACGCTGGGTAGAAAGGTCAGTGATAACAGCGAAGGATCGGGTCAGATTGTAAATCACCATGGAGCAAGGCAGAACCCTTTTACTTAGCAGTGGTTCTGAGCTAGAAGAAAGTGACAGTGAATATATAGAAGAAGAAACTGGGGAAAGTGAAGAGACTAGTAGTGAGGACACGGATGTAGAGCATCATTCACCTGCTTTCTCAGGAGAACAGACAGAGAGACAGAGACTCTTACACAGTATAAGTGACAGTGAAGGCAATAATGATGAAGAACAGACTCCAGATAATGTGTCAAGGACACAGAGTGTTTCTAGGAGACGAGGCATGCGCGTGCTCCTCGCGTTCTGGGAGACGATCAAGGGGCGTGGCAGAGGTGGCGCGAGACCCCGACCTGTCTTTCAATGGAGGGAATTCAATGATGATTTTTCCCAGTTATGCCTGATTTATCTGTGTCTCCTGGCATAACAGCTGAATTCCCTCCTGTGCAACACAATTGTGACTATTTCATGGCGTTTCTCAGTGATGCTTTCTTGGACCATATAGTGAGTGAGAGCAACACTTTTCATGATGAAGAAACAGCAGATGATGATGATGTGCCCCATAGCTCTCACGAGAAAGAGTGGAAAACATCACAAGAAATGAACTCCTGACGTTCATAGCCGTCACGCTTCTTATGAGTCATTCGAGAAAAGCTTTGAGGTAACTCATCTGAGTCACACACGCGGGCCTACACACATCAACACTTGTCAGAGAGAGAGAGAGAGAGAGAGAGAGAGAGAGAGAGAGAGCTTACACACACACACACACACACACACACACACACACACACACACACACACGTGTCTCAGAAATCAGTGATATATGACACACACACACACACACACACACACACACACACACACACACACACACACACACACACACACACACACACACACACACACACACACGTGTCTCAGAAATCAGTGATAATATGTCCTTCCTTCCTCCCCCTACTCTCTCTCTCTCTCTCTCTCTCTCTCTCTCTCTCTCACACACACACACAGAGAGAGAGAGAGAGAGAGAGAGAGAGAGAGAGAGAGAGAGAGAGAGAGAGAGAGAGAGAGAGAGAGAGCGCGCTCCGGCTGTTTCCTCTTGACTGGTCACACCGTCGGAGGAGGAAACTTTGATAAGACAATAACTAAACTCTCAGACGTCATATCGAGCTGGAAAGTACATCATTGTATTCAGAATAACACAGATAAAATAATTATCAGTATTCAAACTGTGTTCTGACAATTTTTAGGTGTACCATTTTTCCCCGTCATTAGACAGGAAAAAATATTTTAATCCCCGGAAGTTAAGGGTTAATGCAAGGGAACTCAAGGCCATCTTGTTTACCCTTCAATCTTTTGCTTACTTGCTTAAAGGCTGCCATGTTAAAGTTATGTGTGATAATACCACAGCCATTGCTTATGTAAATGAGATGGATAGAACTAAGTCACTAGTGTGTAACTCTATCTGCAATGATATCTGGAATTGGTGTATTTCCAATGACATCTGGATTACTTGTGCACATATACCAGGAAAGAACAATGTGTTGGCGGATGCAGCCTCTCGTAATTTTAATGACAGGCATGAATGGAAACTTAATCCAAAGATTTTTAAGGAGTTGTGTGTAGTTTTTGAAACTCCCTCCATTGACTTGTTTGCTTCTCGCTTAAACAAGCAACTAGATTGTTTTTGCTCGTGGACACCTGATCCATAAGCAGAGCATGTTCACATTAAATTGGGCCAGTTTCGATCTGATTTACCTTTTCCCACAATTCCCTCTTATTACTAGGTGTCTACAGAAAATGAGGGAGGAGAGAGCAAAGGGATGGATCATTGTTCCAATGTGGACTTCCCAACCATGGATGGGCTCTCTTCTGCAAATGTTGGTCAAGGCACCAAGGCTCATCACACAGAAAACAAATGTACTATGACATCCCTCATCAGCAGTAGAACATCCAATTATGACTCACACCCAACTGATGGCATGTCTTTTGTCAGGCGACAACTTAGAGGGAGAGGTGTATCGTCAGAAGGTACAGAGATTATCATGGCATCGTGGAGACCAGGTATGATGCGACAATATAGACCACACATTAACAGATGGTCATCATTTTGTGATAGATGGAATATCAATCCCTCTAATCCCTCTGTAACTAATGTTTTGAATTTTCTTTCGGAGACCTTTCATAGAGGAGTGGGGTATGAGTCTGTCAACACAGCAAGAGGTGCTCTCTCTGCTTTAGGCATTATGTTGGAGGGATGTAGAGCTGGGAATCATCCACTTATCAATAGATTTATGCGTGGCATGTTTAACTTGAGACCCTCTTGCCCTAGGTATGCAGAAACCTGGGATGTGCGGCCAGTGTTGCAGAAGCTGAGGTCCATGGGCCCATTACCAGACCTGTCTTTGAAGTCTTTAACTTTGAAATTGGTGATGCTTATGGCACTGACTCAGGCTGTGAGAGTATAGACCTTACATTTATTATTGTATTCCAATGCTAGTGTTGATAAGAATTCTGTTTCACTCTTGTTGGGCGGAAACATTAAGCAGTGCCGTCCTAAGTTTAATGTTAGAATGCTTACGTTTCATGCTTATGTGCCTAATTCTAGAATTTGTGTTGTGAATACTTTGAAGGAATATCTTAACAGAACGGAGAATCTGAGAAAGGAATTTGGGAAGGATAATGGGAAACTCCTAATCAGTCTGGTGAAGCCACATAAAAGTGTTTCCAAAGATATAGTGGCAAGGTGGATTAAGACTGTGGTATCAATACTAAGAAATTCACGGCTGGCAGTGTTCGACCAGCCTCTACTTCCCAGGCCAAAGCCATGGATGTCCCAGTTCCTATTATCTTATCTAAGGCAAGTTGGATTTAGGAGACAACCTTTGCCAAACACTATAATAAGGAGATTATTCAGGTTTCAGATTCTTTTCAAGAGGCCACACTAGATTCTGTTTTATAATGTTTACATGTTTCTCTGTTCACCTGTGTTGGAACTCAAATTAATTATTTTTTATACATTAATATGTATTTGTACGGGCCATATCTGTTGAAGGAGGATGGATTTTCATATAACGAAGTTTGGATTTGTTTTTAGTTCTTTTATTTACCAAGCAGTCATTTGGAGAATGATAATTATTATTGGGTCATTCTGAGAGTACACCCCACATGGCTTCAAAATCTCATGTAGCCTCTCCAGCACCAGCTGTGGGTTGCTGAAGTAAAATTATAGAAGTACATGAGACTTACCATAGGTCAATTGAAATGTGCTTTGGATTTTGCGAAGCAAGCCACCGCTGCTGGAGAGAGCTTTCACATGCCTGCCACTCCCACCCTTCAGAAAGAAGAAATTTTGAATTTGGCGTTTAGCTTTCCGACTGGGGTATTTTAGGAACCCTGTGGCATGTGGGTAGCTCTCAGTTCTTTAAAGTCTGCCGGTACCTTGATCTTTGTGCATGCATCTCATGTGAAAGCTCTCTCCAGCAGTGGTGGCTTGCTTCGCAAAATCAGAAGCACATTTCAACTGACCTACGGTAAGTCTCATGTACTTCTATAATTTTCTATCCTTTTTAGAGCTCAGAGACCATAACACTGCTGCATATTCCAGCCTTGGGCATATCATGCTTGTGATGATTTTTTCATCATATCTTTATCCATGTAATGAAATGCCACTCTTATATTAGTCAACATTTTATATATGATAGTCCATATATCTTGCTTATGTGTTTATCAGGGCTCAGATTTTCTTGTATGATCACTCCAAGGTCATTTTCTTCTTTAGTCTTCATTATTTGTTCCTCTCCCATCAAATAGTTCCATACTGGTCTTCTCTTACTCTTTCCTTGTTCCATTATGTGACATTTCTTGGCATTAAACTCCAACTTCCACTTCCTGCTCCATTCATAGATCTTGTTTAAATCTTCCTGCAACAGCAGACAGTCATCTCTGGTTTTGATAACTCTTAGCAACTTTGAATCATCAGCGAATAAATTTATATAACTGTTTATCCCAATGTGAATGTCATTTACATAAACTTGAAACATAATGGGGGCTAACACTGACCCTTGTGGCACTTCGCTAGTTACTTTACCCCAAGATGATTATGTATCTCTAGAGAATCACAGTTCTCATTTCCCTATCCTTCAAATAATCTCTTGTCCATTTGAGCAAGGTTCCACGCAGTCCTCCTATGTACTTTAGTTTCCAAAGAAGTCGTCTGTGCGGAACTTTATCAAAAGCCTTTTTAATGTCCAGGTATACTGTGTTTACCCATCCATCTCTGTTTTCTAGTTCTGCAATAACTCTCGATTAGAAGCTTATTAAATTTGATACACATGACCGCCCTGTCCTGAATCCAAATTGTCTGTTCGATATGACTTGCTCCTCTTTTAGAAATTTAACCCATTTTTCTTTGACAATTATTTCACATAACTTCCTATGACATTTGTAAGTGACACTGGTCTGTAGTTTAGTGGTTCAGTTGCTTTTCCTCCTTTAAATAGTGGAACTTTCCCTTCATTTATTGAACTTTTAATTATTTCTCAAATTGGATCCAGTAATTGCTCTTTACATTCATTTAACATCCAGCCTGATACACCATCTGGCCCCATTGCTTTTCTGACTTCCAACTTATCCAGTAATCTTCCAATATCCTGTTTCTGCACTGCAATCTCCTGTAATCCTTGGCAATCCAATGTCCTATTAGGTTCTGTGAAATCATCATCTGTAGTGAACACCATTTTGAAGCTTTCATTCATTATTTCACACATTTTCTTCTCTGTTTGGTATGTTTTCCCTTCTTTAATAATTTTTTCAATTGTTTCCTTATTCTTTGCTTTGTCGTTTATAAACTTGCAGAAAAGTTTGGGTTCATCCTTGCTTTTATCCACTTCATCCTTCTCAAACTCTTTTTCTTCCTCTCTAATATATTCATTTCTAGTATCTTTGTACTGCCGACTATTATAGTCATTTCCCTGCTTTAAGAGTTTCTTCCATGCTTTATCCTTTCCCTTTTTTGCTTGTATACATCTAGGATTGTACCAAACATGTATTTTTTTTTTCTGAACTCTATAAATAGGAACAAACTTTTTACTCCTTCATTCTATTTCTGTAAGAATATGTCATATTTCTCTTGTACAGTCTTCCTGCACATAATATTACTCCACTCAATATCAGCAAAATAACTCCTTAATTTTTCAAAATCTGCTCTTGCATAAATTAATCTCTCTTATTTATAGTCCTCTCTGTAACTTATTGCATCTTCCTCCTACATTTGCACCTCTAATGTCACATGATTACTTTTTCCCATTGGACTAAGGTATTGTATGATTGGAGGGGACTCTGGTTTCATTGTGAAAACTAAGTCAAGCAACGATGGTTCTTCTTCCCCTGCACCTTGTTGACTCCTCCACCCACTGGTCCATTGTATTAACCATAGTTGTCCCTCCACTGCCCAGCATTATCCATTACTTCCATCTCTCTCCAGTTTATTTTTTTACAGTTGAAGTCTCCAACTAAGAGTATTCTTCTATCTTTTCTTATCATGTTATCTAGGCACTTTATCACCTCTCTTTGCATATCTTTATGCTCTTCTGATCCCCATGTATTAATCTTTGGAACATATGTAACTATAATTTTTCTTTTCTTCAAATCTTCTGTTCTGATTGTTACTCCCATTACTTCCACCTTGTCCTCACCATATTGCACATCCTCCACACATATATTATCACGAACCATTATTAGCACTCCTCCTCCCCCTTTATCCTTTCTGTCCCTCCTCCAGGTATTATATCCCTCCTCTTTAAAGTTGCCATGGATCTCTTTTTTCAGTTTTGTTTCAACGATGCACATTACATCCGGCTTTTTCTCTTTCAAATAATCCCGAACTTACAATATGCTTGATAACAACCCATCTATGTTAGTATAAGTCACTCTTGATTTATTGCATCCTCCACGACTTCCTCTTTTTTCTTTAGGTACCACTTCTTTAGTCTCATATCCAGAACTCTCCAGTAAAAATTCTTCTCTATCTCTGTCCTTTTCTCATCTTTTTCCTTAGCTTCACTTCTCAGCACTTTCTCCTTTTCCCTTTCCTCTAAGTTCATATCTCTATTCATCCATATTTTCTTGTGATCGACATCATCAGCCAGCTTCCCTTTTCTAGCCATAATTTCCTCTAGAACCACTTGAGATCCCATTTTTACCTTTATTAGTCTCTTACTCCCTTCACTGTACCTTCCCAGGCTAATCACTTGCTCCACCTCCTGGTCAAATTCTTGTGTGCTGTCTTGTACTCTTTTGATAACATTTTTGGCCATTTCCCTTTCTTCACGTTCTCTTGTGAATTTATTTGGGTTTTTCTTTTCCCGCATCCCATAAATCACGAAGCTTTTTTTCTTGTCCACTGCATCCCGCACCATATTTTCCTTTTCCTTGATAACTTCTATTACAGCAACTTTTGTGTTCTCCTGAATTTGTCTCCTTACCACTTTTGAAAATTTGACTTTTCTTCTTGCTCCTGTTTCTATTCATTTCTTAGTTCTTTCAATTTGTTATCACCTAGACCACCTTCTGCCCTGTCTGTAATCCCGTCCTGCACTTTATCTTGCAAGCTCTTTAACCCTTTCAGTGCTCCGGACCACGATCGTGGCTTTGAGGGAAATGCTTCCTGTCCATGATTGTGGTCCCATATTTGACGAATCACAGAATTAAACCACGCGCCTCCTGGCTGCTGCTAGTTGCCAGATGACATTCTCCCATCCACTCTCGACTCATGGGACGCGCCATCAGTTGCGTGGTAAGAAAAATATAGTCACAATGGCAGTAGAGCATCAGATGCTCCTTTTTTCACAATTATTATTATTTTACAATGTCGCTAGTGGCTATTTGTGCATTTATTTACAGAAATAACAAGAGTAATGATCAAATCTTGTTGTTAGAGAGCAAATATGCCAGATACTATTCGTTTATTAGTAGTATATTGTGTATTTCTTATATTACCATATATGGGCATGCGTATCCTCGCTCATGATAGTATGTACATCAAGAAAACACTCTGAAAACGTATTTTATATTATTTGTGTGGGCATAATGTATGCACAGGTGTGAAAAATAATTACCTTCTGGAGCAGTTCTGAGCAACTGCAGTTCAAATCAGGCAGAAAATTCTGTGTAATTTAGTGAGAACACCTGCACAAGTTGCGGCAGAAAATAAAGACCCGCTACGATGGCAATACTCAACAGCGCACAAAGTACCACCAGAAAGCCAACTTCGCATCATTATTGCACCACTTTCCAGGGTGAGTAGAGACCTGAATTTTTTACAGTAGATGCGTAACACTCTATTATGCATGAGAATATTGATTTTTTCCATTTTTGCAAACCTCGATTTTTCGGCCGAATTTGCGTCTCACAGACATGACCCGAAAACCTATTTGCGCCCTGAAAGGGTTAAAGAGCTTTCATAATTCTGGCATGTGGTGTTTAGAGCGTCATTTTGCTTCCTTATTACTAGAATCTCCTCTTATAACTCCTGGTTTATTCCACTGACCTTCTCAAGGCGCGGCCACACTTGCCTAGAACATTGCCCGAAACACTGCTCGACGCATGAATGATACATGTTACACGCATGCTAGCAACATGTCACTGACAGTACTGGGACAGTGTTTTGGGCAAAGTCATGGACATGCTTGTATGGATTGTAAATAGCACTAGTTTGACAATGTTTAAAAACAGATTAGATAAGCACTTAAATTTATTAGATTTATAATTATGTATAGCGCTGCATGATAGTTTTTATAAGAAATTTACTATAGTTAAACAAGACATGATCCCCATGTATGGGGACCACAAATTGTAGAGGATTTCGCTGCAGGACTTAGCCCTGTTAATGGGCCAAATATTTAGAATTAGTATATAATGTATTGTGTACTTGTAAGTGTATCTTTAAGTACTGATGACATCGCTGTGCGACTGATACAGGATAACCTAGATGGGCCCTGGTGGCCCTTTGTTATCCTATTATTTATGTTATGTTATGTTATGTTATGCTGGAAACATAGGTGAAATAGTGAAGTGGTCCACACTTGCCTCAGTCACTACCCAGCACCATGGCGACGAGGGAAGATGCGCTACTGCTTACCCTGATACCACAGTCGTTTGTAGGATGTGGTCTGTTTCTAGTTAGCAGGAACTTCATGCTCTTAAATGCAAACCACGTGCTTATATATGCATCACCCGTTCCAGCTCCAGACTTCGCATTCCTTTTTTTCTGCTCCCTCCGGAACTGGCCAATCAAAGTCTTCATCTTCTTTTCTACCTCAGCTCGTTCTACTGCCAGTGCCTGTGAGATGCTTCTCCAAGCATCTAATTTTTTCACTTTGTTCTTGTATGTTGGATCTGTTGGATCCCATAACACTGGGTGTGACTGATACAGTTCAATCAACATGAATTTCTGCTCCTTGGTCCACTCCATTGTCCAACCATACCATGCACTGCCGTCGCTTGACTGGTGTGGATGATACATGTCAGCAGCTCGTAGCCTCGTCCACACCAGCGATACCAACATGTCACAGGCAGAGCTGCCAACATGATGTGGACACTAGTGCCTCGAACACGTCTGTGACAAAGTTCGAGACATGCTTCCTTCATGCGTCGAGCAGTGTTTCGGGCAATGTTCTAGCCTTCACATTCAGCTACTCTCAATTTCAGGGCTGTGTTTTCCGATTGCAGTCAGTCTTGTTTGTCCATGAGACTGGACATCACCTCCTTCATATATTCTAATATTCTTTCTACATTAATAAGCCTTCTCACATTACCTCGTTCGTCCCGGAAACCCGAGAAATCCTTTTCCATAGTATCTTCAGTCAGTTTCCTTAAACCAATAGGGGTTTCTATAAAGCATTGGTTTTCACTTGGCATATGTTTTGGTTCTGCCATGCACCTGGCAGTGCTACTTGGTTCCATCTCTCTCTCGTTATTAATTTCTTAGCTATATGTGATCTAACACTTATTTCACTTGGAGATAGGAGAACCTATGGCCCCCTCTCCCCCTATACATACGTCTGGGACTGAGTCCAAGTCCTTTTGTAGTAATCTCTGTGAGCTGCTCAGATACGTGCGTCCTGTTCAATGGCTCCACTCCGTGTGTGTGTGTGTATTCACCTAGTTCACCTAGTTGTAATTTTACAGGGCCTGGGTATCATACTCGTGTGGCCCCGTCTCCATATCTACACACATCCAACTTTCCTTTATAACTATGCACACTCCTCGCCACCTCCTCACTCAAACCATTCCACACCTCCACACATCTTTGTGGGAAACTATATTTCTTCACATCCTTCAAGCATATTCCCTTGGCTATCTTTTTACTATGCGATCTTGTAGTTCTATTTAAGTTTTCCTCTCTCAACATCATTTGCTCATTATCCACTTCATCCAGTCCGTTCAACAGTTTATAAACCTGTATTAAATCTCCTCTTTCTCTTCTTTGTTCCAAGGTAAGCAAATTAATTTCTTTTAATCTCTCTTCATAGGTCATTTCTGCCAATTCCGGAACCATTTTTGTTGCCATTCTGTGTGTGTGTAATTCACTGATTGATCTGCTGCAGTCTCTGACGAGACAGCCAGACGTTACCCTACGGAACGAGCTCAGAGCTCATTATTTCCGATCTTCGGATAGGCCTGAGACCAGGCACACACCACACACCGGGACAACAAGGTCACAACTCCTTGATTTACATCCCGTACCTACGCACTGCTAGGTGAACAGGCTACACGTGAAAGGAGACACACCCAAATATCTCCACCCGGCCGGGGAATCGAACCCCGGTCCTCTGGCTTGTGAAGCCACCGCTCTAACCACTGAGCTACTGGTGTATTTACCTAATTGTATTTACCTAATTGTAACATACGGGAAAAGAGCTATGCTCGTGTTGTCCCGTCTCCATATCTATTAATGTCCAGCTTTTTCTTAAAATCATGAATATTCCTTGCGTTGACCACTTCCACGTCTAAACTATTCCATGCTTCCACCCTTCTATGAGGGAAGCTATATTTTTTCACATCTCTCCTATAAGTGGCCATTTTAGTTTTTCCCATGCCCTCTCGACATTCTTTCATTCCACATACACAGATCTTCCCTATCCATTTTTCCATGCCAATCATCACTCTGTATATTGCTATCAGGTCTCCCTTTCTCTTCTGTTTTCCAGGGTCGGAAGTTGCATTCTTTTCAGTCTGTCTTCATAAGTCAAATCTCTTAAGTCAGGCACCATTTTGTTGCAGCCCTCTGTACTTTCTCTAGTTTCCTTATGTGTTTCTTTAAGTTCGAGCCCACTGTATTGTTGCATATTCAAGCCTCGGTCTTATCATTGCAGTAATTATTTTCTTCATCATTTCTTCATCTAAATATACGAACGCCACTCTTATGTTCCTCAATAAGTTCAATACTTCTCCAATTATTTTGTTTATATGTCTCTCTGGCGATAGGTCATTGGTAATTGTCACCCCAAGGTCTTTTTCTTCATGACTGGTTTTATGTCTTCATTTCCTATCTTGTACATACTCCTGATTCTTCTTTCACTCTTGCCAAACTCTATTTTCTTGCATTTTGTCGTGTTGAACTCCATTTGCCATGTACAGCTCCATTTCCATATTCTGTCCAAGTCTTCCTGGAGTAGTTCGCAATCTTTGTCACATCTCACTTTTCTTAACAATTTTGCATCGTCTGCAAATAGGCTCACATAACTGGACACCCCATCCACCATGTCATTTATGTAGACCGCGAACATTACTGGTGCCAACACTGATCCCTGTGGAACTCCACTCTCCACCAAGCCCCATTCTGATGGTCTGTCCTTAATTATTGTTCTCATTTCTCTTCCTACCAAAAGTCTTCCATCCATTTTAGTAAACTGCCATGCACTCCTCCTACCATTTCAAGTTTCCAGATCAGTCTCCGGTGTGGTACCTTATCAAAGGCCTTTTTTAAATCCAGATATATTCCATCAGCCCAACCATCTCTTTCCTGTATTACATCTATCACCCTCGAATAGTAACATATCAGGTTTGTCGTGCATGAACGCCCTTTTCTAAAACCAAATTGACACTCACAAAGTATGTCATTTTTCTCCAAGAAGTCTGTCCATCTATTCTTCACCACCCTCTCACACATCTTAGCTACCACACTTGTAAGTGACACTGGTCTATAGTTCAATGGGTCTCTCTTGTTACCTGATTTATAGATTGGGACAATGTTAGCTCTTTTCCAGTCTTGGGGCACTACACCTTCCCTTAATGAGGCATCAATTACTTCACAAACTTTTTCTGCCAGTTGCTCCTGCATTCTCTTAAAATCCATCCTGATACCCCATCAGGTCCCACAGCTTTTCTCACTTCTAAACTCCCCATCATATTCTTGATCTCCTCCACAGTTACTTGAAACTCCTTCATAATCCCTTTCTGTTCCATTACCAGTGGTTTGTCAAAAGCAGTCTCCTTTGTGAATACCTTCCGAAAGCATCCATTCATAGCCTCTGCCATTTCCTGGGATCTTCACTGCATACTCCATTTACTTCTAAACTTTCAATACTTTCTCTATTTTTGATGTTGTTGTTCACATGTCTGTAAAAAGCCTTGGTTGGTCTTTACATTTATCAATTATATCCTTTTCTTGTTTCTTTCTTTCTTCTCTTCTAATCAACACATATTCATTTCTTGCTCTTTTGTAACTTTCCCACTGCTTAATCCGTCTTTTCCTTCTCCACCTCTTCCATGCATCCTCTTTTCTTGTTCTAGCCTTTTCACATCTATCGTTAAACCAGTCCTGCTTTCCAACTTCTCTATGTTGTCTTATTGGTACAAATTTTTCTCACCTTCTTTGTATATTTTATAAATTCCTTCCACTTTTCATTTGCTCCTTAGCACTCTTGAATTTCATCCAATTTGTCTCTTGAAAGAATTTCTTTAGGTTTCCAAAATCTGTCTTGGCATAATTCCATCTTCCCACTTTATATTCTTCATTTCTTCTAGATTTCTCTTCATCTATCACCTTGAACTCCAAAACTGCATGATCACTCTTTGCTAAAGGGCACTCCACCCTCATCTCCTCAATGACCATTGGCTCTGTACTAAAGACCAAGTCCAGTCTTGACGATGCTCCTCTCCTCCAAACCTAGTATCTTCTTTGACCCACTGAGTTAACACATTTTCCATTGCCAGTGTCAATAGTGTATTTCCCATGTTGTCTCTGATCCTTCCATTGACCAGTCCTCCCAACACACCTCTTTACAATTAAAATCTCCCATCATTATAGTTCGTTCACAGCCACCCAACATTTCTTCCAGACATGTTCCTGTATCACTTATCATTTCTTCATATTCCTGTACTGACCATGCATTTGTCTTAGGTGGTATGTACACCACTATGTAGTGCCTCTTTTTCCTTCATTAGTTTCTGCTCTGATCTTTAGCACTTCTGCCTTTCCCATACCTTCTTTCACTTGATCCACCTTTATATCTTTTTTAACCAGCAACATCACTCCTCCTCCCATCTTACCTACTCTATTTCTTTTCCAAACATTATATTTCCTTCTCCAACCATCATCAGGTCTTCTCCTCTCTCAGTTTTGTTTCAGTAAGACCCACAATATCTGGGTTCTTGTCCCTCAAGTAATCGTTGAGTTCTAAAATCCCGATATCACTCCATTTATGTTGGAATACATTACATTCCGCTCATACGTAAGTTTCTTTAGTCCTTTCTTACTGTACTTTTCTGGGTTATGAACCACTTCCTCAGTCTCATATCCAAGATTCTCCAGAAAACTCTTTCTTCTCCTCTTCTGTCCTCTCTTCATTTTTTTCAAAGCCTCCTTTCTCAACTCATTTAACATTTCTCTTTCCTTTTCACCGAGATCTCTTCTCAACCAAATCTTCCTTGTTGTTTCCTGCTGGGCTAGCCTCCATGACTTCTCCACCAATTCATCTACATCCTTTTGTGACTTAAGTTTGATTCTTATTGGCCTCATACCTTCTCTTGTGAACTTTCCAATTCTATGGAAGTCCTCTATTTCTTGTACTAGGTCTTTTCCTCCTCCTGCACCACATTAATGATATTATTTATCACCTTTTTATGTTTTCTCTCTCTCCATTTTACTCGGTGTCTTATCCTCCTCCACACCAAATATCACCACACATCTCTTTTTGTCTACAGTTTCCCTCACCAATGTCTCATTTGATTTAATAACCTTCACCACTTTCTCAGCAATCTTCTCTTCTATGATCTGTTGATCTATAATTTCAGCAAGGCCCAAAGTTTTCTCCCCAGACTCTTTGATTTCCTTTTCCAGACTTGCAACTTTGTAATTTACCTCCTTTCTTTCCACTTCCTGACTTTTTTCCATTCAGCCTGCTTCTCCATCACTTTTCCTAGAGATTCTCCACATTTTTCGCAATTCACTTTAATTAGCTTAACTTCCTCTTTCAGTGCTTCATTTTCCTTCTTCATATCGGCACACTCTTTCAATACATTGTCATAACTCGTTTCCAGGCCCCCATACTTTTCAAACAGTTTTCAATTTTACCTTCCAACTCCAGAATTTTCTTCACATAAGCGCTCTTCTCCATTATTCCTTGAAATCCTGTGAAGTCTGATTCATCTTTCGAGTTCACGGCCGCCATGTTGCGCAGATGTAAACAAACCAGCTGATGGCTCAAACGCAGGCTACAGTTTATATTTACCTTCCTGGACATTATTTTGCTAATCAACAGTTAACATGACTATATGGAGACGGGACAAACATTACCTTGGTTACTCTTAGGCAATGGTAACTTAGGTTACTCTTAGGTGTGTGGTAACTGTAGAATTAGAGATGATTGCTCTGGAGTGTGTGTGTGTGTGTATTTACCTAATTGTATTTACCTAATTGTAACATACGGAAAAGAGCTATGCTCGTGTGTCCCGTCTCCATATCTACTAATGTCCAGCTTTTCTTAAAATCATGAATATTCCTTGCGTTGACCACTTCCACGTCTAAACTATTCCATGCTTCCACCCTTCTATGAGGGAAGCTATATTTTTCACATCTCTCCTATAAGTGGCCATTTTAGTTTTTCCCATGCCCTCTCGACATTCTTTCATTCCACATACACAGATCTTCCCTATCCATTTTTCCATGCCAATCATCACTCTGTATATTGCTATCAGGTCTCCCTTTCTCTTCTGTTTTCCAGGGTCGGAAGTTGCATTCTTTTCAGTCTGTCTTCATAAGTCAAATCTCTTAAGTCAGGCACCATTTTGTTGCAGCCCTCTGTACTTTCTCTAGTTTCCTTATGTGTTTCTTTAAGTTCGGAGCCCACTGTATTGTTGCATATTCAAGCCTCGGTCTTATCATTGCAGTAATTATTTTCTTCATCATTTCTTCATCTAAATATACGAACGCCACTCTTATGTTCCTCAATAAGTTCAATACTTCTCCAATTATTTTGTTTATATGTCTCTCTGGCGATAGGTCATTGGTAATTGTCACCCCAAGGTCTTTTTCTTCATGACTGGTTTTATGTCTTCATTTCCTATCTTGTACATACTCCTGATTCTTCTTTCACTCTTGCCAAACTCTATTTTCTTGCATTTTGTCGTGTTGAACTCCATTTGCCATGTACAGCTCCATTTCCATATTCTGTCCAAGTCTTCCTGGAGTAGTTCGCAATCTTTGTCACATCTCACTTTTCTTAACAATTTTGCATCGTCTGCAAATAGGCTCACATAACTGGACACCCCATCCACCATGTCATTTATGTAGACCGAAACATTACTGGTGCCAACACTGATCCCTGTGGAACTCCACTCTCCACCAAGCCCCATTCTGATGGTCTGTCCTTAATTATTGTTCTCATTTCTCTTCCTACCAAAAGTCTTCCATCCATTTTAGTAAACTGCCATGCACTCCTCCTACCATTTCAAGTTTCCAGATCAGTCTCCGGTGTGGTACCTTATCAAAGGCCTTTTTTAAATCCAGATATATTCCATCAGCCCAACCATCTCTTTCCTGTATTACATCTATCACCCTCGAATAGTAACATATCAGGTTTGTCGTGCATGAACGCCCTTTTCTAAAACCAAATTGACACTCACAAAGTATGTCATTTTTCTCCAAGAAGTCTGTCCATCTATTCTTCACCACCCTCTCACACATCTTAGCTACCACACTTGTAAGTGACACTGGTCTATAGTTCAATGGGTCTCTCTTGTTACCTGATTTATAAATTGGGACAATGTTAGCTCTTTTCCAGTCTTGGGGCACTACACCTTCCCTTAATGAGGCATCAATTACTTCACAAACTTTTTCTGCCAGTTGCTCCTGCATTCTCTTAAAATCCATCCTGATACCCCATCAGGTCCCACAGCTTTTCTCACTTCTAAACTCCCCATCATATTCTTGATCTCCTCCACAGTTACTTGAAACTCCTTCATAATCCCTTTCTGTTCCATTACCAGTGGTTTGTCAAAAGCAGTCTCCTTTGTGAATACCTTCCGAAAGCATCCATTCATAGCCTCTGCCATTTCCTGGGATCCTCACTGCATACTCCATTTACTTCTAAACTTTCAATACTTTCTCTATTTTTGATGTTGTTGTTCACATGTCTGTAAAAAGCCTTGGTTGGTCTTTACATTTATCAATTATATCCTTTTCTTGTTTCTTTCTTTCTTCTCTTCTAATCAACACATATTCATTTCTTGCTCTTTTGTAACTTTCCCACTGCTTAATCCGTCTTTTCCTTCTCCACCTCTTCCATGCATCCTCTTTTCTTGTTCTAGCCTTTTCACATCTATCGTTAAACCAGTCCTGCTTTCCAACTTCTCTATGTTGTCTTATTGGTACAAATTTTTCTCACCTTCTTTGTATATTTTTATAAATTCCTTCCACTTTTCATTTGCTCCTTAGCACTCTTGAATTTCATCCAATTTGTCTCTTGAAAGAATTTCTTTAGGTTTCCAAAATCTGTCTTGGCATAATTCCATCTTCCCACTTTATATTCTTCATTTCTTCTAGATTTCTCTTCATCTATCACCTTGAACTCCAAAACTGCATGATCACTCTTTGCTAAAGGGCACTCCACCCTCATCTCCTCAATGACCATTGGCTCTGTACTAAAGACCAAGTCCAGTCTTGACGATGCTCCCTCTCCTCCAAACCTAGTATCTTCTTTGACCCACTGAGTTAACACATTTTCCATTGCCAGTGTCAATAGTGTATTTCCCATGTTGTCTCTGATCCTCCATTGACCAGTCCTCCCAACACACCTCTTTACAATTAAAATCTCCCATCATTATAGTTCGTTCACAGCCACCCAACATTTCTTCCAGACATGTTCCTGTATCTCTTATCATTTCTTCATATTCCTGTACTGACCATGCATTTGTCTTAGGTGGTACGTACACCACTATGTAGTGCCTCTTTTTCCTTCATTAGTTTCTGCTCTGATCTTTAGCACTTCTGCCTTTCCCATACCTTCTTTCACTTGATCCACCTTTATATCTTTTTAACCAGCAACATCACTCCTCCTCCCATCTTACCTACTCTATTTCTTTTCCAAACATTATATTTCCTTCTCCAACCATCATCAGGTCTTCTCCCTCTCTCAGTTTTGTTTCAGTAAGACCCACAATATCTGGGTTCTTGTCCTCAAGTAATCGTTGAGTTCTAAAATCCCGATATCACTCCATTTATGTTGGAATACATTACATTCCGCTCATACGTAAGTTTCTTTAGTCCTTTCTTACTGTACTTTTCTGGGTTATGAACCACTTCCTCAGTCTCATATCCAAGATTCTCCAGAAAAACTCTTTCTTCTCCTCTTCTGTCCTCTCTTCATTTTTTTCAAAGCCTCCTTTCTCAACTCATTTAACATTTCTCTTTCCTTTTCACCGAGATCTCTTCTCAACCAAATCTTCCTTGTTGTTTCCTGCTGGGCTAACCTCCATGACTTCTCCACCAATTCATCTACATCCTTTTGTGACTTAAATTTGATTCTTACTGGCCTCATACCTTCTCCTGTGAACTTTCCAATTCTATGGAAGTCCTCTATTTCTTGTACTAGGTCTTTTCCCTCCTCCTGCACCACATTAATGATATTATTTATCACCTTTTTTATGTTTTTCTCTCTCTCCATTTTACTCGGTGTCTTATCCTCCTCCACACCAAATATCACCACACATCTCTTTTTGTCTACAGTTTCCCTCACCAATGTCTCATTTGACTTAATAACCTTCACAACTTTCTCAGCAATCTTCTCTTCTATGATCTGTTGATCTATAATTTCAGCAAGGCCCAAAGTTTTCTCCCCAGACTCTTTGATTTCCTTTTCCAGACTTGCAACTTTGTAATTTACCTCCTTTCTTTCCACTTCCTGACTTTTTTTCCATTCAGCCTGCTTCTCCATCACTTTTCCTAAAGATTCTCCACATTTGTCGCAATTCACTTTAATTAACTTAACTTCCTCTTTCAGTACTGCATTTTCTGTCTTCATTTCAGCGCACTCTTTCAGCACATTGTTATGACTCTTTTCCAGTTCGCCATACTTTTCAAATAGTTTTCAATTTTCCTTCTAATTCCAGAATTTTCTTGACATAGACGCTCTTTTCCATTGTACCTTGGAAGCCTGTGAAGTCTAATTTCTCTTCCGAATATGCGGCCACCATGTTGCGCAAATGTAAACAACTCCCAGCTGATGGTTCCAACGCAGGTTACAGTTAAATTCACCTTCCTGGACATTACTTGCTTCTCAACAGTTAACATATGGAGACGGGACAAACATTACATGCTCCTTACCCACCTTAGTTACTCTTAGGCAACTGCAACAGTAGTAGTAAAGATGATTTCTCCGGAGCTCAGCGACCGCATCTTCTGTGTCCGTGTGTGTGTGTGTGTGTGTGTGTGTGTGTGTGTGTGTGTAGTTGTGTGTGTGTGTGTGTGTGTGTGTGTGTGTGTGTGTGTGTGTGTGTGTGTGTGTGTGTGTGTGTGTACACACACACACACACACACACACACACACACACACACACACACACACACACACTCTCACAATACACTCATATGTGTGGACTCCCATCAAAAGAAACACATAAGAAAATTAGAGAGACTACAAAAATGGCTACAAGAATGGTTCCAGAATTTAAAGGGATGGCATATGAGGAGAGACTAAAGGCAATGGATCTACCAACCTTGGAGCAGAAAAGAGAGAGGATCTGATACAAGTTTATAAATTGATTAATGGAATGGATGAAGTGGATAATGAGAAACTGATCCTGAGAGAAGAATATGACTTTAGAAGCACAAGATCGCATAGTAAGAAACTAAGGAAGGGACATGTCTGAGAGATGTTAAAAATTTAGTTTCCAAAGATGTGTTGAGACTTGGAACAGTTTGAGAGAGGAAGTGGTATCAGCAAAGAGTGTACATAGTTTTAAAGAAAATTGATAAGTGTAGATATGGAGACGGGACCACACGAGCATAAAGCCCAGGCCCTGTAAAATTACAACCAGGTAACACACACACATAGCCCAGGCCCTGTAAACTACTAGAACACACACACACAAATCACAAATCTGTGTGTGTGTGTGTGTATTTACCTATTTGTATTTACCTATTTGTGTATTACAGGGCCCGAGCTAAGCTCTCTGTGTCCTGTTTCCTTGTCCATTCCTGTCATATCTCTCTTTCATCTGGTTGACACACACCGCGTCAAAGACATCACTGCTCAGTTTATTCCACTTATCAATGCTACGATGCAGGAAACTGTATTTTCTCACGTCATATAGACAGATGTCCTATATTAGCTTTTTTCCATGTCCTCGGAGATGATTACTTGTGGTCACCTTTATCAACTCTCTATCCAGTATGTCAATCTTCTTCACCAATTTATACATAGTTATCATGTCTCCTCTTGTTCTTCTCTCTTCTAATGTGGTCAACCCCTGTTTCCTCAGTCTTTCCTCATAATCTAACTCCCTGAGTCCTGGTACCATCCTTGTTGCCAGCCTCTGTACCCTTTCCACCTTCTTCACATTTTTCTTCATATGCGGTGACCAGACACATGCTGCATATTCTAACTGGGGTCTTATTAAGGTACATAATATCTTCTTCATCATTCCTTCATCCAGGTAGTGGAATGCAAGGCCAATATTTTGAAGCATGTTGCATGTTTTCAAAAATCCTGTTAATGTGTTTCTCTGGTGACAAGGTGTTTTGCACGTTACTCCTAAGTCTTTCTCCTCATTGGTCTCTTTAATTTTCTCATCACCCAGCCTGTAATCCCTGTTTGGTCTGTATCTACTTCTTCCCATTTTCATAACATGGGTCTTGTCTATATTAAATTCCATCTGCCACTCCTTACTCCACTCATATATTTTATCAAGATCTTCCTGTAACTTGTTACAATCTTCCACATTCTTTACTCTCCTCATAATTTTAGTATTGTCCACGAACATGTTCATATAACTGTCAATTCCTACTGGCATATCATTAACATAAATCAAAAACATGATGGGACCAAGCACTGACCCTTGTGGAACTCCACTGGTTACCTTCTTCCACTCGGACTTCCTTCCTCTCACCACTGTTCTCATTTCTCTTCCCATTAAGTAATTTTCCATCCATTTTGCTAGTTTATCATTTACTCCTCCAGTCATCTTTAGTTTCCACATCAGTCTATTGTGTGGTACTTTATCAAAGGCCTTTCTCAAGTCCAGGTAGATACCATCCACCCATCCCTCTCTATGTTGTAGTATGTCAGTCACTCTTGAATAAAAACATAATAGATTGGATACACACGATCTTCCTTTTCTGAAACCAAACTGCCTTTCACTCAGAATGTTTTCACTTTCTAGATACTCACTCCACTTAGCTTTAATTACTTCTTCACATACCTTGCACAATATACTAGTCAACGATACTGGTCTATAATTTAGTGGTTCCATTCTACTACCATTCTTATATATAGGCACAATGTCCGCTCTTTTCCACTCTTTCGGGACTAATCCTGTTCGTATGGAGGTTTCCACAATATCAAATACGGGGTTCAACAATTGATCCTTACATTCATTTAGCAACCTCCCAGATATGCCATCAGGCCCCTTTGATTTATTAATATCCAGATAGTTTATAATTTTTCCTACATCTTCCTTAGTAACCATGATGTCCTGCATTTGCTTTATTTCCGTAGCCCTTCCTCCCATAAAATGCTCCTCCTTTGTAAACACTGAAAAAGTTGTCGTTCAAAATTTCAGCTATATCTCCAGCATCTTCATATACTTCTTCCCCGTTTTTTACCTTTTCTATTGCCTCCCTTTTATTTAGTTTTCCATTTATGAATTTGTAAAACATTTTAGGGTCACTATCACAGTTTTCCACCACCCTCTGTTCATATTCCTTCTGTGCTGTTCTCCTTACTTCAACATATCTATTCCTTGCTGTTTTGTAAACTTCTCTTGATAATACATCACTGTTTTTCTTAAGTTTCTTCCATGCCTTTTCTTTGTTCTTTTTTGCTTCTTCACAATTTCTATTAAACCACTGTTTATTATTTAAAGTCTTCTTTCTGTAATATGGCACAAACTTTTTCACAGCAGAGTTATACAAATCCATAAATTTATCGTATTTCAATTGCATATCCCTTTCCTGGTATACCACGGACCAGTCAATTTCATTAAAGAACTCCTTATATGGTTATAATTTCCCTAATATAATTTAATTTTTCCTCCCTGCTTCCACAATCTCATTCGTGCTTAATTCCGTATCCAGCTCAAAGCTTAGGACATCATGATCGCTTCTCCCAAGGGACATTTATGTTCAATTTCTCTTTAGAGAGATGCCCTGGTAAATACCAAATCCAACCTTGCTGTAAAATCTTGTCCCCTGCACCTTGTTGGTGATCTCACCCACAGTGTCATCAAGTTATTTGTTGTTACCTTTAACAATTCCTCTGCCCACTCACCACCTTCACCACTCTACTCTTCCCACACTATTTCTTTACAATTAAAGTCTCCACTATCATCACTCTATCCTTTCTGATGAGTTCTTGCTTCATTCTGTCTAGAGTATTTCTCATCACCATTTGGTACTGTTCATATTCCCAAGCACTGGTTCTGGGTGGTATGTATACTGTTATAATATTAATGTCCCTCTTGCCATCTGTTATAAGCATACTTATCACTTCCTCATTTCTCTTACTATAGTTCACCTCCTTCACTATCAGATCTTCCTTAGTAAGAACCATTATACCACCACCTCCTTTATTTTTTCTATCATTTCTCCATACTTTGTAGTGTTTTACAACAAACCAATCTAGCTTTATTTCAGGGCTTAGCTTTGTTTCCACTATACACATTATGTCCGGTTCGTTATTTCTTAGGTAATCCATACATTCTAGCCTCTTAGACAAAAATCCATCTATATTCATGTAAGTCACTTGTATTCCATTCCTAGTCTCCTTCTTCCATGTAATGTCTATTCTGCCTGTTTTATCCACCACTTCTTTAGCCTCCCATTTCTCATCCTCCAAAAAAACTTTGTCTTTTCCTCCTATGTTCTTTTGTCATTCCTCTCTTTCACTTCAGTTACAAGCTCTTTCATTTTCATTCGCTCATCCTGTGACATATTTCTTCTTATGTAAATTGTTTTGGTTTCCTCACAGTCCTTAAGTTTCCAAGCCCTCCTCAACAAGGCATCCTCTGCCACCTGAGACTTTAATTTCAATTTTAATGGTCTATTCTTGCCTTCCTCAAAAGCTCCCAATCTCACACTTTCTTCTACCTCAGCATATAGGTCCTCTTCCTCCACAGAGATCTTATTCAGTAAAGACTTAATTCTGTCATTTTCCTTATTCCTCCTATCCTGCCAGTTTCTGTTAGTTTCCTCCCTCAATCCTGTTATGATCACACATTTTTTCTTTTCAGCAATATCTCTCACCACATACTCATTTTCCTTTAGTGCCTTTACCATATCACTCTGCATAATCACTTTATTTTCCTCTTCCTGCTTTTCACTATCTCCTAAAGGACCTTTGTACCTCCTGATGTTCATGGTTCACTTCTTTCATCCTGGCATCAATTAGATTAAGGCATCCCTCCTTCCTCATGTCCCCTTCGGATATTTTCATCTCCATTTCTAGGAGTTTAGCCTTCATCTCTTCACATTGTTTCCTTAGTTGTTGGTTTTCCTTCTCCATCTCTACTTTTTCCTTCAATAGCTCTTTATTCGCTATCGTTAACAAATATATATCTTTTTTGAACTAATCATTCTCGGCTATAACTCTATCCAGTTTTTCTTCTATGGACAAAATGTTTAGGAACTTACTTTCCAGTGCCTGGATTCTTGCATCCATATCTAATTTCTCCAGTCCTCTTGGAGTAGTTACAAAACCTTCAAAATCTTTGGGTTGCCTAGGGGTAGCTGCCATGTTTGCTATCATCAGCTGATTACGGTCAAAACAATCACCGCCCAAACTCTCCTCTCAGGGACCACTCTCCATATCCCTCGCTTTCAACACTATGCGACAGTAGGACATCAACAGGACACTAACTCAGAAGTACCCGGACCCTGTGTGTGTATGTATTTACCTAGTTGTAGTTTTACAGGGCCTGGGCTTTATGCTCGTGTGGTCCCGTCTCCATATCTACACTTATCCAATTTTTCTTTAAAACTATGTACACTCTTTGCTGACACCACTTCCTCACTCAAACTGTTCCAAGTCTCAACACATCTTTATGGAAACTAAATTTTTAACATCTCTCAGACATCGTCCCTTCCTTAGTTTCTTACTATGCAAACTTGTGCTTCTAAAGTCATATTCTTCTCTCAGCATCAATTTCTCATTATCCACTTCATTCATTCCGTTAATCAATTTATAAACTTGTATCAGATCCCCTCTCTCTCTCTGCTCCAAGGTTGAGATTCATAGCCTTTAGTCTCTCCTCATATGTCATCCTTTAAATTCTGGAACCATTCTTGTAGCCATTTTTGTAGTCTCTAATTTTCTTATGTGTTTCTTTTTATGGGGAGTCCACACAACTCCTGCATATTCCAATCTAGGTCTTATTTTAGTACTTATCAATTTCTTCATCATTTCCTTGTCCATATAGTGAAATGCTACTCCAATATTCCTTAGCAAATTATACGTCTCACTGAAAATACTATCAATATGGCTTACCGGTTGATTATTTTCTTCTATTGTCACTCCCAAGTCCTTTTCCTTTTTTACTTTTTCTAGTTTTACTCCATCTCCCATCTAATAGATTCCCACTGGTCGTCTTTCACTTTTTCCCATTTCCATGACATGGCTTTTGTCCACATTGAATTCCATCTCCCATTTTTTGCTCCATTTCCAGATCTTGTTTAAGTCTTCCTGTGTAATTCACTGTTTGATCTGCTGCAGTCTCTGACGAGACAGCCAGACGTTACACTACGGAAAGAGCTCAGAGCTCATTATTTCCGATCTTGGGATAGGCCTGAGACCAGGCACACACCACACACCAGGACAACAAGGTCACAACTCCTCGATTTACATCCCGTACTCACTCACTGCTAGGTGAACACACGTGAAAGGAGACACCCCCAAATATCTCCACCCGGCCGAGGAATCGAACCCAGGTCCTCTGGCTTGTGAAGCCCGTCTTGTGTGACCCCGTCTCCATATCTGCCCTTATCCAATCTTACTTTAAAAGTATGCACACTCGTTGCAGACACTACTTCTTCATTTAAACTGTTCCATGTCTCAATACATCTTTGCGGGAAACTATATTTTTTAACATCTCTCAAACATCTTCCTTTTCTCAGCTTTTTACTATGCGATCTTGTGCTTCGAATGTCATATTCTTCTCTCAGGATTAGTTTCTCATTATCCACTTGGTCCATTCCGTTGATCAATTTAAAAACTTGTATCAGGTCTCCTCTCTCCCTTCTTTGTTCCAGGGTTGATAGATCCATAGCCTTTAGTCTCTCCTCATATGTCATCCCTTCAAATTCTGGAACCATTCTTGTAGCCATTTTTTGTAGTCTCCAATTTCCTTATGTGTTTCTTTTATAAGGGGTCCACACTACTCCTGCATATTCCAATCTGGGTCTTATTAAAGTACTTATCAATTTCTTCATCATTTCTTTGTCCATGTGGTGAAATGCTACTCCAATATTCCTTAGCAAATTATATGTTTCTCTAAAAATTCTATCAATATGGCTTACTGGTTGATTATTTTCTTCCAATGTCATTCCTAAGTCCTTTTCCTTTTTTACTTTCTCCAGTTCTACTCCATCTCCCATCTTATAGATTCCCACGGGTCGTCTTTCACTCTTTCCCATTTCCATGACATGGCTTTTGTTCACATTGAATTCCATTTCCCACTTTTTGCTCCATTCCCATATCTTATTTAGGTCTTCTTGCAGTATTTCACAATCCTCTTCTTGCTTTATAACTCTGCACAGTTTCGTATCATCTGCAAACAGATTTATGTAGCTGTTCACTCCTTCTGGCATGTCGTTAATATAAATGAGGAAAAGTATTGGTGCCAATACTGACCCTTGTGGCACTCTGCTTTCTACTGCTCTCCACTTGGACTTCATATCTTTAACTACTCTTCTTATTTCTCTCCCCCTCAAATAATTTTCTATCCATCTCAATGTGCTTCCTTTTAAGCCACCCTTCTCTTCTAACTTCCATGGTAATCTTGCATGTGGCACTTTGTCAAACGCCTTTTTTAAATCCAAATAAATACAGTCAACCCATCCCTCTCTCTCTTGTACTCTATCAACTATTCTAGAATAGAAACTAAGTAAATTAGTTACACAAGACCGTCTTTTCCTAAAACCAAAATGGCTATTTGATATTAATTTGTTGTATTCAAGGAACTTGATCCATTCTTTCTTTATTATTCTTTCACACATCTTGCATATTACACTAGTTAGTGATACCGGTCTGTAATTTAAAGGCTCTTCCTTCGTTCCACTCTTATATATGGGAACCACCTCAGCCCTTTTCCATTCTACTGGTACTGTTCCATTTTCTATTGAGCATTTTATGATGTTGTAAATAGGACTTGCTAGTTCTTCCCTACATTCTTTCAGTATTCTGCCTGAGACTTCATCTGGTCCCATTGCCTTGTCTTCATCCAGTTCCTTCATTAATTCTTTTATTTCAAGCTTAGTTACTTTAATCTCTTTCATATAGACTCTCTCTATTACCCTGTGGCCTTTCAAATTTAGATTCTTTAGTAAAGACCTCCTGGAATTTATTATTTAATAGTTCTGCCATAGTTTTTGGGTCTTCCACCATCTCGTTCTCTCCTTTTAACCTTTCTATTGTTTCTCTTTGTCTAATTTTTCCATTTATGAATCTATAGAACAATTTTGGTTGCTCCTTACATTTTTCGACAATGTCCTTTTCAAAGTTCTTTTCCTCTTCCTTCCTTACTTTAACATATTCATCTCTCGCTGCCTTGAAGTTTTCCTTATTTGTTGGATTTCTATTTCTCCTCCATCTTTTCCATGCTCCATCTCTTTTCTCCTTTGCCCTAGCACACCTTGCATTAAACCAATCTTTCTTTCCTTCTTCTTTAGGTCTATATTTTGGGACATATTCCCTGACTCCTGTTTTATATATTTCCAAAATAAGTTATACTTCTCTTGCATCGTCTCTGAGTTTTCCATCTCCTCCCAGTTTACATTTTAAAATAGTTCTTGAGATTCTCAATATCAGCCTTTCTGTAATTTAATCGGTCTCCTTTGTATGAATCGTCTCTATCTTCCTTTCCTCTTCTATATCTATTTCTAATATTACATGGTCACTCTTTCCCAATGGGCACTTATATCTTATATCATCATTCATTTGTATACCCTTGTAAAATTAGGTCCAATCACGCCGGCTCGTCGCTTCCTCTGAATCTTGTGCATTCCTTTACTCTCTGGTCCATCATATTGTCTATCATTAGGTTTAGAATCTTTCTCCCAGGCTTCTTCCCATACCACTTTCATAATTTTCCCAGTCCACTTCTTTACAATTGAAATCTCCTACTAATATAACTTTTTTCCTTTCTTTAACGATTCTCATTAGACTCCTTATTGTGTCATCTATAATGTCTTTATATTCTTGATTGGTCCATGAATTTGTTTTTGGTGGCACATATGTTACAATGATTGTTAACTCTTTTTTATTAATATGCATCTTAATATAGAATACTTCTGCTTTTCCTTCCCCACATTCCACTTTGTTTATCACTATCTCCTTCCTTAACATTATCATGACTCCTCCTCTTCCTTTACCCACTCTGTCTCTTCTCCATACATTATACCTATTATCCAAGACTATTTTGATTGCCTCATTTAGTTTTGTTTCAGCCAGGCATACAATATCTGGATTTTCTTTTCTTATGTAATCTCTTAATTCTAATTTACTTAATAAAATCCCGTCTATGTTCGTATACATAATTTTTAGTCTCTTGCCTTTATACTTTTTAGTTAAACTTGTTCCACTTTTTTCTCTTCCTTCTCGTTTATATACCATTTCCTTATCCTGTCTCCTAGAATTCTCCAAAAATGCCTTTTTTCCTCTTCTGACCTTTCATTATTTTTTCCCTTACTGCTGCTGCCAGTTCATTGTATCTCTTCCTTTCCTCCTCATTTCTATTTTTCTTTATATAGATATCCCGGCAGCCTTCTGTTTCTCTAAGTTTTGTTGTTCTATATAATATTTCTTCTGTTGCTGCTTGTGATTTTAGTAATATTTTAATTGGTCTCGTTTTTCCTTCTTGATATGGTCCCATTCTGTTTATTTCTTCTATTTCCTCTTCCAAGTTCTGCCTATCTTCGACGTTTAGATTCTTCAGTAGGTCTTTGACTGATTTCATTTCTTCTTTTTCTCTTTTTGGTCTATATTTTATATTTTTTTCTTTTATTCCAAATATGACTTTCTTTTATTCCAAATATGACTACACTCTTCTTTTTTTCTGCAATTTCTCTAACTAGATTTTCTTTTGTCTTAAGGACTCCTATCATTTTGTTTGTCATATTTTCTTCTTTTTCTTTAAGTTGTTTTTGAATCATCTCCTGAAAATTGGCCTTATCTTTCTTATCTTGGACTCTCCATGCTTGTACTTCTTTTTTAATCACGTTCTGTACTCTTTCCTCTTCCTTGTTTACTAGATCTTTCAGCTTCTCCTTTTCTCTCTCGGCTTTAACGAGTCCTTCTTTCATCTGCTTTTTGTAGTTAGCTACTTCCTTTTTCAGTTCTTTGTTTTCCGCTCTTAGCCTAGCTTCGTTTTCTTCCACTTTTCTTATCCTTTCTCTCAGTCTTATAAACTCAATTTCCTGTTCTTCATTCTCTTTCATTTCCATCTTCTCCTTTATCAGTTTATCTAGTTTACATTCAATATTGAACACTCTCTTAAGTAGTGACGTCGTCGATCGAACCCTTCGAATCGCTCTCCCCCTCACCAACATGGTCATCATCAACCCCTTCTCTATTCTCATGTCTGCATTTGGATGGAATATCTTTTTCACTCATTATTCCTTAATAATTGATTTCATGAAGAAAGAAAAAAAAATGAGTCCACACTACCTGCCCAGGCCACTGTAAATACTATACAACAGGTATGTAGTGAACATCAGCTGATCGTCGGAACTGCACCAGTGCGTCCGCCCTCAACCGTGTCTCTCGTGTGTGTGTATTCACCTAGTTGTATTCACCTAGTTGTAATTTTACAGGGCCTGGGTATCATACTCGTGTGGCCCCGTCTCCATATCTACACACATCCAACTTTCCTTTAAAACTATGCACACTCCTTGCTGACACCACCTCCTCACTCAAACCATTCCACACCTCCTCACATCTTTGTGGGAAACTATATTTCTTCACATCCTTCAAGCATATTCCCTTGCCTTTTTTTTTTTTTTTTTTTTTTTTTACATTACAAGGGCACTGGCCAAGGGCAAACAAAGTGTTGGAAAAAAAAAAAAACCCGCTGGTTGCCAGGCCCTGTTAAGAGGAAAGTAGAAAGAGAAAAAACAAAAAAATCTAAAAGGAGGGTCCAGTTAACGTAAGAGGTGTCTTGACACTCCTCTTTTGAAAGAGTTTAAGTCATAGGCAGGTGGAAATACAGACACAGGTAGAGAGTTCCAGAGTTTACCAGTGTAGGGAATGAAGGAGTGAAGATACTGGTTAACTCTTGCATTAGGAAGATGGACAGAATAGGGATGAGAAGAAGTAGAGAGTCTTGTGCAGCGAGGCCGCAGGAGGGGGGAAGGCATGCAGTTAGCAAGTTCAGAAGAGCAGACAGCATGAAAACAGCGGTAGAAGACAGATAAAGATGCAACATTGCGGCGGTGACTTAAAGAATCAAGACAGTCAGTTAGAGGAGAAGAGTTGATAAGACGAAAAGCTTTAGATTCCACCTTGTTTAGTAAAGCTGTGTGTGGATCCCCAGACATGAGAGCCATACTCCATACACGGGCGGATAAGGCCCTTGTACAGAGCAAGCAGCTGGGAGGAGAGAAAATGGACGAAGACGCCATAGGACACCTAACTTCTTGGAAGCTGATTTAGCAAGAGTAGAGATGTGAAATTTCCAGTTTAGATTTTTAGTGAAGGATAGACCGAGTGTGTTTAATGTAGAGGAGAGGGAAGTTGAGTGTTATTGAAGAAGAGAGGATAGTTGTCTGGAAGGTTATGTCGAGTAGATAGTTGTAGAAATTGAGTTTTGAGGCATTGAACAAAACCAGGTTTTCTCTGCCCCAATCAGAAACAAGTGAAAGATCAGAAGTTAGGCGTCCTATAGCATCTCGCCTTGAGTCATTTAATTGTTGTTGGGTTGGGCGTCTGTTGAACGCTGTTGAATAATGCAAGGTGGTATCATCAGCATAGGAGTGGATAGGGCATTGAGTCAGATTTAGGAGATCATTGATGAATAATAGAAAGAGAGTGGGTGATAGGACAGAACCCTGTGGAACACCACTGTTGATAGTTTTAGGGAAGAACAGTGACCGTCTACTACAGCAGCAATAGAACGATCGGAAAGGAAACTGGAGATGAAGGTACAGAGAGAAGGATAGAATCCGTAGGAGGGTAGTTTAGAAATTAAAGATTTGTGCCAGACTCTATCGAAGGCTTTCGATATGTCAAGGCCGACAGCAAAGGTTTCACCGAAGTCCCTAAAAGAGGATGACCAAGATTCAGTTAGGAAAGTAAGAAGATCACCAGTAGATCTGCCTTTACGGAAACCATACTGGCAATCAGAGAGAAGGTTGTGAGCTGATAGATGCCTCATTATCTTCCTATTAAGGATAGACTCAAAGGCTTTAGAAAGGCAGGAAATCAAAGCTATAGGGCGGTAGTTAGAAGGATTGGAGTGGTCACCTTTTTAGGGACAGGTTGAATGTGAGCAAACTTCCAGCAAGAAGGATAAATAGAAGTAGAGAGACACAGATGAAAGAGTTTGACCAGGCAGTGAGCGAGTTCGAAGCACAGTTTTTGAGAACAACAGGAGGGACTCCATCCGGACCGTAAGCCTTCCGAGAATCAAGGCCAGAGAGGCCAGGAAAACGTCTTTATAAAGAATTTTAATTTTAGGGATGAAGTAGTCAGAGGGTGGAGGAGTAGGAGGAATATGCCCAGAATCATCCAAAGTTGAGTTGGTAGCAAAGGTTTGAGCGAAGAGTTCAGCTTTAGAAAAGAAGAGACAGCTGTAGAGCCATCTGGATGAAGTAAAGGAGGGAAAGACGAAGAAGTAAAGTTGTTAGAGATATTATTGGCTAGATGCCAGAAATCTCGAGAGGAGTTAGAATTGGAAAGACTTTGACATTTTCTATTGATGAAAGAGTTTTTAGTAAGTTGGAGAATAGATTTGGCATGATTACGGGCAGAAATATATAGGGCATGAGTTTCAGCAGTTGGATGGCTACGGAACCGTTTGTGAGCCGCCTCTATCATTGACAGCACGAGAACAAGCAGAGTTAAACCAAGGCTTTTTAGCTTTAGGGTTAGAGAAAGTATGAGGAATGTATAGCTCCATGCCAGAGATAATCACCTCTGTTATGCGCTCGGCACAAAGAGAAGGATCTCTGACATGAAAACAATAATCATCCCAAGGAAATCAGAATAGTACTGCCTTAGTTCCTCCCACTTAGCAGAGTTAAAATGCCAGAAGCACCTCCGCTTAGGCGGGTCCTGAGGCTGCACTGGAGTGATAGAACTGGTAACGGAAATTAGATTGTGGTCGGAGGAGCCCAACGGAGAGGAAAGTTTAACAGAGTAAGCAGAAGGGTTGGAGGTTAGGAAAAGATCAAGAATGTTGGGCGTGTCTCCAAGGCGGTCAGGAATACGGGTAGGGAACTTCACTAGCTGCTCTAGGTCATGAAGGATAGCAAAGTTGAAGGTTTGTTCACCAGGTTGGTCAGTGAAAGAAGATGAAAGCCAAAGCTGGTGGTGAACATTGAAATCCCTAAAATGGAGATCTCAGCAAAGGAAAGTGAGATAAGATGTGCTCCACCTTGGAAGTCAAATAGTCAAAGAATTTTACATAGTCAGAGGAATTAGGTGAGAGGTATACAGCACAGATGAATTTAGTTAGAGAGTGACATTGAAGTCTTAGCCAGATGGTAGAAAATTCTGAAGATTCAAGATTGTGGGCACGAGAGCAAGTGGTGTCATTACGCACGTATGCGCAACATCCAGCTTTGGATTGAAAATGAGGATAGAGCAAGTAGGAGGGAACAGAAAAGGGCTGCTGTCAGTAGTCACAGACAACTGTGTTTCGTTAGGAAGAGAAGATGAGGTTTAGTAGAGGAGAGGTGGTGTTCCACAGATTGAAAATTAGAACGAAGGCCACGAATGTTGCAGAAATTGATAGTGAAAGTATTAGATGAAGTGTCAAGACACCCAAGGTCGACAGCAGAGGGCAGTCCGACCTGGGGACATTTATGGTCCCTCCCAGAGGGGACTCCGAGGCAGGGCGTGGTGAAGCCATTATTAAATTTTGATTTGAAGAGAGTGTAAAAGTGTAAGGTGTTGTAGTGTAGTGTAGGAAGTAGTAGAAGTTGTCTTTAGAGGGCAGGCTGCAGCTGCTCAATTGTATAAATGAGACCACAAAGGGAACCGGGAAGAGAGGACACGGGGAATCACTCAGTCTGCAGCACTGCCTACATCCCCGTAAGTACCTCTCCTGGAGTATTCCACCGGGCGGCAGGTGACTACTGCCTACTCCATATCTTTTTACTATGCGATCTTGTAGTTCTATTTAAGTTTTCCTCTCTCAACATCATTTGCTCATTATCCACTTCATCCAGTCCGTTCAACAGTTTATAAACCTGTATTAAATCTCCTCTTTCTCTTCTTTGTTCCAAGGTAAGCAAATTCATTTCTTTTAATCTCTCCTCATAGGTCATTTCTGCCAATTCCGGAACCATTTTTGTTGCCATTCTCTGCAATCTCTCCAACTTCCTTATATGCTTCTTTTAGAAGGGGACCAAACCACTCCAGCATATTCCAATCTTGGTCTAATTACCATACTAATTAATTTCTTCATCATATCTTTATCCATATAATGGAAGGCTAATCCAATATTTTTATCAAATTATATGTTTCTCCAAACATCTTATCAATATGAGCCTCAAACTGCCCATGGTCTTGTATTATCACTCCCAAATCCTTTTCCTTTTCCACCTTTTTCAACACTACTTCTTCACCCATCTTATATGATCCTCTTGGCCGTCTTCCACTCTTCCCCATCTCCATCACATGACTTTTGCTCAGATTAAATTCCATTTGCCACCTCTTGCTCCATTCCCAAATCTTATCCAGATCTGCCTGTAAAATTTCACAATCTTCTTCACTCTTCACACACCTACACAACTTCGCATCATCTGCAAACAAATTAATATAGCTGTTTACTCCCTCTGGCATGTCATTAATATATACAAGGAAAAGTATTGGTGCCAGCACTGAGCCTTGTGGGACTCCACTCTCCACCACCAACCAGTCCGACTTTGCATCCCTTATTACCGTTCTCATCTCCCCTCCATCTCAAGTAGTTTTCCATCCACTTTAACACTTTTCCTTTCAGTCCTCCATAAATCTCTAATTTCCATAACAGTCTCATGTGAGGTACCTTCTCAAAAGCTTTCTTTAAATCCAAATATACACAGTCCATCCATCGCTCTCTCTCTTGTATTTTGTCAACCACTCTTGAATAAAAGCTCAGTAGATTTATTACACATGACCTCCCTTTCCTGAAGCCAAATTGATGATCCGATAATAACTTATGATCCTCCAGGAACCGTATCCAATATTTCTTTATCACCCTCTCACAAATCTTACCGACCACACTTGTTAGAGACACAGGTCTATAGTTAAGAGGCTCTTCCTTACTGCCTCCCTTATAAATGGGCACCACTTCAGCTCTCTTCCACTCTACTGGTATTTCCCCTGTTTCTAATGAACACCTTATAATATCATATAATGGATCAATCAATTCTTCTCTACACTCCTTCAATAATTTTCCTGAAACTTCATCTGGTCCCATCGCTTTATCATCTTTAAGTTCCTCCAACATTTTATATAACTCCTTTTTAGGTATCTTAATGTCATCCATGTGCACATTTCCTTCTACATTCTGAGGCTTTACAAACATTGTTTCTTCAGTAAATACTTGCTGAAACCTATTATTTAGCAATTCCGCTATATTCTTAGGGTCATCTACTATCCCTTGCTCTCCTTTTAATCTTTCAATGGACTCTCTCTTTTTAAGTTTACCATTTATGAACCTGTAAAACAATTTTGGATGTTCCTTACTCTTGTCTACAATATCTTTTCAAATTTTCTTTCTTCCTCCCTCCTTACCCTCACATACTCATTTCTCGTCACTGTATAATTCTCCTTATTTAGTATATTCCTGTTCTTTTTCCATCTTTTCCAAGCCACATCTCTCTTTTCCTTAGCCTTAACACAAGTTGCATTAAACCAATCCTTTCTTCCTTCCTCTCTCGGTTTATTCTTTGGTACAAATTTCATAACTCCTTCTTTATAATATTTCATAAAAATCTCATATTTCTTTTGCACTTCTCTGATTTGTAACATCTCCTCCCAATCTAATATTTTGAAATAATTTTTCAAACTTTCTGTGTCCATCTTTCTATAATTCTCCTGTATGTCTCGTCCTTCCTTCGCTGTGTTGTTGCTATCTGCATTTCCATAACCACATGATCACTCTTTCCCAAAGGACACTTGTATTGTATATCTCCACATAGGTACACTTCTCTTGTCTAGCCTAGCCGGTTCATCATCTCCTCTATATCTAGTATTTTCCTTCACCCTCTGTTCCATCATATTTTCCATCATTAGATTAAGAAATCTCTCTCCCCATGCTTCCTCTCCAACAACACTTACTAGATTTTCCCAATCCACCTCCTTACAATTAAAATCTCCTACTAGTATCACCTTTCTTTTTCCAGATAATACACTTTCCAAACTCTGTAAAGTATCCTTGATCATATTGTCGTATTCCTTAATGTCCAAGAATTTGTTTTAGGAGGTACATAGGTCACCATGATTATTAATTCTTTTCCATCACTTTTTATCCTTATGCTTATCACTTCTGCGTTGTTCTTCCCATACCAAACCTTATCCACATTTATTTATTTCTTCGTCATAATCATAACTCCTCCTCCACCTTTACTCTCCCTATCCTTTCTCCATATATTATATTTATTATCCAAATTTATCTTTGTTTTTCATGCAATTTTGTCTCAGTCAAACACACTATATCAGGCTTCTCCACTATCATATAGTCTTGCAATTCCAATCTACTTGACAGTATCCCATCTATATTAGTATACATTACGGTCCACCCACTGCTCCTCTAGGGCAGTGGTTCTCCTTCCTTCCCACATCCATAGCTTTCTCTCTCACACACACACAACAACTTTTTTTTTAGTATCAGAAAAAGTCATTCCTTCCAAACAAAGTGCCAAAGCAAATTTTTTTAGACTTTTCATATCAGCATTATTAACAGACATCACTTTTCATCTCAACTACAAGTCACAGTGTTTGATCTTGTTTCATCTGTTCAAGCTTTCCAGAAGAAGCTGGAACTTTTCAAAATGACTTGCAGGAGAACTTCATCACTTTCCCAGACTTTTGGAGCATACCAACAGAGAAATCATAATTATACTGAATTTATCGATAAACTGATTCAACTTCAAAGATCTTTTGGTGATGGTGATTTTCACTAGAAGTCTGCTGTTGCTTTTATTCAGAACCCTTCATGGTTTCAAATGTAACCTTGTTTTCACACCAAAACAGGCGTTCTTCTGCATCAGTTCAGTTCAAATGGAACTAATTGATCTGCATGAAAATATGATCCTAAAAGAAGAGTGCTCAGTGTGATCCTGTCACATTCTCACAGAATATCACACAATTCTTTTCCTAGTTTGCATAAAGTTGCAGTGTATGTTCTGACAAAGTTTGATCTACTTACAGTTGTGAATCTGCTTTTCTCAATGAATTTAGTGAAAACCAAATACTCTAGAATGACCAATGAACACCTTCACCAATGTCTGAGATTCTGTCCCATTCAAGGACATTGCAAAGAACAAGTGTAACTTTTCACATTAATGAGCATTTGCAAAATTCAATCATTCTGTGACAAATGTACCTGAGTAATGTTTCTAACTTTCTTTTCAGTTAGTGCAGTACCCATTATAATGAGTTTAAAAGATATTTTCTTTGGATTTCTCTTTCAGTTAGATACTTTCTTTGCAAACATAGTAATAGTATTATTATTATTATTGTAGAATTGATTTTTTTCTGAAGTTGGAATTATGAATAACTTTGAAGTTTAAACTTGTGTACTTGTAACTTGAAATAAAATGTTTTGCATGCTTATGTGTATCAGATTTATATCCCTATTTTATAAATCATCATTCGGACCTTTGACATATAGAAAACTGTGTTCTTGGACCTTCACTAAAAGAAGTTGAGTATCCCTGCTCTAGGGGTTCCTCCGTATTCCTTCTTTCCACATACCACTTTCTGACTCTCTCTCCTATAACTCTCCAAAAAAACTTTTCTCTTTCCTCCTCAGACCGCTCATCATTTTTCCTTCTCGTCTCTTCCACCAATTCCTTATATCTTCTCCTCTCTTCTTCATTTCTATTCTTTCTCACAAACACCTCTTTACAACCTTCTATCTCTCTTAACTTTGATGTTCTATATAGGATATCCTCCACAGATTGTTGTGACTTCAGTACTACTTTAATCGGTCTGCTCACTCCTCCTTATATGGACCCAGTCTATGGATCTCTTCCACTTCTTCTTGTAGGTCTTTTTTCATCATCATTTAGATTTTTGAACAGATCTCTTACCGTTTTAATTCTTCCTTAATTCTCTTAGGCTTATATGTTATATTTTGTTCTTTCATCCCAAATATTAACACACTCTTCTTCTTTTCTGCTATTTCCTTATCAATGTTTCCTTATTCTTCATTACATTAACCAGTTCCTTGACCTTTCTTTTTGTCTTCCTTCAACTGATCTTTAATTATTTCTTGTAATCCAACCATCTCTGCTTCCCTCGACTCAGTCCATTGTGTTTTCTTCAGTTCCCATTCCCTTTCAAACCTTTCATTCTGCCCACTAATCATTTCCTTAAAGTCATCTTTCTCCTTTACTACTCTATCCATTTTCTCCTCCAACCCTCTCTTGTATTTTTCAACCTCCACTCTCAAGTGTGCATTCTCATCCACCAATCGTTTTTCATTTTCCTCCAGTCTCTTAACTCTTTCCTTCAAAGCCTTGTGGAATTCTCTATCCTGCTCCTCCTCACTCCTCTAAACTTTTAATTCCTTCACCAACTCCTCAAATCTCTTCTCCAACATTACCAATCTACCTTGCAATGTTGCTGTTGAAGATGGACTCATGCTTTGACTGGCCACTTTCGGCTTTGCTCCCTGGGCCTCATCAACATATTTTGAATTTGGTAATTTATTTCTTACCGGTCTATCCATTTTTTTTTACTCTTCCTGGGAGCATGTTGTGTGGTCACTCCAGGCCTGGTAGCTACGTGTGTGGGATGCTTCCCTGCTATGGCTGGCCTTTGTGTGGTTCCCGCTCTGTCGTTTGGAGTGTGGAGGTTCTCACACCTCCGATCACTCCCATGTACACGTCACCAGGCTACGTTCACTCAGTACACTTGTTCACTGCTCTGGTCGCCTCAATAGCAATAACTATTCTCACTCAAGCACATTGCTTAGCTGGAGTGTTAGTTAGATGCCGCTCAGGAGGCATCCGCTCTCACAGCTGTGTGTGTGTGTGTGTGTGTGTGTGTGTGTGTGTGTGTGTGTGTGTGTGTGTGTGTGTGTGTGTGTGTGTGTGTACCTAGTTGTACCTAGTTGTAGTTTTACAGGGCCTGGGCTTTATGCTCGTGTGGTCCTGTCTCCATATCTACACTTATCCAATTTTTCTTTAAAACTATGTACACTCTTTGCTGATACCACTTCCTCACTCAAACTGTTCCAAGTCTCAACACATCTTTGGAAACTAAATTTTTAACATCTCTCAGACATCGTCCCTTCCTTAGTTTCTTACTATGCGATCTTGTGCTTCTAAAGTCATATTCTTCTCTCAGGATCAGTTTCTCATTATCCACTTCATCCATTCCATTAATCAATTTATAAACTTGTATCAGATCCCTCTCTCTTCTCTGCTCCAAGGTTGGTAGATCCATTGCCTTTAGTCTCTCCTCATATGCCATCCCTTTAAATTCTGGAACCATTCTTGTAGCCATTTTTGTAGTCTCTAATTTTCTTATGTGTTTCTTTTTATGGGAGTCCACACAACTCCTGCATATTCCAATCTAGGTCTTATTTTAGTACTTATCAATTTCTTCATCATTTCCTTGTCCATATAGTGAAATGCTACTCCAATATTCCTTAGCAAATTATACGCTCTCTGAAAATTCTATCAATATGGCTAACCGGTTGATTATTTTCTTCCATTGTCACTCCCAAGTCCTTTTCCTTTTTACTTTTTCTAGTTCTACTCCATCTCCCATCTTATAGATTCCCACTGGTCGTCTTTCACTTTTTCCCATTTCCATGACATGGCTTTTGTCCACATTGAATTCCATCTCCCATTTTTGCTCCATTTCCAGATCTTGTTTAAGTCTTCCTGTAGTATTTCACAATCCTCTTTTGTTTAATGACTCTGCACAGTTTCGCATCGTCCGCAAACAGATTTATGTAGCTGTTCACTCCTCTGGCATGTCATTTATATATACGAGAAAAGTATTGGTGCCAATACTGACCCCTGTGGCACTCCGCTGTCTACTGTTCTCCACTTGGACTTCATATCTTTAACTATCGTCCTTATTTCTCTCCCATTAAGTAATTCTTCATCCATCTCAATGTGCTTCCTTTTAAGCCACCCTTCTCCTCTAACTTCCATAGTAATCTTTCATGTGGCACTTTATCAAAGCCTTTTTAGATCTAAATAAATAAAGTCAATCCATCCCTCTCTCTCTTGTACTTTATCAACTATTCTAGAGTAGAAACTCAATAAATTTGTCACACATGACTGACCTTTTCTAAAACCAAATTGGCTATTTGATAATATTTTGTTGTCTTCAAGAAACCCAATCCATTGCTTCTTTATTACTTTTTCACACATCTTGCATATTACACTAGTTAGTGATACCGGTCTGTAATTTAAAGGTTCTTCCTTCCTTCCGCTCTTATATATGGGAACCACCTCAGCTCTTTTCCACTCCACTGGCACTGTTCCATTTTCTATTGAGCATTTTATGATGTTGTATATTGGACTTGCTAGTTCTTCCCTACATTCTTTCAGTATTCTGCCTGAGACTTCATCCGTCCCATTGCCTTTTCCTCATCCAATTCCGTCATCAACTTTTTATTTCAAGCTTGGTTACTTTAATCTCTTTCATATAGACAGTCTCTATTACCCTGTGGTCTTTCAAATTTGGATTCCTTAGTAAAGACCTCATGAAATTTACTATTTAACAGTTCTGCCATAATTTTGGGTCTTCCACCATTCCGTTTCTCCTTTTAACCTTTCTATTGTTTCTTTTTGTCTTATTTTTCCATTTATGAATCTGTAGAACAATTTTGGTTGTTCCTTACATTTTCGACAATGTCCTTTTCATAGTTCTTTTCTTCTTCCTTTCTCACCTTAGCATATTCATTTCTTGCTGTTTTGAAGTTTTCCTTATTTTCTGGATTTCTGTTTCTTCTCCACCTTTTCCATGCTCCATCTCGTTTCTCCTTTGCCCTAGCACATCTTGCATTAAACCAATCTTTCTTTCCTTCTTCTTTAGGTCTATATTTCGGAACATATTCCTGACCCCAGTTTTGTATATTTCCAAAAATAAGTTATATTTCTCTTGAACCATTAATGAGTTTTCCATCTCCTCCCAGTTTACGTTTTAAAATAGTTCTTGAGATTCTCAATATCAGCCTTTCTGTAATTTAATCGGTCTCCTTTGTATGATTCATCTCTATCTTCCTTTCCTTCTTCTATATCCATCTCTAATATTACATGGTCACTCTTTCCCAATGGGCACTTGTATCTTATATCATCGTTAATTGGTATATCTCTTGTAAAAACTAGGTCTAATCTTGCCGGCTCATCGTTTCCTCTGAATCTTGTGTTTTCCTTTACTCTTTGGACCATCAAATTATCTATCATTAGGTTCAGGAATCTATCTCCCCAGGCATCTTCCCCCATACCACTTTCATAATTTTCCCAGTCTACCTCCTTACAGTTGAAATCTCCTATCAATATCACTTTTCTCCTTTCCTTAATGATTCTTGTAAGACTCCTTATTGTGTCATCTATCATGTCTCTATATTCTTGGTTAGTCCATGAGTTTGTTTTTGGTGGCACATATGTTCATGTGTGTGTGTGTGTGTTTTCACAAATGTTACAAGGCGGGACACATGTAACTTATCTTTCAAGAGGGGAGGAGAGAGAGAGAGAGAGAGAGAGAGAGAGAGAGAGAGAGAGAGAGAGAGAGAGAGAGAGAGAGAGAGAGAGAGAGAGAGAGAGAGAGAGAGAGAGAGAGATTGAAATAGTCTATGCCATTGGGGAATTTTAGACACAAGGCGGGATGCATGTAGCTTATCTTTAGTGATTGGTGGAGACAAGGATGGTGGGAGGAGCACTAGGATTTCAAGGACAGCATACAACATGTATAGTTGGTATCCAACACATTATACGGGACAACTGAACTGAAGAAAGCTCAGAAAAGAAATATGACGCCTACGTAGGCATCACCGTATATGCTACTGGGGCTTCATGACGCCTACATAGGCGTCACCGTATTGAAGGGGTTAAGTTGTTCTTGAATCACCTCCTGAAAATCAGCCTTATCTTTCTTATCTTGGACTCTCCATGCTTGTACTTCTTTTTTAATCACGTTCTGTACTCTTTCCTCTTCCTTGTTTACTAGATCTTTCAGCTTCTCCTTTTCTTTCTCAGCTTTACCGAATCCTTTTTCCATCTACTTTTTGTAGTTAGCTACTTCCTTTTTTAGTTCTTCGTTTTCCGCTCTTAGCCTAGCTTCGTTTTCTTCCACTTTTCTTATCCTTTCTCTCAGTCTTATAAACTACTTTTCCTGTTCTTCATTCTCTTTCATTTCCATCTTCTCCTTTATCAGTTTATCTAGTTTACATTCAATATTGAACACTCTCTAAGTAGTGAAGTAGTCGTCGTATCGAACCCTTCGAATACACGTTCTCCCTCACCAACATAGTCATCATCAGCCCTTCTCTATTCTCATGTCTGCATTTGGATGGAATCTCTTTTTCACTCATTATTCCTTAATAATTGATTTCATGAAGAAAGAAAAAAAAAATGAGTCCACATTACCTGCCCAGGCCACTGTAAATACTATACAACAGGTATGCAGTGAAGATCAGCTGATCTTCGGAACTGCGCCAGTGCGTCCGCCCTCAACCGTGTCTCGTGTGTGTGTGTGTGTGTGTGTGTGTGTGTGTGTGTGTGTGTGTGTGTGTGTGTGTGTGTGTGTGTGTGTGTGTGTGTGTGTGTGTGTGTGTGTGTGTGTGTGTGTGTGTGTGTGTGTGTGTGTGTGTGTGTGTGTGTGTGTGTGTGAGAGAGGGAGAGAGTGTGTGTAGTGTGTTGCGTTGTCAGGTATTTCTTATATTTACTATGTGATTCCTTTCATCAGCTATACAGCAGATACTTTCGTGAGGGCATGTGTGAGGGAATCACCATCCATCTAATCACCTCTTTAACTACTAAGGTAAAAGGGAGGAATGATTGTCCTTCCTACACATTAAGAGTAGAGTGTCTCGTTCAAAGTTTCTCTTCCTCTTCTTGAAAAAGGGAAGAAGGGGTTCGGGTTGCTGACTCCTCATGGTACAGTGTCACTGCTTCAGAGCAACACCTCAAGTGCTCTCATCACCACCCTCTTTCTCCTTGGTAGGGGGAACTCTGCAGAAGCTGACATCGTAAGGCACCAGAAGGCAGGCAGACAGCTCTCACCACCTGCCATGACTACACCTTCGAACAACTGTTCTCTACCACTCCGGAAGGCTTTGGTGAAGATTGTGGGCTAATCTCACCTCCTCTCAGTACCTGGCACTCATCCCTCATTGGGCTCAACTTGTTCCTGGTTCAACCCCTGCCAGCTGAGATAAGATTCCTACAGCTGCTGCCCAGATTCCTGCACTTTCATCACCTGCCAGCCAAGGAGCAACTACTACTACTGCAGCTGCCAGCCATCACAACATCTGCCTATCTGTGTGTTAACCGCCATGGCTACCAGGACACCTGCCTCCAAGGATTCCCCCAAGACTCTTGGTGATAATGCCAGATATCTTTGCTATTGTTGGGTTGTGGGTTTGTGTTTTTTGTTAATTATAATTGTGGAGTTCTGTTCTCCCTTGTTTTCTGTACATTCCAATCTTACAAGGAGTGTTGAAGGGAAGAATAGCAATCCCAGCCCTGACAGGAGGAGGAGGAAAAAAAATGTCATTGATATAAAAGATGACAAGGAGGTGAGAATGAACAGATAAATAGGAGAAAACAATCACAATTTCTTTATATAAAGGAAAAAAAATATTAAGAGTGATTTGAAATCATATTACAAATTTTTTATCCTCTTTAGCAAAGATGAAGATCAAGCAAAAATATGAGGAAGAAATTCCCACCTCCACCATGAACAGTTGTATGGCTGATAGTACTTACCGTGTATATAAGAGAGGACCTCAGGACCCCAGCTGGTGTAACAGATGGTTAATAAGAGTGGCAGTCGATTGTCCCCTGCATTCTTTATCTTCATTGACAGTGAGGGACTCACATATCCACGTATTGGCTTTGTAACTCTATAAAAGATTAATACACAATAAATCAATGTTTTCTACACAAAAAATATGTATTAAGTATAACAGCCAATGCAACAAATGTCTTATATTCTTGAGCTCCAGTCTAAGGTGACCAGTACAAAAAATACTTCTATCTATGTTTTACGTTACATTTGTCATATCAATTCCTCTCCTCTAACTGACTGTCTTCAGCTTCTTTCTCACCATCACAATGTTGCATCTCTTGATATCTTTTACTACTATTTTCATTCCAACTACTCTTTTAATCTTGCTAACTGCGTACCTCTTCTCCTCCCCATGACCTCGCTGCACAAGACTTTCTTCTTTCTCTTACCCCTATTCTGTCCATCTCTCTAACGCAATAGTTAAGCCAGTATAGGCAACCCCCGCTTAACGAACGTTCACACAATGAAATTTCGCTACAACGAGCGTTTCCTTTTACTACCATCTGCTCATATAATGAACACCAAACTCACTTTAAAGAAATTTTATCCAGGTAACTTTTTCCAAGTTTGAAAGCCCTGCTGTATCATGCAAGCCGACAGGCTTTCGAATACACCAGCACCTCTCATGGACAAAACGCACACCACTCACTCCCTAAGCCTTCCCCACTCTTAGTTTAAAACAATAACAGAGTCCAGCAGCAGCTCGTCTTTCCTCGCTCAACATGCCACTAAAATGCTCTGCAACCAGCCCTGCAATGTTGCCTAGTGTTGCTAAGAAGACCAGGAAGTCTCTCACTCTCGAAGTGAAGCTGGATATTATTCACAGACACGAGGCGAGAAAACTAATAGCATTGCTCGCCACCATGGCTTGACTCCATCTACTGTCTCTACTATTTTCAAGTCAGCAGACTCTATTAAGAAGGCTGGTGAGACCGTATCTTTCTTGCAAGCTAAAAGAACCACCTGAACTCATGACTCTGCAATGAATAAAATGGAAGGCCTTGTGGAAATGTGGTACATAAGTTTTGTATGCGGTACAATGATGCGTCCTTTGTTTACATTCCACAGGTTGCTGGCTAGCATCTTTCCCACTCCACTCTCCCTCCCTTCATTAATTTAAGATCATCATCATTATAAAGTTACTACATACATACATTAGTGTACATTATAATGACTTAGTCTTGAATTAAACTGCTTAGATGTTTAACTACATAATTTTCACTTTCATTAAACCCTTTACTGTACTATGATGCACTCTCGCTTTGTTTACTCTCAATGGAAGTTCAAGTCAGGGGTCAAACTTTTCATAATTGTTTCACTTAACGAAAATTCACACAACGAACGTTTTTTTTTAGGAACGTAACCTGTTCGTTAAGTGGGGGTTGCCTGTACTATCTATCATTCACCCTTTTCTCTGGTAAACTCTGGAACTCCCTGCCTGCTTCTATATTTCCATCTACCTATCACTTGAACTTATTATCCCCTTCACTACGGTGACGCCTATGTTGGCGTCATGAAGCCCCAGTAGCAAATACGGTGACGCCTATGTTGGCGTCATGAAGCCCCAGTAGCAAATACGGTGACGCCAACGTAGACGTCATATTTCTTTTCTGAGCTCTCTTCAGTTCAGCTGTCCCGTATAGTGTGTTGGATACCAACTACACACTCCATATGCTGTCCTTGAAATCCTAGTGCTCCTCCCACCATCCTTGTCTCCACCAATCACTAAAGATAAGCTACATGTGTCCCGCCTTGTGTCTAAAATTACCCAATGGCATAGACTGTTCCCATCTCTCTCTCTCTCTCTCAACTCGGCCCATTCAATGTAACCAATTCAGCCCTTCACCTGTGCCAAGCCAGCCCATTTTTTATAGCCAACTCGGCCCATTTAGTATAGTAGTATTTGTTTGTCAATCTTGCTTCCTTTTCTTCCACATACATTGAATAAGTTCTTAGTACAGTGATTACCGTATTTTACGGCTTGTAAGACGCTGCATCTTGGAAGATGCACCCTAATATTTGAAAGAAATTTCTAAGAAAAAAAAAAAAAGTCATTCTCATACAAGAACGCATTCACCATATATCCGACCACTGAATACAAAAACATCAGAAGCAAGGAGTCTGCAAGACACTATTGTTTCATCACTCATTACAAATTTGCTGGAGCGCTCATCACAAATTTAAAACTATGTAAATAAAAACACCATACGTAAATACATATACACAGTGAAACAGTCCATCCCTTCTTGTTTTAGTGGCAGGCGATGGCATGTTTTGGACCTGTTGTTTACATTACGGAATCACTTGTCCGATCGCCGAAACCGAACATGCCAGTGCTGCAGTTTGTATTTATTTTATTTCGCAGTCGTGCTTCATAGGCTTTATCAATGTGAATACAATTCACAAGTGGAGTTTTGACTCTTGCTTGAATGAGTAAGCCACTTGGATGCTCTATCAATAAAGGTATAAAGGCACCTGGCATGATGTGTGTGCGTTCGTGTGCATGTATGTGTGTGTTGCAATGAGACGAGGAGCGCCCGCTTTTCTCCACACGCTGAGTAGGCTGCAAGAAGGATTATGGTATTGTAAATACTTGTAACACCTAAGTACTGAGTTCACATAATATAAAAGGCTAAATTAAATTGTACTTAAGCTAACATCATAATGTAATGACTCAACATACAAATCCAGGTCGCTATCTGTCAAGTGTCCAAGCTCACTCGAGGTTGGATGCTGCCTTACAATACAACATTCATCTTGGAAGACGCACTAGTATTTTTCAGGGTATTTTTTAGGATAAAAAGTGCGTCTTGTGAGCCGTTAAATACGGTACTCCAATTTTGCAAGTTCAAATTTTGCGATACACCAATTTTGTGATCAAGGACCAAAAATTGCCATTTTTTTAAATTCCCCATCTTGCTCCTTTCTCCCGGTATTGCGAGTGGTGGCGGGAGAGAGCGTTCCCTCAAATTATATATTACTGTATCATATAAGCAATATTTTATTAATTTATTCATATTTATCATATTATACTATATTATTATCATATATATATATATATATATATATATATATATATATATATATATATATATATATATATATATTATATTTATCATAGTTTGATGGTTTTTGGCTAGTTTTCATAAAAATCTGGTGATAATTCAACGAAGCTCATCTGGCAACACTGCCCCACTCCCTCCCGTCTTCCATTTGTTTACGTACACCTCCACAGAGTTCTCTCTGCATTCTGCAAATTTGGAGGAATCCTTGTGCTCGACTTTGTGCGACATGGCACCACCAATCAAGAAAAACATTAGGCTAACTTTGGAGCAGAAGATGAAGATAATTAAGATGAAAAGAGATGGACAAAGGAACTGTGATATTTCCAGAGAGTTTGGTGTGGGAGAATCAACTGTGAGAATGGTGTTTAAAAACAGTGAGCAAATTGAAAAAGCTGTAAAAACCTATGGTGGACAGATTTTTGATTCTCGTAGCCATTGTACAAACACTGTGATTATTCATATGGAAAGATACCTGGCTCAATATACATGTGATATAAATATGGGCAAAATATTAGGAAAATAATGAAAAATTAGGCAACCATGGAAGAGGGGTCCACCATATTCAATTTTTCCCATAGGAATAATACTTCCAATTTTGCGATTTCCAAATTTGCGACTCAATGCCACCCCATTTCTCGCAAAATTGGAGTAAGCACTGTACTTTTCTGTATCTTTACTTTCTTCAAATGTATATTTGAAATGCTGCAGAACACAGGCACAGCAATATTACGCAATGGTAGGTGTAAAGGTTTTATTCTTCCTTTCCATACATTATTTAATGACTATAATAACAACTGCATTTAGAAACAATTATAGGACAAATCGTTTCCCTAAACATTATAAATTATTTGGGTGGATCAATTCTGCAATATGGCCTCCTCACACATGGTGCATCTTCGGTAAGAGCAACAGAACAAATAATGATGTTGAGGGATGGCATAACAGAATAAACTTAAAGGCAAGGAAAGGAAACTTAAATTTTACCTCGCTGTTTCATTGAAGCAGTGTAGGAAACCCATGAGATGTCGCTCGCTAGCCTGATGTTCATGGTCGCGCTTGTCGTTTCGTTCAGGTAGCACGCACGTTGTTTTGGCCTGTTGCTACGCCATTCGGATCAGCTGTTATGGCGAACCGGGAGGAAGGACAACAGGTGGAGAGAGTGCATGGAAACCATGCAAAAAGCTCTAGTGCAAGACAAGGCAACCTTGTCCACAGTCATGACCCTATGCATGGCAACCATGCTGAGGCCAGGAGTACACGGCATAGCAACTATGATCGTGTGAGTACAGGCGACCAACCTGGTACTTCTGGTGTATCGGCGGCGGCTGTGACGGGCGGTGGCGCACCAACCAGCGATGGGCCGGTGTTGTATAGAGTGATGGGTCTGCTGCACAACTTTTCTGACTGCCCTCGAGAATGGGAAGACTGCGGAGCTTCTCTCAGCAGTCTGACTATAGTGACGATGACAGTGCTTGTGCCGAGAACCAGACTGACGAGTTGGGTCAGTTCCTGGAGAGTGGTTTCGCCCCTGCTCTTGACAGGGATGGTGACTCTAACGCCTTCGCCAACAGTCTATCAGCATTAGGGGCTATGTTTGGCAGTGGTAGTGACATGGGAAAACCCATTCATGAAGCTCTGGCTCCTATATTGAATGCTGCATTACGGAGGAAGCCTTTAGAGGAGCAGGTACAGAAGCTGGTTGCCAAGCACAAGATCCCGGCTAACGTCCCTAATATGACCACTCCAAGATTGAATCAAGAATTGTTTGAAGTGATGAACAAGGAGGGAAAGTTTTGAGACATTGCATTGCAGCAATGCGTTGGCCTTGTCAAGAAAGCCCTGATTCCGTTGTCTGGTATTATTAGTGACGTGGGATCCAAGACAACGAAAGCTGTGGAACATTATTTGCCGCAGTTGAACAACGCATTGCAACTTTTGACTGCTTTAGTGAACTATATGAATCACGCACAAAAGGATGGGATCCGTGCAAGCATTCGCCACCTGCCCATGAACAAGATTTGCAACTGGGAGACCAAAGTGGGTACCGATGTTGTCTTCCCGTTTGATGTGGTAAAGAAGCTTGAGGATGTGAAGAAGGCCAAGAAGCTCACGTCCACACCCACCCCCACCAAGAGGTGTGGCCAAGGTGTGGGGTGGCCAAGGAGCAGGTTTGGCCTATCCAGGCCATATTACCCCTACACACGGCAACCTTCCAGGCAGGGTTCCTCTACACGGAAAGGGTCTTTTTTAGGGAAAGGGCCACAGTACCCACAGAGCAGGAGGATACCGGAGCACAAGTAGCTGCAGAGGTGAGCCATGGGGTTGCCACTTCTTTACAGGCTTGTGTTGTTGATATAGTGAATACTCCAGATTGTTTTACTGGAGGCAAAATCAGGCATTCTCTGTCATTGTGGTGTAAATTATCATCAGATAATTGGATTAAATCTACTGTTGCTGGTATTACTATTGAGTTAGATCCAGCCCTTAGACAGTGCTAGGAACCAAAGGAGTTGACTTTTTCTGCTTCAAATAAAAGTCTTTACACTTAGCTCTTCAGGATTTACTGTTGCAAGGAGTTATTGAACCGGTGGCTGATTCTCATGTTTCTGGTTACTTATCAAATGTTTTTCAAAGGATAAAACCAGATGGCACGGCAGGAGTGATATTAAACTTACGAGACTTGAATACAAATGTAGACCATATTCATTTTAAGATGGACACTATAAAGGATGCCCTACTTTTAGTGTATCAGAATTGTTTTTTTGCAACTGTAGATTTTAAGCATGCTTATTTCTCAGTACAGGTCTCACATAGGAAATGGTTACGATTTCTATGGCAGGGATCGCTTTTTCAGTTTACATGCATGCCACAAGGTTACACAGCGGCTCCAAGAATTTTTACCAAATTGCTGAAGCCTGTGCTTGCTCATTTGCAGAAGTTGGGTATAACAGTGATTAGCTACAATGATGACTGTTTATTTATAGCAGACAGTGTTAGTGCTTTGGTTTCCCCTCTGAATTATGCCATTTGTCTCTTTGCTGAATTAGGTCTGACAATTAATTTTGGGAAATCAGTGTTGCTGCCTACACACTGCATTGAGTTTCTTAGTTTTACCATTGAGTCCAGGGAGATGACAGTACAGATTACAACTAGGAGACAGGAGAGAATTAGATGTTTGGGACTTGAATTGCTGGCAGCTACAAATGTTACAATAAGAGATTTGGCTTCCCTTATTAGCACCCTAGTGGCTGCGGAGCCTGCATTATCTTGTGGGTATTTGCGAATTAAAAGATTGGAAATCGCAAGGAACCAGTGGTTGTCAAGATACAAAGGCGATTACAATGCCAGCATTACTTTGTCTAGTAAAACCAGGGAGCTGATACAATGGTGGTGTGACAACATACATAAGTTGCACAAGAGTCTGGTCCTTACTGACCCCAATCTAGAATTATTTACTGATACTTCTCTGACAGGATGGGGGGCAAGGTTACAAGGGGTTTCCACTGGGGTCACTGGGCTGCAAGTGAAGTCTCTCATATTAACTTGTTGGAACTTAAAGCAGTTTTGTTTGGGCTTCAGTCATTATGCAATGATATGCATGACAGTCACATTCGCATCAGATCAGATAACACAACAGTAGTAGCATGTTTAAATAAGTGTGGGAGCATGAAGGAACACCTCTTACAGCTTACTGAGGAGACTGTTCTCTGGGTTTCGGAGAGAGGCATATATCTTTCAGCTGCCCATATACCTGGTAAGCACAATGTTGATGCTGATGATGCATCCCGTGCCTCTTATACTGATGCTGAGTGGATGATCAAGCCATATATTTTTCAAGAAGTATGTCGTGATTTTCCTATGCTCAGCTTGGACTTGTTTGCTACAAGAATAAATGCACAGTTGGATAAGTATGTTTCATGAAAATCTGACCCACAGGCCTATGCCATTGATAATTTTCATATTAATTGGAGTACTGGTTTTCATTATGGGTTCCCTCCTTTCAGCATTAATGGGAAAGTACTTCAAAAGATAGCAAAGGAGGAGGCAACAACTTTATTGGTTTTGCCCTTGTGGCCAACGAGTGTGGTTTCCCAGGGCACTACAACTGCTTGCAGCAATGCCTCAGATATTGCCGAACCAGTGCCTGATTCTTCCCCAAGATCCGTCCAAGCAACATCCATTATCAACCAAGTTGGAACTAGTAGCGATGCTATTGTCAGGCGTTCCTTCCAGGCAAGGAAACTTTCGCAAGATGTTGGTGCCTTTTTACTTCAATCATGGAGACCTGGAACACATGTACAGTATAGTGAACCCCTCAAGAAATGGATGTGTTTTTGTCAGTCAAGGGAAACTGATCCCTTTTCACCATCTATAGATGATTTCCTTTGTTTTTTATTGAAGCAGTTCCGTCGTGCTGATGAAGGCACACTGCTAGGTTATAGTGCCATGAACACATATCGCTCAGCAGTTTCCAGCATAGCAGACATCTCAGGTAAACCAAAAGGTCAACATCCTTTAGTAAAGAGATTTATGAAAGTGGTGTTCCAAAATCGACCTGCTCTGCCTAGGTATAACTGCACATGGGACCCTGATGTTGTTTTAAATCACTTAAAACTATTGGAGCCCAATGAGACACTGACTATTTTCAAGCTGGTGAGGAAGATAACAATGTTATTGTTATTCTTGTCAGGTCAATGAGGGCAGGTTTTACATGTACTAGACGTTAGGAATATGTTTCTAACCTCCTCAAAGGTAACTTTCCAAATTGGAGATTTGTTGAAAACCTCACGACCTGGGCATCATATCTCACAGGTAACATTCAAAGCTTATGCCCCAGATCAATGCTTATGTGTTCTTACTACCCTTCAGGCTTACCTTCAACGCACATCAGATATTTGAGGGAACATAACCAACTTATTGTTGACAACTAGGAAACCATATAAAGCTGCCTCAAGGGATACCATACAGAGATGGACTAGAGATGTGATGCGGAATGCTGGAATTGATTTGCAGATGTTTGCCCCACATTCAACACGGGCAGCAGCTACTAGTAAGGCTTCGTGCCATTTACCACTTAACACAATCATGAAGTCTGTTGGGTGGAGTAACTTGTCTGTCTTTGCCACTTATTACAAAAAAACAATAATTTGTTTCAATATTCAGGAGGGTGTGATGTCGTCGTAAATTGTAAGTGGCTCAGAGAAGGAATGGTCATTGGTTGGCTTAAGGGCAAATGATTTTTGGGAATTTGTTACCTTTTGCTGTGTTAGAGGACACTGGGGTTTTTGTCTACACAACGTATGCCTTCGTGACACACTGGTGATTGTGTATGTACTGTTCTCATTAATTTTATTATACAATCTGTGTTATGTATTAACACAGCTTCTAGCTACCATGTTCAGATTATGTGGTGTGGCAGGTCTGTTGTTAACTTGGTTGTTTTTTCTAGGAGCAGGATATGTCAGTGGCAGACGTTTTTTGTTGATATCTGATATATGATCATGTGTTTGTGAAGTTCTCGTCCCAAAGGGATTAGGATTAAACAATTTGTCAGTAGTAAGTGTTAAATGTCTTGGTCACTCCACAGTCCCTCTGTCGGGTTTGTTATATATGTAAGTATTAAGGGGCGGATATCCTGTTGTCACGGCTGCCCCAACCCAAGTAAACCGGCTCGCCGCTACTCGCCGCTCTCTCCTGCCTACCTGGTGACATCATAGTTGCCGCACGCAGCTAAGCGGCGCATAATTTAACTTAGGTGCTCTAATATTAACACTTAACTCATCCCTTTTTTTTATTTTTTTTTAATTCCAGGTACCCCTATTTCCCATGCCCCTTCCCCCTGACTGTGTCGAGCAGACAGTCAACGGAAGGCCCTTCTTTGTTAAGCAATTAGCTAATTGAGCCATGGTATCCACCCACCATACATCTTCTATCTCTCCCCTCTCCAACATGCCCTGAATCACAGCAATATCGATTCTCAACCTTTTGTCTTCCACACCCTTATAGGAGTGGAGTGCATCCACCAAACTTCAGTTGTCCACATAACACCTCACTCTCAATTTTCCACAGCCTGTCATTTCATCCAAAATCGTCACCAAATATACTGCAGCCTCTGCACAGTCCAACAGGGCCAGTGTCTCAGCAGCAAGAGTTGACTTTACCACCGTTCTTATTTTCCTTGACTGCCAGTATACGGGACAACGCCTTCCACTTTCATCCCTTATGAATATGACAAAACCACCTTGTGATCCGTTACCCTCCAGATTCCCAAAAGAAGCATCTGAAAAACATTCTACCCAACACCTTTCAAGCCCTCTTAGCCCAGGCATATGTAACTCCACACGAATTCCTTTGACCCTGTTTATTACCTTGTTCAGTCTCAACATCTCAGACACTGTAGCCTTATTACTTACACCGCTCAACTCGCTTACATCAAAGGATATATCAGGTCGGGTATGCGTAGCAATCCAATTTAATTGCCCCAAAGTTGCTCTATATTCAGACCTCTCACTGTCTGACAACTCATTTGCTTTCATCATAGACCTCAGTTTCCCAACCTTTACTTCATTCAGGGTGGCCGCATACTGGTTTTGATCCAGCGTCACACTCCCGTCCTCATTCGAAGTAACACTCAACCCCATATACTTAAATGCCTTAGACTCTGAACTGCCCATTACAAAAATCTCATTCAGTTTGTCCATTATACATCTTCTGAACAAATCTGTTCCAGCCCAGAATAGATCATCCACATAGACACAAAGTATACCCTCAATGTTACCATCGACACGCCATGAGAACAATGCCGGATCCAGGGACGACACCTTCACTCCAAGGTCAATTAGTTGGCATCTCACCCTCAGATACCAGTGTCTAGCTGCGTCAGAGTCCATATACTGTCTTCTGCAGCCTCCACAAACGACCATGATCAAACTCTGGTGGAGGTTTCAAATAGACTTCCCGATCGATCTTATCCCCCTGTAGGTATGCTGCCTTTACGTCCAAAGAATGACACTGCCAACCGTGATTAGCCGAAATCAACACAGCCAATCGTACGGCTTCCTTTGAGCATGTTGGAGAGTCCTTACGTAAGCTGTCCGTCTCCTCCTCAAAACCCCTTGCCACTAATCTAGCCTTCACCACATTCTTGCCCCCTTTAATTTTCTCTGTAATCACCCATCTCACTGACATGGCCTTTTGACCAATATCCTCCACCTCCTCATACACTCCATTCTCAATCCAACTATTAATCTCCATCTCTTTAGCAGTCAAAACCTCATCAGAATTAAAGAAGACTAATAACTCCACATCATCACTCACCACCTCCCAAGACTTGAAATGCCTTTCCAAATCTGCCCATGAAATGCTCCCATCTGAATCCCATTTAATGTTATAGCGATCCTTATATTTGCCAGTCGCCTTCCCTGCTCTACTTACCACTTTACCTGTCACCACCTCATCAGTTTCCCACAAGACACCTTTTATATGCGTCCCAGCCTTCAACCCTGAGGGCCTCTGTGACTCTTCGCCAACATCCTCCTCAAAACAGTCTCTGCCTCTGCACCATCTGGAAACACTTCCACCACATCTTGGTCCTCTTGAACGACCACTTCACCTGTATCACCTTGATCAACCTCAAAATCCGAATCCCCTAAATCACTTTCCTTCTCATCGTCCTCCTCACTTATGGCCGGCTCATCATTTTCCTGGTGATCTACCTCCATTCTAGGTGTCACGACCTCGCCACCCGACTTCGCCCCGACCTTCTCATGGCATCCTGGTTCGCCATGTGTCACACGGGTCAGTCTGCACTCATGAACCCGTACATACACCCCTCCATGTCTGACCAGAAACTGCTTACCATCCCGGCCAATCACAATCCCAGAACCATGCCACACATTGGAGCACCTAAGTTAAATTATGCGCCACTTAGCTGCGCGCGGCAACTGTGACGTCACCAGGTAAGCGAGAGAGAGCGGCGAGTAGCGGCGAGCCGGTTTACTTGGGTTGGGGCAGCCGTGACAACAGGATATCCGCCCCTTAATACTTACATATATAACAAACCCGACAGAGGGACTGGGGAGTGACCAGGACATTTAACACTGGTAGCAGAGCGTGGTTCAGTCATGTCAGTCTCTTTTAAAACTCCACCTAAGTGGAGTGGTGGTAAAGGTTATGAGATTTGGAGAAAAGACGTGTTACTGTGGGCGGGCATGACTGAATTGAAAAATAAGGATAAAGGAGTAGCAGTCTACTTGAATCTGGATGGGAGAGTGAAGGTCGCTGCTTCACAGTTGGATTCAGAGGTGTTGGCTGGTGATAATGGTTTGGATACATTATTGGAAAGGTTGGATAAGTTGTTTTTGCTGGATAAAGGATCAAGGCAGTTTGAGGTCTTTGACACCCTGGAATCATTAAAAAGGAGCCGGGATATGGATATTAGGACATTTATTTCAGTTTTTGAGAATGCCTATTTTCGTTGTACTGAATTAGGTATGGTGTTGCCAGAGGTAGTAAGGGCATTTATGTTGTTACGTTCTTGTGATTTAGGTGAGAATGATAGAAAGTTGGTGTTGTCTGCCATGACCGACATTACTTTCGTGAAGATGTCAGACGCCTTGTGCCGTATATTCTCTCTTGGATTGACACAGACGCATGCGGAGTCAGCTGGTGCGTCGGCAGTTTCGGTAAAGAGTGAACCAGTGTTTATGGGAGGTTCACCTGGCATGGACGAGGATAGACAAGGTGTTGATAATGAAAGTTCTGGGGATGTTTTGTATGCCGGTGGATTTCAAAGAGGCCGACCTATGGCAAGGGGTTATGGCAGGGGTAGACGCCCAAGGGATGATGGTAATTCGAGGGCCAAGGCCAATTGGAGGAGACAGAACCCTAAAGAGGCCGACCTATGGCAAGGGGTTATGGCAGGGGTAGACGCCCAAGGGATGATGGTAATTCGAGGGCCAGGGCCAATTGGAGGAGACAGAACCCTGTTGGCAATGATGGTAAGGTGTCGAGGTGCAATATTTGTGATTCAAAGTTTCATTGGGCTAAGGATTGCCCAGATTCATATGAATCTATGGGTGGAAAGGCCTCGAAATGGTTTGTTGGCCTAAGTTCAGGGGATGATACAGAGACTGGGGGTGGTAGTAGTAAAACCTACATGATGTGGTATGCCGGCAATAAACATGGTAAGCTGATGGAGGAATGTAAAGGATATGCGTTGTTGGATTCTGGGTGTTCTAGAACTGTGTGTGGCTCGTACTGGTATGAATGCTTTTTGGAGAGATTGACGGAGTGTGAGAGGAAGACTTTGGTGGTGGAGGACACTGATGCGGTATTTACATTTGCAGATGGGAAGTCGGTCCATTCAGTGATGAGGGTTATTCTGCCTTGCATTGTAGAGGGTATTTGTACTGGAATAGTGACTGAAGTTGTTGACTGTGATATTCCACTGTTGTTGAGTCGTATGTCAATGAAGAAGGCTGGGTTAATTGTGAATTTTGGAAACTGATGAGGTGGTGACAGGTAAAGTGGTAAGTAGAGCAGGGAAGGCAACTGGCAAATATAAGGATCGCTATAACTTTAAATGAGATTCAGATGGGAGCGTTTCATGGGCAGATTTGGAAAGGCATTTCAAGTCTTGGGAGGTGGTGAGTGATGATGTGGAGTTATTAGTCTTCTTTACAGTGTTAAATGTCCTGGTCACTCCCCAGTCCCTCTGTCGGGTTTGTTATATATGTAAGTATTAAGGGGCGGATATCCTGTTGTCACGGCTGCCCCAACCCAAGTAAACCAGCTCGCCGCTCTCTCCCACCTACCTGGTGACGTCACAGTTGCCGCGCGCAGCTAAGCGGCGCATAATTTAACTTAGGTGCTCCAATATTAACAGTAAGATGTCCAAAAATTTTCTTTTGTGATTAGACATTATGTCGTGCGTGTTGAGACGGTTTCGCTCAAGTTGCATACTGCAATTATCTTCTGTTGCATAAATTATTGACTTCTTTCCATAATTAGATGGTCCTGGGATTTGCTGTCATTGTTTTCTTATCCGCACTCTGATGTCTCATATTGACCTACATGTCTGTTTATTAACAGGTGTCAATTGGGACCATTATTAACTTATGCCAGGAGTCAGACTGTAAATGTCTCATGGGTTCCCTACAGTGCTTCAATGAAACAATGAGGTAAACTTCTATAGTTAAACGAGGACTTACCTGAGTCTGAAGTTTGACTGGAATTTTACTGAGCTTCATTGTAGCACTTAGGAATTACATGCCCACCCTGCCCTGCCCTATTTTATGGAGGATTCTGACTCCTGCCATCTTTGAATACTGAATGTCAGGCTGGCGAGCGACATCTCATGTGATCCCTACAATGAAGCTCGGTAAAATTCCAGTCAAACCAGACTTAGGTAAGTCCTCGTTTAACTATAGAATTTTTATTTACTTTTAAAGCTCCTACATGATGAGACAAAGATAGTTAATTTACAGATACGGCTGCTGTCAGAAGGGAAGGTTTTGAGAAAGCAGCAACATAAGTATAATAAACATCACGACCAAGTTGTAAAACTATGAGACGAATATAATAATGATGAAAGATCGGCCAAACAATTACTGAAGGCAGTTTCTCATCATATTGCCATCTACGTTTCTTAATATGTACATTATTATTTTTTGGAGCTTATAGCAATGTGTTTTACTTTTTATCATTATGTTTTATTGTTTTAAGAATTTTAACGCTTTTTGTTTATGATTTTATGAATTTTGACGTATGCTTTTATAATTTTATGAATTATGACTTTTTTATAGTTTTACGAATTCTACGATATGACTCTATAGTTTTATGAATTCTGACATATGCTTTTATAGTTTTATGAATATAGTCGCATGTTTTTATTTTTTATGAATTATGGCATGCTTTAATAGTTTCATGCTTTTGCCTTCAACTTTCAAAGATAAGAAGCCCAATGTAACACTTTCTAATAATAACACTTTCTCTAATAAATATGCTAATATTGATCCCACAACCCTCACATTTTTATAGCTTATACATGTTACAATAATAAATTATTCTATAGTCTTACATTTCTAGAGGTTGCCTTTGTTTTCCGTTTTTTTTCTGATTTTTCCCATTTCTGGAGCAGTAAAATATTGATTTTTTTTTTTCATATTTTTTTCAGTATCCAAATTGGACGCTCCCATTAACAAAGTAAATTTGGATGTGATGGGTATGGCAAGGGTCGAGTTGGTATACAGTGGGCCGAGTTGGCAATGGACCGAGTTGGTAGTCACAATGGGCCGACTTGGCATTGGGACGACTTGGACTACAACCAAGGTGGGGGGGGAGAGAGGAAACAAGGGACCCGTTTTCTCACGCTCTAGCCAAGGCCGCTGAACCCGATTAGACGCAAGGCCACGTAAACCAATGTTACTATCTCATTCAACCTCTGATATTTTGGTAGCCATGACATCTAGAGACTTCTGTTTTTTTGCATTGCAAAGAGGAAGAGTTGCTTGTGGGCAGGAGTAAACATATGCTCTACATCACTGTGTCACCAACGATGGAGGGTGGTAGCGAGTGATTTCACTGTCTGATTCCGCCACCTCTCCCGCGAGCCTTACTTTTACTTCTATACCTCAGGTCTCTCACCATGTTACGGGGAGACAACTTTTGAATGAGAGTGGTATCAGAACAGGCGACAGCAGGAGAGAGAGAGAGAGAGAGAGAGAGAGAGAGAGAGAGAGAGAGAGAGAGAGAGAGAGAGAGAGAGAGAGAGAGATGGGAGGGGGAGAGGATACAAGGGGCTCATTTTCTCTCGCTCTAGCCAAGGCCGCTGAACCCGATCGGACGCAAGGCCACATAAACCGATGATACTACCTCATTCAACCTGTGATATTTTGGTAACCATGACATCTAGAGACTTCTGGTTTTTTGCATTGCAAAGAGGAAAAGTTGCTTGTGGGCAGAAAATCATTTCTACTCACTCATTTATTGAATTTCTAAGTGTAATCATTATGTGAATACAGGCTATTTTGTGTGTTTCTCGCCAAAGTTTTACTTTTGAGTTCACAAAACTTAATAAAAAATACACACTGCCGAGGAGCACAAACACATACATGCACAAAGGATAAACAACGATACACAACACGGACTAAATAAATGTTCGGGTTAGCCAGGTAGCTGAGCGATCGCTGTGCAATCTACTGATGGCTAATCATATCTTAAAAATGTCGTCGTATTTCAAGGAGTAAAAATTATATGAAATCTTTCATCATATACAAAAAAAATCATATGTTAGGGCAATAATATGTCAAAGTACCACTGTGTATATATATATGTATATATATACAATAAGGCCCCACATTTAGCGATCCTATTAGTCTGCCGAAACGATCGCTAAATTGGAATTTCGCCAAATTTGAATACTGCTTTAAATAAGGAAAAATACCAATCAGTCTTTCGTCTGCCCAAAGTCCCCATTTCGAGTCCCGATTTACAGCTGCAACATCGCCACCTTCATGAGAATCAGCACCCCCCGAACCACTAGTGGAGGCCATGGTGATAGCGAAACTTGCTAAACAGCGAGGATGGGAGCACAAAAAATGAGTTCACACGCTAGATTAACACACACAATAGCTCAAGTGTCGAGCGGGAATGCTGGAGGCACTGTGGGGCTGACGTCACAGCCAAACAGACACTCGATTGGCTCAGAGCGAGCGTGAGGCGGGACAATTGGCTCAGAGCGAGCAGGAGGCAGGACAGTGTAGCGCGGTACATTCGCTAAATATGATAAAAAATTGCTAAACTTGAGGGCTTGGTCTTTTTCCAGACAGTTGCTAAATAAGGGTTTCGCTAAGCTGGATTTCGCTAAATTCGGGGGCTTACTGTATATATATATACAGTAAGCCCTCACATTTAGTGATCCTATTAGTCTGCCGAAACCATCGCTAAATTGGAATTTTGCCAAATTTGAATACTACTTTAAATAGGGAAAAATACCAATCAGTCTTTTGTCCGCCCAAAGTCCCCATTTCGAGTTCCCATTTACAGCTGCAACATCGCCACCTTCACAAGAATCAGCACCCCCCCAAACCACTAGTGGAGGCCATGGTGATAGTGAAACTCGCTAAACAGCGAGGATGGGAGCACAAAAAATGAGTTGTTACTACACATACTATTACCCATAATTATTAATTATTGCTTAAACCCCCACCCCACAGCAAAGTTACATAATGTCCATTAGCTCACAAGAGAACAACGAAAGAAAGGAACTTGAGTTCCCGTTTCCGTTCTCTAAGAAAAGATGCACGTACCGTTTTCTATAATCACTCAGTACCAGCCAGCCTTCCCCCACAATTTATTTGCTTCTTTGCTGCCATAGTGGTTACATGTGTTACCTTAGCTCGCTTACTGCCGGCTTTTTGTCCTTTTTCTGTGGCTTTTGGGTTGCTGCCTTGCTCTTGTCTTCGGTTAGAGCCTTGGTTAAGTGTAAGATCATGGTAAGGCTGTGTGGTAAGTGCTCTAGATCGTTACCATCTCGATCTATGGACCCTCATGGCAATTGTTTGTCATGTAGAGTAAAGTCTTGCAGTCTCACATCTCGGTGTGAAAAATGCACTTCTTTGTCTCATGATGAGTTTCTTCGGTTTTTAGAGAATGTTAAGGTGCGTAGGGAAAGGAGGAAGTCTTCACCTGGGAAGCGCAAGGCTCAGAGTTCACAACAACTACACAAACGTATGCGTAAAATGGAGGAGACATTGGATAGACTGTCCCTTTTTCTTACCTCCTTCCAGGATTCTCCCTTTTCTGGGTTTCAGTCTCCTATCCATCAGGTAGACCTTTGATCTCAGGGAACAGATGGTGCAGCCTGTCCCGGGGTCGAGATGGTTCCAGCGACAGCCACGTCAACAATAACACAAGCAGCTTGTGTTCCAGTCCTCTCTACTGACACAGGTAAGATGCCAGTTGCTCTGATGAAGGCCCTCGCTGGTTCTGGGGATGGATTTGGTGACTGCCAGGTTCCTATGGTCATGGCAATACAACATTCTACCCGTGATATGGAGGTAGAGAGCCGGTGTTATGGCCCTGGGCCCTGCCTCTCTGCCCCTCCCAGAGAATTAGGAGGTGACAACTTACATATAGCCCTTAGGTCTGACAAACAACCCATGCCCTTTCAGACCAGCCAAGGTACTGCCAAAGGAGGTCCTGGTTATGGCATTACCGTTGGCAATGATGGGAAGGACAGCTGTCACTTTGCCCTAAGGCGTGACAACCAGCTGTCTTCCTACCCCAAGCAGGGAAATGGTAGTGGTGGGAAGGACAGCTGTCACTATGCCCTAAGGCATAACAACCAGCTGTCCTCCCACCCCATGGAGGGTGATGGTAGTGATGGGAGGGACAGCTGTCACCATGCCCTAAGGTGGGACAGCCAGTTTTTGTCCCTCCCCAGGGAAGTCAACCAAGGTTCTTATAATGGAGATTCCATTGAACCCCTCCCTGGCCCTTCAAGAGCTGGGTTGACTAACGCTTTTTTTCCCACACAGAATTTGCGCGCTGGTGCCATTTCTAAGGTGGGTCTGCAGACCAACCAACCTCATGACCAGACTGTTGAGGTTAGTTTGGCCTCATCTACCAGAACTACTCACCATACCCTCCCTTGCAGTGGTGTTTCTCATGGGAACCATTCACTTTCCCAAGAGACGTCTGATGAGGTGAGCCATTTTATTTTCGTTCCTGGTAGCAGCAATCTGGTTCCAGGATCCTCAGTTTTCAGACTGGTTGAACATCCCCAGTCCACTTATGAGGCAGATGAGGAGGAGGTGTCTACTCCTCAAGTGGGTGATCCTCCTTTTCTACAACTTATAGTTAGAGTGAGTTTTCTCCAGCTTCCAACTCCTGAAGTTCCTTCCTCATCGATTCTCACGGGGATTGAGCAAGCTCCAGGATCAGTTGAGACTCACCGTCCCTCCTTGGCTATCCCTCAATATCTTTTGGCCCAGGCTATTCGGGAGGAAACCCAAGGTAAGGCTCTGAAAGACCCTAGACCTAATTCATCTCCTTTCCAGTTACCCAGAATTTGGAAGAAGGGTGCCAGTGAAATTTATTTACCTGAAGGAGCCTCTCGGGTCCCTCCTCCGGTTAATGAGGAGTTGGGTGGTCTTAGACAGGGGAGAAACCAGATGGTTTCCGTTTTCACCTGTGTCTTGGCTCAGATGGAATCAGTGTGTGGTTCCATGACCGACATAGCCTCTTGGATACACCAGATGTTGGCCACTTGGGCTGGAGACTCTTCAGGCACACAGCAGGAAGTGTTGGCCTTTTTATCCTTGCTGGCCAAGGCCAACAGAGATTTTCTTCGCCCTGCAGAAAACTACGTTGTCGGCTTCATATGTTACGGAGAAAGGCAACTGTGGATGCCTTGCCTGGTTCCTTTTCTGATGCGGAAAAACACCAGCTTATGTCTTCTCTTTTTTCTGATTTTCTCTTTGACCCATCTGTGGTGACCAAGGTGCAGAACACGGAACACTTGGCTTCCCAACAGCGTGCTATCTCTTCTCTGGTTAGGAGCTTGACCTCTTCAGTTAGGGGATCAGCCGGGACACCCCGTGGAAACAGAGTAGGAGGGCAGATGGGGAGAGGGTCCCTTGTTAGACCCTTTCCATTGGGTCCTGTTACCAGATCCTCCCCCACAGGGGGTCCTTTCGCGCCTAGTGGGCTCGCAGTGGAGGCTCCCGACGCCAAGGCAGGTCGCGCTAGGAAAAACTCTGGCTCTCCGATTCCTGTGGGTGCTTGCCTACAGCATCACTGGAGAGTGTGGATGGAGGTAGGGGCAGGGGAGTGGGTATGTACAGTTGCGGCCTGTAAACTCCTTGCCAGTCTTAGCCCATATATTTTCCAGTAGCGATATCTGACAGATCCACACCAGGTGAAGGCTTCTGGTTCCCTTGGATTGGTTAAACTCCCTCAAAAACTAAGCCTTAAAGCTCCACCCACTTGACCCTCCCCTCCTGGTCCATGCCCTGTCCCTCCCCGTGACCTCAGAATGTCACCACCCCATTGTGTGTGTGTGTGTGTGTGTGTGTGTGTGTGTGTGTGTGTGTGTGTGTGTGTGTGTGTGTGTGTGTGTGTAATTCACTGTTTGTTTGATCTGCTGCAGTCTTTGACGAGACAGCCAGACGTTACCCTACGGAACGAGCTCAGAGCTCATTA
>NC_059302.1:15991132-16103632 GCF_017591435.1 Portunus trituberculatus | reverse complement strand
CACACCCAAATATCTCCACCCGGCCGGGGAATCGAACCCCGGTCATCTGGCTTGTGAAGCCAGCGCTCTAACCACTGAGCTACCGGGCCGTGTGTGTGTGAGTGTGTGTGTGCGTGCTCGTGTGCGTAAGTGCTTGTGTGAACGCGTGCGTATGTGTGTGCATGTGTGCGTGCGTGTCTGTTTGATGACGTAAGCTTTTTGAGAAATGGTGGCATTACGGGAAAAAAAAACTGAACTCATCAAATCAACTTCCCTTCTCAATACCGGAAAATATTGTATGGCAACTGAAAGCACCTCTCAAATAGAGTTTAAATATGACAGGTCCCATAAGTGCAGGCGTGAAGAGGGGAAAAAATAAATCCTCCATTTGCACTCTAATGTCACTGATTTAATGCTGCTGTTGCTGCTGCTGCTGCTGCTGCTGCTGCTACTACTACTACTACTACTACTACTACTACTACTACTACTACTACTACTATAATAATAATAATAATAATAATAATAATAATAATAATGATAATCATAATAACAATAATAATAATAATAATTCGTTATCTTATTTCTTGTTTTCTACTACTACTACTACTACTACTACTACTACTACTACTGCTACTGCTACTGCTATTATAGTAGTAGTAGTAGTAGTAGTAGTAGTAGTAGTAGCAGTAGCAGTAGTAGTAGTAGTACAGGAGGTAGTTTCAGTAAACTTATTGTTCTGCATAATGTAATTTATATAGAAAATAAAAGTTTCAAGAACAAATAAGAAGAACAGAGAGAGAGAGAGAGAGAGAGAGAGAGAGAGAGAGAGAGAGAGAGAGAGAGAGAGAGAGAGAGAGAAATTACCACACTAATTATTGATGAAAAATATAATAATAAAACAATTGTAATAATCGTAATTATAATAATAATAATAATGTCATAAAGCACCAAAATTGTAGTAGTAGTAGTAGTAGTAGTAGTAGTTGTAGTAGCAAAAATAACAACTGAAAATCATATAACAATATTCATAATACACCCAGCCGCCAATGAAAGTGGCGCGCATTATAAACAAACCCGTATCTCATAGCGCGGGAAGAACTGTAGCTCATTTGAAAAGAATGTGGCTAATATCTAGAAGTGGCAACATAGGCCGGCTCTTTAAACATCTATCAACCGTCACACTTCAAAAAATTATCACTCAGTTGTCACTTGCTCACGTAAGGAAGTACACTTGCTTACCCTGCTCCCCGCACAGTGTGTCAGTTTCTTCGTTCTCTTTCATATTGGTGTGGAAACTTAAGTGTCAATGGCACGTAAACATCAAATATCCCCAGTCAATATAGCCCTTATTGACTCACTCCGGAAGGGTGGTTTTGGCTCTAAGCATATTTCAAAGGAGACAGGACTCCCACTAAGAACAGTACAACGCTGGTTGAAGCGATGCAGAGACAATACCGGAAAATTAGCACCAGTGAAGAAAACTGCCCTGGACGCAGCCGTATTTTATCAAAGAGGACACTGACACTGATTAAGCGTCAGCTAAGTGTCTCGCCATTCCTCACAGGAAGAAATTAAACAAAATTACCCTGATCTGCTGACACATGTCTCCATAAGGACAATACAGCGGCGGACACTGGAGGACCTCGACATGAAAAGTTACCGTGCTGCAAAGAAACCACTGCTTACACCCGCCCACAAAGCTAAAAGAGTCAGATTTGCTCAGGACCATAAAGACTGGCCATTAGAGAAATGGAGAAGAGTAGTGTGGTCAGATGAGAGCATGTTCTATGTGACAGGAACACCACACAAAAGAGTACGCCGACCAAGAAACTCGGACAGATATGACGAACGGTACACTGTAAACGCAGTTAAGCATCCCTCCTCTGTGATGGTGTGGGGGTGTTTCAGCTACTTTGGTGTTGGCAACTTAGTTATGCTTGACAAAGGAGTGTCAATGAACACAGAAACATATCTTGACCTGCTGCATGACAATCTTGAAGAGTGCTTCGACAAGTGTAACGGTGAAACCTTCATGCAGGACGGTGCGTCATGCCATACGGCCAACATTGTAAGGGAATGGTTTGGCATGTGTGAACTTAATTATTTTGAAAGTTGGCCAGCAAACAGTCCAGACCTAAACCCGATTGAAAATGTGTGAGTATGATGAAAAGAAGCTCCAGGATCTGGACACGAGCAGTGTAGCGAAGCTCAAGCAGGCGGTCGCAAGTGTGGGAGAACTGTCACCTGCATATCTGGAAAAACTAGCAGATTCTGTACCACGTCGGTTGGAATCTGTCATAAAGAGGAAGGGAAACAGCACAAAATATTAGGTAAGGTAAAGAAATTATATTTTAATGATAGTAATAGATGATTAAGGCAAATTTAATGGTATGCATGGTACGAAAACACAAAAACAACACGCGCCACTTTCATTGGCGCCAGTGTAACAATGATAATTGTGTGTGTGTGTGTGTGTGTGTGTGTGAGAGAGAGAGAGAGAGAGAGAGAGAGAGAGAGAGAGAGAGAGAGAGAGAGAGAGAGAGATTTAATCCATTGAAGTGACGACCTGATAAGCTTCTTCCTTAGGTCAAGAGGCGGAAGACTCAAAGTCGTAAAAAGTGTGAAATATTTTGTTAATCCTTCCTGCTTCCATCATCACCACCACCACCACCACCACCTTGACACTAGAGTGCAAATGGAGGATTTATTTTTTCCCCTCTTCACGCCTGCACTTATGGGACCTGTCATATTTAAACTCTAATTTGAGAGGTGCTTTCAGTTGCCATACAATATTTTCCGGTATCGAAAAGGGAAGTAAGTTGATTTGATGAGTTCAGTTTTTTTTCCCCGTAATGCCACCATTTCTCAAAAAGCTTAGGTCATCAAACCGGCACACGCACGCACACATGCACACACATACGCACGCGTTCACACACGCACACAAGCACGTACGCACACTAGCACGCACGCACACACACACACACACACACACACACACACGGCCCGGTAGCTCAGTGGTTAGAGCGCTGGCTTCACAAGCCAGAGGACCGGGGTTCGATTCCCAGGCCGGGTCGAGATATTTGGGTGTGTCTCCTTTTACGTGTAGCCCCTGTTCACCTAGCAGTGAGTAGGTACGGGATGTAAATCGAGTTGTGACCTTGTTGTCCCGGTGTGTGGTGTGTGCCTGGTCTCAGGCCTATCCGAAGATCGGAAATAATGAGCTCTGAGCTCGTTCCGTTGGGTAACGTCTGGCTGTCTCGTCAGAGACTGCAGCAGATCAAACAAACAGTGAAACACACACCGCGTAGTGTAGTGGTTAGCACGCTCGACTCACACTCGAGAGGGTCCGGGTTCGAATCCCGAAGGCGGTGAGGCAAATGGGCAAGCCTCTTAATGTGTGGCCCCTGTTCACCTAGCAGTAAATAGGTACGGGATGTAACTCGAGGGGTTGTGGCCTAACTTTCCCGGTGTGTGGATGGAGTGTGTTATGTGGTCTGAGTCCTACCCGAAGATCGGTCTATGAGCTCTGAGCTCGCTCCGTAATGGGGAAGACTGGCTGGGTGACCAGCAGGAAACCGAGGTGAATTACACACACACACACACACACACACACACACAGAGTAGTAAAAATAGTAGTAGTAGTAGAACTAGTGGTAGTAATAATAGTAGTAGTTGTAGTAGTAGTAATAGTAATAATAAAAGCAGCTGTAGCAGCAGCAGCAGTACTATAGTAGTAGTAGCAGCACCAGCAGTAGTAGTAGTAGTAGTAGTAATAATAAAAGTAGTAGTAGTAGTAGTAATAAAAGTAGTAGTAGTAGTAGAAGTAGTAGTAGTAGTAATAAAAGTAGTAGTAGTAGTAATAAAAGTAGTGGTAGTGGTAGCAGTAGTAGTGGTAGTTGTTGTTGTTATAGTAATAGTAGTAGTAGTAGTAGTAGTAGAAATAGTGGTAAAAGTAGTTAGTAGTAGTAGTAGTAGTAGTAGTAGCAGTAGTAGTACAGGAAGTAGTTTCAGTAAAATTATTGTTCTGCCTAATGTAATTTATATAGAAAATAAAAGTTTCAAGAACAAATAAAAAGAACAGAAATGCAAATAAGAGAGAGAGAGAGAGAGAGAGAGAGAGAGAGAGAGAGAGAGAGAGAGAGAGAGAGAGAACAAATAAAAAGAACAGAAATGCAAATAAGATCAATAGAGAGAGAGAGAGAGAGAGAGAGAGAGAGAGAGAGAGAGAGAGAGAGAGAGAGAGAGAGAGAGAGAGAGAGAGAGAGAGAGAGAGAGAGAGAGATTTAATCCATTGAGGTGACAACCTGATAAGCTTCTTCCTTAGGTCAAGAGGGGGAAGACTCAAAGTCATAAAAAGTGTGAAATATTTTGTTAATCCTTCCTGCTTCCATCATTACCACTGCTACCACCACCACCACCACCACCACCACCACCTTGAAGTCTTTGACAATTGTAAACTCTACTATACAATATCAATATATGAATATCATATTGATTTTAATAGTAAAATTTCAATGCTGAAAAGGAAATATCAAATCTCTCTCTCTCTCTCTCTCTCTCTCTCTCTCTCTCTCTCTCTCTCTCTCTCTCTCTCTCTCTATATATATATATATATATATATATATATATATATATATATATATATATATATATATATATGAAGGATGAGGTGGAGGAGGAGGAGGAGGAAGAGGAAGATCAGAGAGATTGCTATGCTACATTTGCTACGTGAATTGAGAAAATTAAATAAAATAAAGATCAGAAACACACACACACACACACACACACACACACACACACACACACACACACACACACAGACACACACAGTGAGTAGGTGCGGGATGTAAATCGGAGTTGTGACCTTGTTGTCCCGTGTGTGGTGTGTGCCTGGTCTCAGGCCTATCCCAAGATCGGAAATAATGAGCACACACACACAAACAGTGAACACACACACACACACACACGCACACACACACACACACACACACACACACACACACACACACACACAGTAAGAAAGGACTAAAGAAACTTACGTATGAGCAGAATGTAATGTATTCCAACATAAATGGAGTGATATCAGGGATTTTAGAACTCAACGATTACTTGAGGGACAAGAACCCAGATATTGTGGGTCTTACTGAAACAAAACTGAGAGAGGGAGAAGACCTGATGATGGTTGGAGAAGGGAAATATAATGTTTGGAAAAGAAATAGAGTAGGTAAGATGGGAGGAGGAGTGATGTTGCTGGTTAAAAAAGATATAAAGGTGGATCAAGTGAAAGAAGGTATGGGAAAGGCAGAAGTGCTAAAGATCAGAGCAGAAACTAATGAAGGAAAAAGAGGCACTACATAGTGGTGTACGTACCACCTAAGACAAATGCATGGTCAGTACAGGAATATGAAGAAATGATAATGATACAGGAACATGTCTGGAAGAAATGTTGGGTGGCTGTGAACGAACTATAATGATGGGAGATTTTAATTGTAAAGAGGTGTGTTGGGAGGACTGGTCAATGGAAGGATCAGAGACAACATGGGGAAATACACTATTGACACTGGCAATGGAAAATGTGTTAACTCAGTGGGTCAAAGAAGATACTAGGTTTGGAGGAGAGGGAGCATCGTCAAGACTGGACTTGGTCTTTAGTACAGAGCCAATGGTCATTGAGGAGATGAGGGTGGAGTGCCCTTTAGCAAAGAGTGATCATGCAGTTTTGGAGTTCAAGGTGATAGATGAAGAGAAATCTAGAAGAAATGAAGAATATAAAGTGGGAAGATGGAATTATGCCAAGACAGATTTTGGAAACCTAAAGAAATTCTTTCAAGAGACAAATTGGATGAAATTCAAGAGTGCTAAGGAGCAAATGAAAAGTGGAAGGAATTTATAAAAATATACAAAGAAGGTGAGAAAAATTTGTACCAATAAGACAACATAGAGAAGTTGGAAAGCAGGACTGGTTTAACGATAGATGTGAAAAGGCTAGAACAAGAAAAGAGGATGCATGGAAGAGGTGGAGAAGGAAAAGACGGATTAAGCAGTGGGAAAGTTACAAAAGAGCAAGAAATGAATATGTGTTGATTAGAAGAGAAGAAAGAAAGAAACAAGAAAAGGATATAATTGATAAATGTAAAGACCAACCAAGGCTTTTTACAGACATGTGAACAACAACATCAAAAATAGAGAAAGTATTGAAAGTTTAGAAGTAAATGGAGTATGCAGTGAAGATCCCAGGAAATGGCAGAGGCTATGAATGGATGCTTTCGGAAGGTATTCACAAAGGAGACTGCTTTTGACAAACCACTGGTAATGGAACAGAAAGGGATTATGAAGGAGTTTCAAGTAACTGTGGAGGAGATCAAGAATATGATGGGGAGTTTAGAAGTGAGAAAAGCTGTGGGACCTGATGGGGTATCAGGATGGATTTTAAGAGAATGCAGGGAGCAACTGGCAGAAAAAGTTTGTGAAGTAATTGATGCCTCATTAAGGGAAGGTGTAGTGCCCCAAGACTGGAAAAGAGCTAACATTGTCCCAATCTATAAATCAGGTAACAAGAGAGACCCATTGAACTATAGACCAGTGTCACTTACAAGTGTGGTAGCTAAGATGTGTGAGAGGGTGGTGAAGAATAGATGGACAGACTTCTTGGAGAAAAATGACATACTTTGTGAGTGTCAATTTGGTTTTAGAAAAGGGCGTTCATGCACGACAAACCTGATATGTTACTATTCGAGGGTGATAGATGTAATACAGGAAAGAGATGGTTGGGCTGATGGAATATATCTGGATTTAAAAAGGCCTTTGATAAGGTACCACACGGAGACTGATCTGGAAACTTGAAATGGTAGGAGGAGTGCATGGCAGTTTACTAAAATGGATGGAAGACTTTTGGTAGGAAGAGAAATGAGAACAATAATTAAGGACAGACCATCAGAATGGGGCTTGGTGGAGAGTGGAGTTCCACAGGGATCAGTGTTGGCACCAGTAATGTTCGCGGTCTACATAAATGACATGGTGGATGGGGTGTCCAGTTATGTGAGCCTATTTGCAGACGATGCAAAATTGTTAAGAAAAGTGAGATGTGACAAAGATTGCGAACTACTCCAGGAAGACTTGGACAGAATATGGAAATGGAGCTGTACATGGCAAATGGAGTTCAACACGACAAAATGCAAGAAAATAGAGTTTGGCAAGAGTGAAAGAAGAATCAGGAGTATGTACAAGATAGGAAATGAAGACATAAAACCAGTCATGAAGAAAAAGACCTTGGGGTGACAATTACCAATGACCTATCGCCAGAGAGACATATAAACAAAATAATTGGAGAAGTATTGAACTTATTGAGGAACATAAGAGTGGCGTTCGTATATTTAGATGAAGAAATGATGAAGAAAATAATTACTGCAATGATAAGACCGAGGCTTGAATATGCAACAATACAGTGGGCTCGAACTTAAAGAAACACATAAGGAAACTAGAGAAAGTACAGAGGGCTGCAACAAAAATGGTGCCTGACTTAAGAGATTTGACTTATGAAGACAGACTGAAAAGAATGCAACTTCCGACCCTGGAAAACAGAAGAGAAGGGAGACCTGATAGCAATATACAGAGTGATGATTGGCATGGAAAAATGGATAGGGAAGATCTGTGTATGTGGAATGAAAGAATGTCGAGAGGGCATGGGAAAAAACTAAAAATGGCCACTTATAGGAGAGATGTGAAAAAATATAGCTTCCCTCATAGAAGGGTGGAAGCATGGAATAGTTTAGACGTGGAAGTGGTCAACGCAAGGAATATTCATGATTTTAAGAAAAAGCTGGACATTAATAGATATGGAGACGGGACAACACGAGCATAGCTCTTTTCCCGTATGTTACAATTAGGTAAATACAATTAGGTAAATACACACACACACACACACACACACACACACACACACACACACACACACACACACACACACACACACACACACACACACACATACATTTTCTTACATACAGGTGTATGTAAGAAAAAATAGAAATGAGGAAGAGAGGAGAAGATATAAGGAATTGTTGGAAGAGGCGAGAAGGAAAAATGATGAACGGTCCGAAGAAGAAAGAGAAAAGTTTTTTTGGAAAGTTATAGGAGAGAGAGTCAGAAAGTGGTATGTGGAAAGAAGGAATGCGGAGGAACCCCTAGAGGAGCAGTGGGTGGACCGTAATGTATACTAATATAGATGGGATACTGTCAAGTAGATTGGAATTGCAAGACTATATGATGGTGGAGAAGCCTCATATAGTGTGTTTGACTGAGACAAAATTGCATGAAAAAACAAAGATAAATTTAGATAATAAATATAATATATGGAGAAAGGATAGAGAGTAAAGGTGGAGGAGGGGTTATGATTATGACGAAGAAATAAATAAATGTGGATAAGGTTTGGTATGGGAAGAACAATGCAGAAGTGATAAGCATAAGGATAAAAAGTGATGGAAAAGAATTAATAATCATGGTGACCTATGTACCTCCTAAAACAAATTCTTGGACATTAAGGGAATATGACATTATGATCAAGGATACTTTACAGAGTTTGGAAAGTGTATTATCTGGAAAAAGAAAGGTGATACTAGTAGGAGATTTTAATTGTAAGGAGGTGGATTGGGAAAATCTAGTAAGTGGTGTTGGAGAGGAAGCATGGGGAGAGAGATTTCGTAATCTAATGATGGAAAATATGATGGAACAGAGGGTGAAGGAAAATACTAGATATAGAGATGATGAACCGGCTAGACTGGATTTGGTGTTAACAAGAGAAGTGTATCTATGTGGAGATATACAATACAGGTGTCCTTTGGGAAAGAGTGATCATGTGGTTATGGAAATGCAGATAGCAACAACACAGTGAAGGAAAGACAAGACATACAGGAGTGGTAGATTGAATTATAGAAAGATGGACACAGAAAGTTTGAAAAATTATTTCAGAAAATTAGATTGGGAGATGTTACAAATCAGAGAAGTGCAAAAAAAAATACGAGCTTTTTATGAAATATTATAAAGAAGGAGTTATGAAATTTGTACCAAAGTATAAGCCGAGAGAGGAAGGAAGAAAGGATTGGTTTAATGCAACTTGTGTTAAGGCTACGGAAAAGAGAGATGTGGCTTGGAAAAGATGGAAAAGAGCAGGAATATACTAAATAAGGAGAATTATAGAGTGGCGAGAAATGAGTATGTGAGGGTAAGGAGGGAGGAAGAAAGAAAATTTGAAAAAGATATTGTAGACAAGAGTAAGGAACATCCAAAATTGTTTTACAGGTTCATAAATGGTAAACTTAAAAAGAGAGAGTCCATTGAAAGGTTAAAAGGAGAGCAAGGGATAGTAGATGACCCTAAGAATATCGTGGAATTGCTAAATAATAGGTTTCAGCAAGTATTTACTAAAGAAACAATGTTTGTAAAGCCTCAGAATGTAGAAGGAAATGTGCACATGGATGACATTAAGATACCTAAAAAGGAGTTATATAAAATGTTGGAGGAACTTAAAGATGATAAAGCGATGGGACCAGATGAAGTTTCAGGAAAATTATTGAAGGAATGTAGAGAAGAATTGATTGATCCATTATATGATATTATAAGGTGCTCATTAGAAACAGGGAAGTACCAGTAGAGTGGAAAAGAGCTGAAGTGGTGCCCATTTATAAGGGAGGCAGTAAGGAAGAGCCTCTTAACTATAGACCTGTGTCTCTAACAAGTGTGGTCGGTAAGATTTGTGAGAGGGTGATAAAGAAATATTGGATACGGTTCCTGGAGGATCATAAGTTATTATCGGATCATCAATTTGGCTTTAGGAAAGGGAGGTCATGTGTAACAAATCTACTGAGCTTTTATTCAAGAGTGGTTGACAAAATACAAGAGAGAGAGGATGGATGGACTGTGTATATTTGGATTTAAAAAAGCTTTTGACAAGGTACCTCACATGAGACTGCTATGGAAATTAGAGATTTATGGAGGACTGAAAGGAAAAGTGTTAAAGTGGATGGAAAACTACTTGAGATGGAGGGAGATGAGAACGGTAATAAGGGATGCAAAGTCGGACTGGTTGTTGGTGGAGAGGAGTCCCACAAGGTTCAGTGCTGGCACCAATACTTTTCCTTGTATATATTAATGACATGCCAGAGGGAGTAAACAGTTATATTAATTTGTTTGCGGATGATGCGAAGTTGTGTAGGTGTGTGAAGAGTGAAGAAGATTGTGAAATTTTACAGGCAGATCTGGATAAGATTTGGGAGTGGAGCAAGAGGTGGGAAATGGAATTTAATCTGAGCAAAAGTCATGTGATGGAGATGGGGAAGAGTGGAAGACGGCCAAGAGGGTCATATAAGATGGGTGAAGAAGTAGTGTTGAAAAAGGTGGAAAAGGAAAAGGATTTGGGAGTGATAATACAAGACCATGGGCAGTTTGAGGCTCATATTGATAAGATGTTTGGAGAAACGTATAATTTGATAAGAAATATTGGATTAGCCTTTCATTATATGGATAAAGATATGATGAAGAAATTAATTAGTACGGTAATTAGACCAAGATTGGAATATGCTGGAGTGGTTTGGTCCCCTTATAAAAAGAAGCATATAAGGAAGTTGGAGAGATTGCAGAGAATGGCAACAAAAATTATTCCGGAATTGGCAGAAATGACCTGAGGAGAGATTAAAAGAAATGATTTTGCTTACCTTGGAACAAAGAAGAGAAAGAGATTTAATACAGGTTTATAAACTGTTGAACGGACTGCATGAAGTGGATAATGAGCAAATGATGTTGAGAGAGGAAAATTAAATAGAACTACGAGATCACACAGTAAAAAGATAGCCAACGGAATATGCTTGAAGGATGTGAAGAAATATAGTTTCCCACAAAGATGTGTGGAGGTGTGGAATGGTTTGAGTGAGGAGGTGGTGTCAGCGAGGAGTGTGCATAGTTTTAAAGGAAAGTTGGATGTGTGTAGATATGGAGACGGGGCCACACGAGTATGATACCCAGGCCCTGTAAAATTAGAACTAGGTGAACACACACACACACGCACGCACGCACACACACACACACACACGGTGTGTGGTGTGTGCCTGGTCTCAGACCTATCCGAAGATCGGAAATAATGAGCTCTGAGCTCGTTCCGTAGGGTAACGTCTGGCTGTCTCGTCAGAGACTGCAGCAGATCAAACAGTGAATTACACACGAGACGCAGCAGAGGAAGGACGCGATACCGTCGCTCCCGACAATCAGCTGATCTTCACTACCTTTGTTTGGGTTTACAGTGGCCTGGGCGATAAGTGGAGCGATAGTGTGGACTCATTTTTCCTTTCATGAATACAGTGTTAAATAATAATGAGTGAGAAAGAGATTCCATCTAAATGCAGGTATGTGACAAGGGAAAGAATGAAAGCTGATGATGACAATGTTGGTGAGGGAGGAGGAGAATTTGAAGGCTTTGATACGGCGCAAACTTCACTATTTGATAGTCTTAACTATCGAACGTAAATTAGATAAATTGATAAAGGAGAGTATGGGAATGAAAGAGAATGAAGAACAGGATAAAGAGCTCCAGAAATTGAAAGAAAGGATAAAAAGAGTGGAAGAAAACGAAACTAGGCTAAGAACCGAAAATGAAGAATTAAAAGTCCAAATAGCGAACTATAAGAAATTGATGGAAGAAGGACTCGGTAAAGCCGAGAAAGAAAAAGAAAAGCCAAAAGATCTAGTTAACAAAGAAGAAGAAAGAGTACAAGACATGATTAAAAAAGAAGTACAAGCATGGAGAATCCAAGATAAGAAAGACAAGGAATCATTTCAAGAAGTATTTCAAGAACAGTTAAAAGAAAGAGATGAAAATATGACAAGCAAAATGATAGGAGTCCTCAAGAAAAAAGAAAATTTAGTAAGAGAAATTGTGGAAAAAAAGAAGAGTGTAATTATTTTTGGACTGAAAGAAAAAATGTTAAATATAGACCAAGAAGGGAAAAAGACGAAATGAAATCTGTAAAAGACCTACTAAAACATCTGAATGACGAGGATAGACAGAACTTAGAAGAGGAAGTAGAAGAAATCCATAGAATGGGACCATATCAAGAAGGAACAGTGAGACCAATTAAGATATTACTAAAATCACAAGCAGCAGCAGAAGAAGTACTATATAGAAAAACAAAACTCAGAGAAACAGAAGGTTGCAAAGATATATATATAAAGAAAAATAGAAACGAGGAGGAAAGGAAGAGACACAATGAACTGGTGGCAGAAGCAAGAGAAAAAATAATGAAAGGTCAGAGGAGGAGAAGAAGGCATTTTTTTGGAGAATTATAGGAGACAGGATAAGGAAATGGTATATAAAAGAGAAAGAAGAGAAAAGAATGGAGCAAGTTTAACTAAAAATGATAAGAACAAGAGATTAAAAATGATGTATACAAACATAGATGGGATTTTATCTAGTAAATTAGAATTAAGAGATTACATAAAGAAAGAAGAACCAGATATTGTATGCCTGGTGGAAACAAAGTTAAATGAGGCAATAAAATAGACATAGATAAAAGGTATAATATATGGAGGAGAGACAGAGGGTAAAGGAGGAGGAGGAGTCATGATGATGTTAAGGAAGGAGATAGTGGTAAATCAAGTGGAGTTTGGGGAAGGAAAATCAGAAATACTGTATGTTAAGATGCATATTAACAAAAAGGAGTTAACAATCATTGGAACATATGTGCCACCAAAAACAAACTCATGGACTAACCAAGAATATAGAGACATGATAGATGACACAATAAGGAGTCTTACAAGAATCATTAAGGAAAGGAGAAAAGTGATATTGATAAGATATTTCAACTGTAAGGAGGTAGACTGGGAAAATTATGAAAGTGGTATGGGGGAAGATGCCTGGGGAGATAGATTCCTGAACCTAATGATAGATAATTTGATGGTCCAAAGAGTAAAGGAAAACACAAGATTCAGAGGAAACGATGAGCCGGCAAGATTAGACCTAGTTTTTACAAGGGATATACCAATTAACGATGATATAAGATACAAGTGCCCATTGGGAAAGAGTGACCATGTAATATTAGAGATGGATATAGAAGAAGGAAAGGAAGATAGAGATGAATCATACAAAGGAGACCGATTAAATTACAGAAAGGCTGATATTGAGAATCTCAAGAACTATTTTAAAAACGTAAACTGGGAGGAGATGGAAAACTCATTAACTGTTCAAGAGAAATATAACTTATTTTTGGAAATATACAAAACTGGGGTCAGGGAATATGTTCCGAAATATAGACCTAAAGAAGAAGGAATGAAAGATTGGTTTAATGCAAGATGTGCTAGGGCAAAGGAGAAACGAGATGGAGCATGGAAAAGGTGGAGAAGAAACAGAAATCCAGAAAATAAGGAAAACTTCAAAACAGCAAGAAATGAATATGCTAAGGTGAGAAAGTAAGAAGAAAAAAACTATGAAAAGGACATTGTCGAAAAATGTAAGGAACAACCAAAATTGTTCTACAGATTCATAAATGGAAAAATAAGACAAAAAGAAACAATAGAAAGGTTAAAAGGAGAAAACGGAATGATGGAAGACCCAAAAAGTATGGCAGAACTGTTAAATAGTAAATTTCATGAGGTCTTTACTAAGGAATCCAAATTGAAAGACCACAGGGTAATAGAGAGACTGTCTATATGAAAGAGATTAAAGTAACCAAGCTTGAAATAAAAAGTTGATGACGGAATTGGATGAGGAAAAGGCAATGGGACGGATGAAGTCTCAGGCAGAATACTGAAAGAATGTAGGGAAGAACTAGCAAGTCCAATATACAACATCATAAAATGCTCAATAGAAAATGGAACAGTGCCAGTGGAGTGGAAAAGAGCTGAGGTGGTTCCCATATATAAGAGCGGAAGGAAGGAAGAACCTTTAAATTACAGGCGGTATCACTAACTAGTGTAATATGCAAGATGTGTGAAAAAGTAATAAAGAAGCAATGGATCGAGTTTCTTGAAGACAACAAAATATTATCAAATAGCCAATTTGGTTTTAGAAAAGGTCGGTCATGTGTGACAAATTTATTGAGTTTCTACTCTAGAATAGTTGATAAAGTACAAGAGAGAGAGGGATGGGTTGACTGTATTTATTTAGATCTAAAAAAGGCTTTTGATAAAGTGCCACATCAAAGATTACTATGGAAGTTAGAGGAGAAGGGTGGCTTAAAAGGAAGCACATTGAGATGGATGAAGAATTACTTAAGGGGGAGAGAAATAAGGACGATAGTTAAAGATATGAAGTCCAAGTGGAGAACAGTAGACAGAGGATAGATGCTTTGTGCCCCAAAGGAAAAGAAAAAAGCACTGGACAATGTTTGCTGTTGGTTGAAAGTGATGGGAATCTTGGGTCATGACTAAAGACTAAACATGTAGAACAGCTGATGATATTCCTTGCGTTGACCACTTCAGACATTCTTCATTACATACACAGACCTATCAGACAATAATTGTACTTTCTCTAACGGACAATTTCATGCATTTTAATATTCAATACTTCTCAATTATTGATTAAACCAGACTCAGAATTTGTCCGTAGTTTCTGAAATCTGATGGGAGGTCCATTGTTTGATACCATGTCATTTATGTAGACTAGAACATTACAGTGTACAGTTTCCATCCATTTTAGTAAATGACTCCTCCTACCATTTCCTGTAAACTCCTTGCCAGTCTATAGGTTTGTCGTGCATATATTTTCCAGTAGCGATATCTGGCACATCCACTTGAGGGGAAGGCATCAATTACTTCACAAACTTTTTCTGCCAATTGCTTGCATTCTCTTAAAATCCATCCTGATAATCAGGTACAGCTTTCTCACTTCTAAACTATCATGTTCTTGATCTCCTCCAGTTACTTGAAACTCCTTCATAATCCTTTCTGTTCCATTACCAGTGGTTTGTCAAAAGCAGTCTCCTTTGTGAATACCTTCCAAAGCATCCACCAGTCCTGCTTTCCAACTTCTCTATGTTGTCTTATTGGTACAAATTTTTTCTCACCTTCCACTTTTCATTTGCTCCTTAGCACTCTTGAATTTCATCAATTTGTCTCTTGAAAGAATTTCTTTAGGTTTCCAAAATCTGTCTTGGCATAATTCCATCTTCCCACTTTATATTCTTCATTTCTTCTAGATTTCTCTTCGTCTATCACCTTGAACTCCAAAACTGCATGATCACTCTTTGCTAAAGGGCACTCCACCCTCATCTCCTCAATGACCATTGGCTCTGTACTAAAGACCAAGTCCAGTCTTGACGATGCTCCCTCTCCTCCAAACCTAGTATCTTCTTTGACCCACTGAGTTAACACATTTTCCATTGCCAGTGTCAATAGTGTATTTCCCCATGTTGTCTCTGATCCTTCCATTGTCCTCCCAACACACCTCTTTACAATTAAAATCTCCCATCATTATAGTTCGTTCACAGCCACCCAACATGACATGTTCCTGTATCACTTATCATTTCTTCATATTCCTGTACTGACCATGCATTTGTCTTGTGTGTGTATGTAGTGCCTCTTTTTCCTTCATTAGTTTCTGCTCTGATCTTTAGCACTTCTGCCTTTCCCATACCTTTTTCACTTGATCCACCTTTATATCTTTTTAACCAGCAACATCACTCCTCCTCCCATCTTACCTACTCTATTTCTTTTCCAAACGTTATATTTCCTTCTCCAACCTTCATCAGGTCTTCTCCTCTCTCAGTTTTGTTTCAGTAAGACCCACAATATCTGGGTTCTTGTCCTCAAGTGTCGTTGAGTTCTAAAATGATATCACTCCATTTATGTTGGAATACATTACATTCCTGATAAGAAGTTTTTAGGTCTGAGACTTTTCAGGCACACCACATAACACAACAAGGTCACAACTTTCTTTACATACCATATTTGATCTACTCACTGCTAGTGAACAGGGAGCTACCATCTTATATCTGAGACCAGACACACAAAAATATCTCCACAACTCCTCGGCCATAATCACTGCTAGGTGAACACTCAGTGGAAGGTCATCTGAAGATGCCAGCTTCATCTGGACTGAGCCACTGAGTGTGTGTGTGTGTATTTACCTAGTTGTATTTACCTAGTTGTAGTTTTACAGGGCCTGGGCTTTATGCTCGTGTGGTCCCGTCTCCATATCTACACTTATCCAATTTTTCTTTAAAACTATGTACACTCTTTGCTGACACCACTTTCTCACTCAAACTGTTCTAAGTCTCAACACATCTTTGCGGGAAACTAAATTTTTTAACATCTCTCAGACATCAACCCTTCCTTAGTTTCTTACTATGCGATCTTGTGCTTCTAAAGTCATATTCTTCTCTCAGGATCAGTTTCTCATTATCCACTTCATCCATTCCATTAATCAATTTATAAACTTGTATCAGATCCCCTCTCTCTTTTTTCTGCTCCAAGGTTGGTAGATCCATAGCCTTTAGTCTCTCTTCATATGTCATCCCTTTAAATTCTGGAACCATTCTTGTAGCCATTCTTTGTAGTCTCTCTAATTTTCTTATGTGTTTCTTTTTATGGGGAGTCCACACAACTCCTACATATTCCAATCTAGGTCTTATTTTAGTACTTATCAATTTCTTCATCATTTCTTTGTCCATATAGTGAAATGCTACTCCAATATTCCTTAGCAAATTATACGTCTCTCTGAAAATTCTATCAATATGGCTTACTGGTTGATTATTTTCTTCCATTGTCACTCCCAAGTCCTTTTCCTTTTTTACTTTTTCTAGTTCTACTCCATCTCCCATCTTATTGATTCCCACTGGTCTTCTTTCACTTTTTCCCATTTCCATGACATGGCTTTTGTCCACATTGAATTCCATCTCCCATTTTTTGCTCCATTTCCAGATCTTGTTTAAGTCTTCCTGTAGTATTTCACAATCCTCTTTTTGTTTAATGACTCTGCAGTTTCGCATCGTCCGCAAACAGATTTATGTAGCTGTTCACTTCCTCTGGCATGTCATTTATATATACTAGAAAAAGTATTGGTGCAAATACTGACCCCTGTGGCACTCCGCTGTCTACTGTTCTCCACTTGGACTTCATATCTTTAACTATCGTCCTTATTTCTCTCCCCCTTAAGTAATTCTTCATCCATCTCAATGTGCTTCCTTTTAAGCCACCCTTCTCCTCTAACTTCCATAGTAATCTTTCATGTGGCACTTTATCAAACGCCTTATTTAGATCTAAATAAATACAGTCAATCCATCCCTCTCTCTCTTGTACTTTATCAACTATTCTAGAGTAGAAACTCAATAAATTTGTCACACATGACCGAACTTTTCTAAAACCAAATTGGCTATTTGATAATATTTTGTTGTCTTCAAGAAACTCAATTCATTGCTTCTTTATTACTTTTTCACACATCTTGCATATTACACTAGTTAGTGATACCGGTATGTAATTTAAAGGTTCTTCCTTCCTTCCGCTCTTATATATGGGAACCACCTCAGCTCTTTTCCACTCCACTGGCACTGTTCCATTTTCTATTTAGCATTTTATGATGTTGTATATTGGACTTGCTAGTTCTTCCCTACATTCTTTCAGTATTCTGCCTGAGACTTCATCCGGTCCCATTGCCTTTTCCTCATCTAGTTCCGTCATCAACTTTTTTATTTCAAGCTTGGTTACTTTAACCTCTTTCATATAGACAGTCTCTCTATTACCCTGTGGTCTTTCAAATATGGATTCCTTAGTAAAGACCTCATGAAATTTACTATTTAACAGTTCTGCCATACTTTCTGGGTCTTCCACCATTCTGTTTTCTCCTTTTAATCTTCTATTGTTTCTTTTTGTCTTATTTTTCCATTTATGAATCAGTAGAACAATTTTGGTTGTTCCTTACATTTTTCGACAATGTCCTTTTCATAGTTCCTTTCTTCTTCCTTTCTCACCTTAGCATATTCGTTTCTTGCTGTTTTGAAGTTTTCCTTATTTCTGGATTTCTGTTTCTTCTCCACCTTTTCCATGCTCCATCTCGTTTCTCCTTTGCCCTAGCACATCTTGCATTAAACCAATCTTTCTTTCCTTCTTCTTTATGTCTATATTTCGGGACATATTCCCTGACCCCAGTTTTGTATAATTCCAAAAATAAGTTATATTTCTCTTGAACCGTCAATGAGTTATAACATATAACATAACATAAATAACATAAATAATAGGATAACAAAGGGCCACCAGGGCCCATCTAGGTTATCCTGTATCAGTTGCACAGCGACCTCGTCATCAGTACTTAAAGATACACTTACAAGTACACAATACATTATATACTAATTCTAAATATTTGGCCCATTAACAGGGCTAAGTCCTGCAGCAAAATCCTCTACAATTTGTGGTCCCCATACATGGGGATCATGTCTTGTTTAATTATAGTAAATTTCTTATAAAAACTATCATGCAGTGCTATACATAATTATAAATCTAATAAATTTAAGTGCTTATCTAATTTGTTTTTAAACATTGTCAAACTAGTGCTATTTACAACCATCTCTGGCAATGCATTCCAGAAGTCTACCACCCTATGACTAAAGAAATATTTTCTTCTATCTAACCTGCAGCCTTGCTTTCTAATCTTCCTGCCATGATTTCTAGTCCTATTTCCCTCCTCTAAGGTAAAGAAAGATCTCACATCTATGTAGTTTGTATCTGAGAACATTTTAAATAACTCTATCATATCCTCTTATACATCTCCTCTCAAATGAAAACATGTTTAATTCCTTTAATCTATCTCTATACTCCAGGCGCTTTAATGCTGGTATCATCCTAGTTGCTCTTCTCTGAACTGCTTCTAACATGTTGATATCCTGCCTATAGTGGGGTGACCAGGCCTGTATGCAATACTCTAAATGGGGCCTAACATAGGAATTATATAAGCTACGCATCACTTCCTTACTTTTATAACTAAAATTTCTATTTATAAAACCCAGGATCCTATTTGCCCTATTTCTTGCTTCTAAACATTGCTTTGAAAATTTCATAGTCCTGTCTATCACTACTCCTAAATCCTTTCCTTCCTCTACTGCCTCTAGCCAACATCCCTCCATCTCATAGTTAAAGTTTGTGTTGTCTTTACCTAAATGCATAACCTGACACTTTTTAGAATTAAACTCCATCTGCCACCTGTCTGCCCATGCTATCAGTCTGTCCAGGTCTCGTTGTATTCTGTAATTGTCCTTTTCACCCTGTACTGCACATGCTATCTTAGTATCATCTGCAAACTTTGATACTTTGCTACTAATTCCTATATCTAAATCGTAATGTACACCAAGAAAAGAAGAGGTCCTAGCACTGATCCTTGGGGTACCCCACTAACCATTTCCTTCCACTCAGACATTGCCCCATTTAATACTACTCTCTGTTTCCTATCAGAAAGCCATTCACTAATCCAATCAACTAACCTACCCCCTATCCCATGTAGTCTCAATTTGTACACTAGCCTCCAATGCGGTACCCTATCAAACGCCTTGCTAAAATCTAGATATATAACATCTATGCTATTTCCATCATCTAACTCCTTGGTAATATATTCCATCTCCTCTCAGTTTACGTTTTTAAAATAGTTCTTGAGATTCTCAACATCAGCCTTTCTGTAATTTAATCGGTCTCCTTTGTATGATTCATCTCTATCTTCCTTTCCTTCTTCTATATCCATTTCTAATATTACATGGTCACTCTTTCCCAATGGGCACCTGTATCTTATATCATCGTTAATTGGTATATCCCTTGTAAAAACTAGGTCTAATCTTGCCGGCTCATCGTTTCCTCTGAATCTTGTGTTTTCCTTTACTCTTTGGACCATCAAATTATCTATCATTAGGTTCAGGAATCTATCTCCCCAGGCATCTTCTCCCATACCACTTTCATAATTTTCCCAGTCTACCTCCTTACAGTTGAAATCACCTACCAATATCACTTTTCTCCTTTTCTTAATGATTCTTGTAAGACTCCTTATTGTGTCATCTATCATGTCACTATATTCTTGGTTAGTCCATGAGTTTGTTTTTGGTGGCACATATGTTCCAATGATTGTTAACTCCTTTTTGTTAATATGCATCTTAACATACAGTGTTTCTGATTTTCCTTCCCCAAACTCCACTTGATTTACCACTATCTCCTTCCTTAACATCATCATGACTCCTCCTCCTCCTTTACCCACTCTGTCTCTCCTCCATATATTATACCTTTTATCTATGTCTACTTTTATTGCCTCATTTAACTTGGTTTCCACCAGACATATAATATCTGGTTCTTCTTTCTTTATGTAATCTCTTAATTCTAATTTACTAGATAAAATCCCATCTATGTTTGTATACATCATTTTTAATCTCTTGTTCTTATCATTTTTAGTTAAACTTGCTCCATTTTTCTCTCTTCTTTCTCTTTTATATACGATTTCCTTATCCTGTCTCCTATAATTCTCCAAAAAAAAAACCTTTTTTTCCTCTTCTGACCTTTCATTATTTTTTCTTTTCTTCTGCCACCAGTTCATTGTGTCTCTTCCTTTCCTCCTCGTTTCTATTTTTCTTTATATATATATCTTTGCAACCTTCTGTTTCTCTGAGTTTTGTTTGTTATACAGTACTTCTTCTGCTGCTGCTTGTGATTTTAGTAATATCTTAATTGGTCTCACTGTTCCTTCTTGATATGGTCCCATTCTATGGATTTCTTCTACTTCCTCTTCTAAGTTCTGTCTATCCTCGTCATTCAGATGTTTTAGTAGGTCTTTTACTGATTTCATTTCGTCTTTTTCCCTTCTTGGTCTATATTTAACATTTTTTTCTTTCAGTCCAAAAATAATTACACTCTTCTTTTTTTCCCCAATTTCTCTCACTAAATTTTCTTTTTTCTTGAGGACTCCTATCATTTTGCTTGTCATATTTTCATCTCTTTCTTTTAACTGTTCTTGAAATACTTCTTGAAATGATTCCTTGTCTTTCTTATCTTGGATTCTCCATGCTTGTACTTCTTTTTTAATCACGTCTTGTACTCTTTCTTCTTCTTTGTTAACTAGATCTTTTAGCTTTTCTTTTTCTTTCTTGGCTTTACCGAGTCCTTCTTCCATCAATTTCTTATAGTTAGCTATTTGGACTTTTAATCCTTCATTTTCGGTTCTTAGCCTAGTTTCGTTTTCTTCCACTCTTTTTATCCTTTCTTTCAATTTCTGGAGCTCTTTATCCTGTTCTTCATTCTCTTTCATTCCCATACTCTCCTTTATCAATTTATCTAATTTACGTTCGATAGTTAAGACTCTATCAAATAGTGAAGTTTGCGCCGTATCAAAGCCTTCAAATTCTCCTTCTCCCTCACCAACATTGTCATCATCAGCTTTCATTCTTTCCCTTGTCACATACCTGCATTTAGATGGAATATCTTTCTCACTCATTATTATTTAACACTGTATTCATGAAAAAAAATGAGTCCACACTTATCACCCAGGCCACTGTAAACCCAAACAAAGGTAGTGAAGATCAGCTGATTCTCGGGAGCGACGGTATCGCATCCTTCCTCTGCCGCATCTCGTCTCTGTGTGTGTGTGTGTGTGTGTATTTACCTAGTTGTATTTACCTAGTTGTAGTTTTACAGGGCCTGGGCTTTATGCTCGTGTGGTCCCGTCTCCATATCTACACTTATCCAATTTTTCTTTAAAACTATGTACACTCTTTGCTGATACCACTTCCTCACTCAAACTGTTCCAAGTCTCAACACATCTTTGTGGGAAACTAAATTTTTTAACATCTCTCAGACATCGTCCCTTCCTTAGTTTCTTACTATGCGATCTTGTGCTTCTAAAGTCATATTCTTCTCTCAGGATCAGTTTCTCATTATCCACTTCATCCATTCCGTTAATCAATTTATAAACTTGTATCAGATCCCTCTCTCTTCTCTGCTCCAAGGTTGGTAGATCCATTGCCTTTAGTGTCTCCTCATATGCCATCCCTTTAAATTCTGGAACCATTCTTGTAGCCATTTTTGTAGTCTCTCTAATTTTCTTATGTGTTTCTTTTATGGGAGTCCACACAACTCCTGCATATTCCAATCTAGGTCTTATTTTAGTACTTATCAATTTCTTCATCATTTCCTTGTCCATATAGTGAAATGCTACTCCAATATTCCTTAGCAAATTATACGCCTCTGAAAATTCTATCAATATGGCTAACCGGTTGATTATTTTCTTCCATTGTCACTCCCAAGTCCTTTTCCTTTTTACTTTTTCTAGTTCTACTCCATCTCCCATCTTATAGATTCCCACTGGTCGTCTTTCACTTTTTCCCATTTCCATGACATGGCTTTTGTCCACATTGAATTCCATCTCCCATTTTTGCTCCATTTCCAGATCTTGTTTAAGTCTTCCTGTAGTATTTCACAATCCTCTTTTGTTTAATGACTCTGCACAGTTTCGCATCGTCCGCAAACAGATTTATGTAGCTGTTCACTCCTCTGGCATGTCATTTATATATACGAGAAAAGTATTGGTGCCAATACTGACCCCTGTGGCACTCCGCTGTCTACTGTTCTCCACTTGGACTTCATATCTTTAAATATCGTCCTTATTTCTCTCCCCCTTAAGTAATTCTTCATCCATCTCAATGTGCTTCCTTTTAAGCCACCCTTCTCCTCTAACTTCCATAGTAATCTTTCATGTGGCACTTTATCAAAAGCCTTTTTTAGATCTAAATAAATACAGTCAATCCATCCTCTCTCTCTTGTACTTTATCAACTATTCTAGAGTAGAAACTCAATAAATTTGTCACACATGACCGACCTTTTCTAAAACCAAATTGGCTATTTGATAATATTTTGTTGTCTTCAAGAAACTCGATCCATTGCTTCTTTATTACTTTTTCACACATCTTGCATATTACACTAGTTAGTGATACCGGCCTGTAATTTAAAGGTTCTTCCTTCCTTCCGCTCTTATATATAGGAACCACCTCAGCTCTTTTCCACTCCAATGGCACTGTTCCATTTTCTATTGAGCATTTTATGATGTTGTATATTGGACTTGCTAGTTCTTCCTTACATTCTTTCAGTATTCTGCCTGAGACTTCATCCGGTCCCATTGCCTTTTCCTCATCCAATTCCGTCATCAACTTTTTTATTTCAAGCTTGGTTACTTTAATCTCTTTCATATAGACAGTCTCTATTACCCTGTGGTCTTTCAAATTTGGATTCCTTAGTAAAGACCTCATGAAATTTACTATTTAACAGTTCTGCCATACTTTTTGGGTCTTCCACCATTCCGTTCTCTCCTTTTAACCTTTCTATTGTTTCTTTTTGTCTTATTTTTCCATTTATGAATCTGTAGAACAATTTTGGTTGTTCCTTACATTTTTCGACAATGTCCTTTTCATAGTTCTTTTCTTCTTCCTTTCTCACCTTAGCATATTCATTTCTTGCTGTTTTGAAGTTTTCCTTATTTTCTGGATTTCTGTTTCTTCTCCACCTTTTCCATGCTCCATCTCGTTTCTCCTTTGCCCTAGCACATCTTGCATTAAACCAATCTTTCTTTCCTTCTTCTTTAGGTCTATATTTCGGAACATATTCCCTGACCCCAGTTTTGTATATTTCCAAAAATAAGTTATATTTCTCTTGAACCGTTAATGAGTTTTCCATCTCCTCCCAGTTTACATTTTTAAAATAGTTCTTGAGATTCTCAATATCAGCCTTTCTGTAATTTAATCGGTGTGTGTGTGTGTGTGTGTGTGTGTGTGTGTGTGTGTGTGTGTGTGTGTGTGTGTGTGTGTGTGTGTGTGTGTGTGTGTGTGTGTGTGTGTGTGTGTGTGTTGTTACAAGGCGGGACGCATGTAACTTATCTTCGAGAGGGAGAGGGGAGGGAGGAAGGAGATGGAGAGAGAGAGAGAGAGGTGGGGAGAGAGAGAGAGAGAGAGAGAGAGAGAGAGAGAGAGAGAGAGAGAGAGAGAGAGAGAGAGAGAGAGAGAGAGAGAGAGATGGGAACAGTCTATGCCATTGGGTAATTTTAGACACAAGGCGGGACGCATGTAGCTTATCTTTAGTGATTGATGGAGACAAGGATGGTGGGAGGAGCACTAGGATTTCAAGGACAGCATACGGCGTGTGTAGTTGGTATCCAACACACTATACAGGACAACTGAACTGAAGAAACCTCAGAAAAGAAATATGACGTCTACGTAGGCGTCACCGTATTTGCTACTGGGGCTTCATGACGCCCACATAGGCGTCACCGTAGTGAAGGGGTTAAAAGTGGATGCCGACCAAACTGAATAGGAGTGAAACCAAGACTTACTTATTCTAGACTCTCTCATTACATCTTTGACCAATTTAATAATTGTGACCTTTGATGCCAGCCCAAAAGGTTTCCTGGTTGTTAATAACAGTTCATTCTGATCTGACCTTATTCTCAGCTCATTTGTTTGGGGGCTGCCATGGTACAGTGGAACCATGCATGCTTTGGGGTCCGAGGGATCTCCAAGCGCACAGGTTAAAATCCTGTCCACAGTCCGAGTGTAGGTTGGGCTTTCTTACTTGGAGCAGCGGTTTTCTAGTGGGTGGGTTTTGAGATAGGATGTAACCCAAAAAGTATCCCCTTTAGTACATAAATTCCCATGAAAACCCACATGCTATAAAAAAAAAAAAACTAAATATGTCCTTATGGCATCAACAATACATAGATAATCATTCAAAGGAAATGCACTAAAACTTATCTCCTGCATATGATGTTCAACATTAGATATTTTATCAAAATTATCTTCTGAGTAAAGAACATATTCCTGATGTCTAAGCAATCAACGGTATGAAAACTTTCCCCAAATTATATCATTAGTAAACCTGCTACTTTTTGGTTAAAGTTAAAAGAGACATGTGGGTATTGCTTCCCCAACCATGAAAAGTATTTAGTAGTAAATTCGGATCCCATGTAAATCCACCCCTAGGCAGTTTTGAGTGTTGTTTAGCCACTAATCTCATAAACAAGCTTACAATTTTGTGCTGGCCCACTGAATTCCATTAATCTTATCTACTGTAGAGATAGCTGATCTGGCTTTATTGACTCTACTGTAAGTCTATCCTAAACTATCTACTTTACCCTCATTGAATAAGAGTAAATGATCCAACAGATGACTGAAAAGGGGCAGAAATGAATCAACCAGTTTTCAGAAACAACTCATTCCATACGTTAATAATCTCCCATATGCCAAAAGGGTTTCATCATCCCAGTTCTTAAACAGAGAGTCTGTAACCCTGTCCAAAACTTCTGCCCTGCGGAAAGATTCCGCGACAGAGGCCATACTGCCAACCGCATCTATTTTGTATCAAGAAGCAAATATACAGTAAACATCTTTGAGGAAGAAGACGAGGAGCATCTGTCAACCATATGAAGAGCCTCTGCAAACTTAGATTGAGTTTCTTCCTTATTTCCTAAATGATATCTTTTATGACTCTAAATAAAGAGAAAGCATAAAGAAAGAAAAAGTGGTAATGGAGTGTTAACAAAAGTACAGGTAACTCGATTTACGCGATAGATGTGTTCCAAGAGGCATCACGTACATCAAAATTCGCGTAAAACAAACATGTAATTTTCATAAGAAACAATAGATAATAAGGGAGATGCAGGATGTGGTCCAAAAAAATTCGTACAAAATACTCTACTTATTTGGCTAAATAAACATGTTTTTATTATTTACCATTCTAAATACTAGAAGTGTATTTAAAGTAAAGGGAAAAGCAAGATATAATAAGAGAAAGCAAAAAATATGAAGAGAACAACAAAATAAAGAATATTTAAACACAACACTTACTGCATCACTGCCTTCACCACTCACACCACAGTCAGTCACCATCTTCCTCTGAACTTTTCCACTTTATCAAAAATTCACTTATCAAAAATAACCCCACGTGCAGAAGATGAAGGACATTTTGGGGTCATCTTGGTGAATTAAAGGCAGATTGAAGAGATTCCATCTGTACTCACTGCTGGCAGACTGCAAATGAGGCACGAGAAGAGGATGAAGCAGCGGATCTCCCACCTATCGCCCAGCTGCCGAACTCTGGCGCGCAGTTTGAAATTGCTTCTGGCGCTCAGTTTGAAAATGCGGTTGGGCCAAATCGCGTATAAGCAAATCGATCGTGCAAATTAAATTAATTATAATATTTTTTCGGTCGCGTAATAACAAAAATGTGTAAATTAAACATGCGTAAAGTTACCTGTATGAAAAAGATTCAGAGAAGGTTTTCTGTAAATCCTAGAAATGCCCTTAAAAGCAGTGGGCATTAAACTCCATTCTTTGTTGAAATCACTCTCACAGAAGGCTATATCAGCTATAAAGTTCATAGAACCTTTGATGTATTCAGTAGACAAATCTATGTTCCTCTCATAACCATAGTCAAAAAACTCCTCAGTTATGTCCAACAAGGTTGTTAAATACTACCATAATTATTAATGCTCACGATAACTGAGGCACTATCTGATTTTATTTAAAGCAAAATTTTCATGCAAAAAAAAAAAAACTCATGTCAAGAGAGAACAACTTTCAATTCCAAAAAGTGAATATGACCCTCATGTTCAGGCCTGTGGCCATTGGTAATATTGCGACCTGTGCAAGCCCCCAACCATATGATGAAGCATCTGTGGAAATGAATAAATCTGAGGCTAATGTATGTATTGATTCCACACAAAAAATTAATGTAAGTTGTCCACCAGCGTAATAACTACTTTGCTCTCTGAACCAGACATACTCAGATGTAAAACTCACCATAAATTTGTTTAGTCTCATTCCTCAGAACTTCTAATTACAGTAAGCCCCCGCACTTGGCAAATCTCAGCTTGGTGAAATTTACTTTTGGCGGTAGGGTGGCCACAGACCAATGAGTGCACACTTGGCAATTTAAATTCAAACTTGGCAGTCCCCTGGCGGCCGCACAGCGAACCAAGCGGCTACCTGTGTCGTCAGATCTCTTTCTAAACCTATCAGAATGCAGTGGGAGAGTCCCCTTCAGCCATTTTGTTTGTGCTACCCTCTGTTCTGCTAGCATGGGAACGAATTCTGGTGATTTACCGGCAAGATGGCCTCTACCAGCGCAACAGCTGGTACCAGTGGGGGTAAGGACAATGGTGGTGGCAGCAAGGACGAAAGTGGGCAAGGAATATGGGTGGAAAAACGTGAGTTACAGCCTTTATGTCATGTCTTATTAGCTTTATTATTTATTGCTCTGTTTTGTACATGTGTTCTATGTGAAGGCAAAAGATTTTATTTCAGCTCGAAAGATGGTATTTTAGGGGTCAAAAAAGGTACTTTGGCAATGACCAAAGACTGACTAAGGCATTTTTTAGGGAATTTACATGATATAATGAACTCGTGCTTGGTGAAATTCGCATTTGGTTTTTTGGGTTTCGCCAGACTAATTAATTCGCCAAGTGTGGGGGCTTACTGTACTTGCATTCCAAGGTAACCCAATGTACAGAAAATTCTGCCACATCAACACTGTCAACAAAAGCAACCTGATCTCTGATTCTCATCTCATTCATTTGCAATAACTGCAATCCCAGCTTCTTAATCGTTATGGCCTTACCTTGTGTGAGTTAAAGTCACTAGAATTTATTACAAAACCAGTTCTATAATATGATTGGGCCAAGTTAGGTTACGTCTGACTTATCCATGTTGATTGTAAATCCTAATTTATCCAAGGTTGGACCGACATATTGAGCATCAGTAATTAGAATCTCTCTTGAAATTGACATCACTAGACAATTGTCAATGTAAATCATCATCAGGAAACTTAAAGTCTGAAAAAGTGAATGAGGAACCTCTGATAATTTAGTAAAAAGCTGAGGAGGTGATGAAAAGCCCTGAGGTAAGCAAGTGAACCACCACAATAAACCATTCCACAAATTTTTAAAACTAGGAATAATCCGAATCACATACCAGAACTGCAAAAAGATTTTTCAAGTCAATGGATGCAAAGAAATAATTAGCTTTAATCCATGGTAAGATATCTTTAACCTCTTCAATACGGTGACACCTATGTGGGCGTCATGAAGCCCCAGTAGCAAATATGGTGATGCCTACGTAGACGTCATATTTCTTTTCTGAGCTTTCTTCAGTTCAGTTGTCCCGTATAGTGTGTTGGATACCAACTACACATGCCGTATGCTGTCCTTGAAATCCTAGTGCTCCTCCCACCATCCTTGACTCCACCAATCACTAAAGATAAGCTACATGCGTCCCGCCTTGTGTCTAAAAATACCCAATGGCATAGACTGTTCCCATCTCTCTCTCTCTCTCTCTCTCTCTCTCTCTCTCTCTCTCTCTCTCCTTTCTCCTTTCCTCCTCCCCATCTCCCTTCCTCCCTCCCCTCTCCCTCTTGAAAGATAAGTTACATGCGTCCCGCCTTGTAACATTCGTGAAAACACACACACACACACAAATCAGGTAACAAGAGAGACCCATTGAACTATAGACCAGTGTCACTTACAAGTGTGGTAGCTAAGATGTGTGAGAGGGTGGTGAAGAATAGATGGACAGACTTCTTGGAGAAAAATGACATACTTTGTGAGTGTCAATTTGGTTTTAGAAAAGGGCGTTCATGCACGACAAACCTGATATGTTACTATTCGAGGGTGATAGATGTAATACAGGAAAGAGATGGTTGGGCTGATGGAATATATCTGGATTTAAAAAGGCCTTTGATAAGGTACCACACGGAGACTGATCTGGAAACTTGAAATGGTAGGAGGAGTGCATGGCAGTTTACTAAAATGGATGGAAGACTTTTGGTAGGAAGAGAAATGAGAACAATAATTAAGGACAGACCATCAGAATGGGGCTTGGTGGAGAGTGGAGTTCCACAGGGATCAGTGTTGGCACCAGTAATGTTTGCGGTCTACATAAATGACATGGTGGATGGGGTGTCCAGTTATGTGAGCCTATTTGCAGACGATGCAAAATTGTTAAGAAAAGTGAGATGTGACAAAGATTGCGAACTACTCCAGGAAGACTTGGACAGAATATGGAAATGGAGCTGTACATGGCAAATGGAGTTCAACACGACAAAATGCAAGAAATTAGAGTTTGGCAAGAGTGAAAGAAGAATCAGGAGTATGTACAAGATAGGAAATGAAGACATAAAACCAGTCATGAAGAAAAGACCTTGGGGTGACAATTACCAATGACCTATCGCCAGAGAGACATATAAACAAAATAATTGGAGAAGTATTGAACTTATTGAGGAACATAAGAGTGGCGTTCAGATATTTAGATGAAGAAATGATGAAGAAAATAATTACTGCAATGATAAGACCAAGGCTTGAATATGCAACAATACAGTGGGCTCGAACTTAAAGAAACACATAAGGAAACTAGAGAAAGTACAGAGGGCTGCAACAAAAATGGTGCCTGACTTAAGAGATTTGACTTATGAAGACAGACTGAACAGAATGCAACTTCCGACCCTGGAAAACAGAAGAGAAAGGGAGACCTGATAGCAATATACAGAGTGATGATTGGCATGGAAAAAATGGATAGGGAAGATCTGTGTATGTGGAATGAAAGAATGTCGAGAGGGCATGGGAAAAACTAAAAATGGCCACTTATAGGAGAGATGTGAAAAATATAGCTTCCTCATAGAAGGGTGGAAGCATGGAATAGTTTAGACGTGGAAGTGGTCAACGCAAGGAATATTCATGATTTTAAGAAAAAGCTGGACATTAGTAGATATGGAGACGGGACAGTACGAGCATAGCTCTTTTCCCGTATGTTACAATTAGGTAAATACAATTAGGTAAATACACACACACACACACACATAAATACAAAAACAACAAATTTTCTAATCTCTCTCACTCTCTCTCTCTCTCTCTCTCTACCACCCGTATATCATACAGGCGGGCTTTTTTAACATCCGGCGTGAAGGGGTTAAGAATTTCCATCTGAAAGTGATATTCCACATGCTTATACAGGCATATCAATTTAAGGAAGAACATCATATTTCCATTTCCCTCCTATCCAGAAATAGAACTAGAAAAGAAGCCTTCATCTGCAGCTCTCTCAACATTATTTTGCCCCCCCAAAAAAACATTTAAATAAAAAAATTGCTGCATGAACTGCTTGTATGTCCTTGACAGAAAATGCAAGGGTGGTGGAAAATGTGCTTGAGAGGGAAAACAACGAAAAGAAAATAAATCCTAAACTTGGACAATGTTTCGCACTTAAGAAACACTGGATAATTCCCCCAGAAATCAAGGCAACATTTAAACTTAACCCCTCAAAAAATCTCCGGGCTGTTAACCAAGGTAAACATACCTGGAACAGATATCAACTTACATCTTAGTACTGAGGAATAAGCAAGACAAAACCAAACATATCCTAACCCCCCACTGTTAGGGTTGTTCCTACAGACCTCTAAACTCTTGCTGAAAAAACATGAGGATCTGCTTCACCTTAAATTTTTATGGATTCATATTTTTTCTGAATAAAATGTTGAATCATGACAACAATGTTAACCTTAAACAATATATCACCTGTCATGTTCTTATCCTTAATACGTTTCGAGAGAGACTTAGGTCTAAGGTTATCAGTAATGAGATCACTCTTTATATGAGTCAGTAATTAAAGCATTAGCAATAACATGCAAAGATCATAATTGACATTTTATAGGCTAACATCATGGAAGGATGTTTGAATTGGCATGGGAGTTCGCAATTCTAATTAAAAGAAATGAGTGCCTTTCCTATAAAGAAGTCTGAGCTAACTTGTTCTGCAACCTGCAACTCTGTGGGTTGAGAGAGGAGCTGGAACCCTTAATTCATCCATTTGGTTCATCTATCATCATGAACTATGTGTAAATAAATGCTGGTATTCTTGGCCAATACCTCTGTAACACAGGGTCATTAGTATCATTAGCATCAAAAGCTGCTCCTAGTTACGGCAAACAAACATGTGTTGGTCTGCAAGTACAGGAAAGCATAGAAAATTCCTGTTCAACTAGTATCAACTTGGGAATGAACTTGCTTTGAAGCGATCATAAGCCACCTCCCGCAGCAAGATAAAGATCAGCAACATGTGAAGCTTGAGGCAGTTGGATACGCAGCCCCACCAAATGCACCATGTGGACAACCCCTGATACAACAGGGGGCTTACATTATCCACATCGGCTTCCCTGTCACTGTCCCTCAAAAACATTGAGTACCTGCTCATCTTCGTAGCCAGTGGTAAAATACCCTTCACTACTGAAGTACAGAATTATCTCCTGCTCCAAAGGCTGAGAAGAGACAGAATCATAGAGAGGAGGATCATCTTTACTACTGAGTGAAAACCACAACCTTACTAGGTGGATCTGTAGAGGAGTGTCTAAATCACTCGCATGCCATCACGAAAACAGCTGATGACCAATGACCAGGTAAATATCGCCCTCTGAGAGAGAAGACAATACCGGCGTGCCAACCAAATGGTTGATTGATGACTATGTCATACAAGACATACAAAACGGGTCAGGACATGTAAATTTAAAAGGAAAATAAAAGTAAATTCCTATAATACATACCACCATGGAAAGGGATTTAGCAGAGTAAACAAGACCAAACAATCCCCCAGTAGATGACACCACACTAAATCTTTGCACAATACACTATTATACTCTGTGCATGTCTCATTGAGCAGAAAACACACACAAAGCTGTCACTGCTACATCCTCCATGCCCCATTAAGTGGCCACAGTGCAGACGAAACAACCCTAGAGAGCCACCATGTAGACACACTACAACAAACACCAACTCCATCAAGTAGCCGCTAACAAGCGGCCACACGTCTGAATCCTGCAAGCGTCTACCGTGTTCTGACTTTGGTATCAGTGCACTGTAAGTCATGCATGACATCACGCTGTTGGATGCACAGCTGATGAGGAAACCCTAAATCATCCAAGGTGAAGTTTTTAGCAAAGGTCTGAGACAAGAAATCAGCTTTAGAAATAGATGAGGTGGCAAATTGAAGTAAGGAGGAGATGAACCAAAGTTACTGGAGATGTTTTTGGCTAGATGCAGAAGTCTTGAAGGGATTTTGATACTTTCTATTACTGAAAGAGTTTTTGGCTAGTTGGCATGATTTCGGGTAGAAATATAAAATGCCTGAGATTAAGATGATGAAAGGTTCAAGCCCTTTTAGCCTCTCAAGAGCACAATAGGGATCTGGCAGTCAAACCTTTGGTGCACAATTATTAACAAAAAAAAAAAAAAAAAAAAAAAAATCAAAAATTCATTTTTTACAGTTATTGTATGAAAAATTGCATGGAAAACTGTACAAAAAACAAATATTACTTCATTATACATATATTAGTTCAGGTATGGTGGTGTAGTAAAGTTGCAGTGTTTCAGATAGCTGCAAATAGTTATTGTGGTGTGAGTGAGGTGATGGAAAGATGCCTAGCTGTGAGGAAAACATTTAGATAAAATACATTTTTTTTTTTTTTACCTAAGGAAGAAGGCCAGCTAAGGGCAAAAAAAAAAAGAAAGTAAAAAAAAAAAGGCCCACTTGAGTGCTGGCTCTCTAAAAAGTGTAAAAAGTGCAAAAACTGTCACCCAAAGTAGGGGAGCAAATGTCTCGATACCTCCCTCTTAAAAGAAGACAAGTCGTAGGAATTCGGAAATATAGACACAGGGAGGGAGTTCCAGAGTTTACCAGTGAAAGGGATGAATGATTGAGAGTACTGGTTAACTCTTGCATTAGAGAGTTGGACAGAATAGGGATGAGAGGAAGAAGAAAGCCTTGTGCAGCGAGACCACAGGAGAAGGGGGGCATGCAGTTAGCAGTAGAACAGTTAGCATGAAAATAGCGACAAAAGATAGAAAGGGACGCAACATTTTGACAGTGAGAAAGAGGCTGAAGACAGTTAGTCAGAGGAGGGAAGTTGATGAGACAAAGAGCTTTTGATTCCACCCTATCAACCAAAACTGTGTGACTGGAACCCCCCCAAACATGCGAAGAGTACTCCATACAGGGACGGATAAGGCCCTTATACAGAGTAAGCAGTTGGAGGGGCAAGAAAAACTGGCAGAGACGCCTCAGAACACCTAACTTCATAGAAGATGTTTTAGCAAGAGATGAGATGTGAAGTTTCCAATTAAGATTATGAGCAAAGGACAGACCGAGGATATTCATTATGGGAGAGGGAGACAGTTAAGTGTCATTGAAGAAGAGGGGATAGTTGTCTGGAAGATTGTGTCGAGTTGATAGATGGAGGAATAGAATTGTTGAGGCATTGAAAACTACTAGATTTTCTCTGCCCTAATCGGAAATCTTAGAAAGATCGGATGTCAGGCGTTCTGTGGCGTCCCTGCGTGATCTATTGACTTCCTGAAGGGTTGGTCGTCTCTGAAAGAACATGTAAAGATGTAGGGTGGTATCATCAGCGTAGGAGTGGATAGGGCAAGAAGTTTGGTTAAGAAGGTCATTAATGAATAATAGAAACAGAGTGGGTGACAGGGCAGAACCCTGAGGAACACCACTATTAATAAATTTAGGAGAAGAACAGTAGCCGTCTACCACAGCAGCAATAGAGCGGTCGGAAAGGAAACTTGAGATAAAGTCGCAGAGAGAAGGATAGAAGCCATAGGAGGGCAGTTTTGAAATCAAAGCTTTATGCCAGACTCTATCAAAAGCTTTTGATATGTTTAACGCTACAGCAAAAGTTTCACCAAAATCTCTAAAAGAGGATGACCAAGACTCAGTAAGGAAAGCCAGAAGATCACCAGTTGAGCGACCTTGACGGAAGCCATACTGGCGATCAGACTGAAGATTGTGAATTGACAGATGTTTGAGAATCTTCCTATTCAGGATAGATTCAAAAACTTTAGACAAGCAAGAGATTAAAGCTATAAGACGGTAGTTTGAGGGGTTAGAACGGTCATCCTTTTTAGGAACAGGCTGAATGTAGGCGAACTTCCAGCAGGAAGGAAAGGTAGAAGTCGATAGACAAAGTTGGAAGAGTTTGGCCAGGCAAGGTGCAAGCACAGAAGCACAGTTTTTGAGAACAATAGGAGGGACCCCATCAGGTCCATAAGCCTTCCGAGGGTTTAGGCCAGCGAGGGCATGGAAAACATCATTACAAAGAATTTTAATTGTACACATGAAATAGTCAGAGGGAGGAGGAGAGGGAGGGACAAGCCCAGAATCGTCCAAAGTATGGTAATAAACAGTACTAGATTTATTTATAATTCCCGACGTCGGAAAGTGCTGAAAAGCTCAAGTAAAAAAAAAATCTCTACCTGATGAAATATCTGAGATCATGAACACCCATTAGCTGTTAAAATGTGTCCGCTATACATTTCACCGTCTTCACGGAAACAAAGGCCTTCTCCTTATTCTTGACATTCTAAAAGAGTAATTATAAAAGGACATAATTATCATAATCAACAGGAGTAGTTTTTTTAACACATCAAGTGATCTTTCAGTTACAGAAAACCAGGGACAGCAGTAGCTGGGGACAGGTCACTGAAATCGGGGACTGTCCCCGGAAACCGGGGACGTCTGGTCACCCTACTCCACACGAGCTTCCAAAGAACCGGGGCCGCGGGGTTGTTTTGGTGTTTTGAGAGGACTCGGTGTTCCCGAGTTCAGTTAGTCTTTTTTGGTTTGATATGCCTTCAGCCGCAAAAATGTTGCTCTACCAAGATTATTACAGAATGTATTCCTTTGTAATATTTAGAGGAGAAACAGTGCTCTCTGTTGAACTATATGAAAAAATGTTTCAAACCCAATATGTAGTTGAGACTAGTAAAAAATACCATTTTTAGACATAAAATGTATTTTTTCACTTACCTGCTTCTTATATATTAGCATTTACAATGGTCCCTATTACCCAGCCGTCTATTCCACATTCAAAACTTTCGTCGTATTCCACCCTGGTAACCCCTGGCAACTTACGGCAACACTGTCTCCCTCAGCCAGCCACGTCATTCTTTCTTGAAGCATTGGCAAGTAGTGGGGAGGATGGATGGGTATGTATATAAGAAGCAGGTAAGTGAAAAAATACATTTTATGTCTAAAAATGGTATTTGTTTCACATATAACCTGCTTCTTATATATTAGCAGATTTCCACATTATAGGAGGGGGGTCATGCCATAAGGGTGGAATACGCCGATGGGTGAAAGGGTCCACAAAAAGACACTCTGGTCTCACCTATGAGGGTTGGAGACTGGAGAGTGAGAAGAAGACCATGACCAGGCAGTGGTAGGGACTTCTGGTCTCCTTTCTAAGTTTTGGAAGAGTCCATTAGTGAGGTAGTGGTCCCACCAAATCCCCAGCAGCAATTACCGGGCCAAGGGCAGAGACATCTCCTTCCTGCCGTTGGATGTCACGGAGATAGTAGTCCACAAAGACTGAGTGGGTCTTCCAACAGGCTGCTTCTAAGATAGATGCCACAGAACTGTTCTTCCAGAGAAGCATGGAAGTGGCAATTCCTCTTATATCGTGTGCCAGTACCTTGAACAAGGGGCCGAGTTCCTCGGGAAAAGACTCATGAACCGTCTTGATTGTATCCCGTAGGAAGAAAGAAATAGCAGCTTTAGACATTCGCCTCGCAGGGTCTCTCAAAGACACAAAGAGACTTTGAGGCCGAGAAGCGGAAGCTGTTGCAGCAAGGTAACGTCGTACAGCTCACACTGGACATAGGAGACGTTACTCATCCTCTCTTCCCACCACTGAAGAGAGACTTCGAAGAGGGAACTCTCTAGGAACGGGATTAAGAGGGGTTTCTGTCTTAGCTATGAATTCAGGAAGATATGACAGGATAAGATCCTCTCCTCTTGAGGCTATGACCTGAGAAAGGGTATGAAGCTCTCCAACCCTCTTAGCCGTAGCCAGGGCCACCAAAAAGAGGGTCTTCTTAGTCAGATCCCATAATGAGGCTTGGTGAAGTGGCTCAAATGGAGGACATGTCAGAGCCTTAAGGACCACGTCTACATTCCATGAAGAAGCCCTACAAGGTGGGCGTTGGACTTGCCTTGAACAAGTCTTTATGACCTTGCGGAGAACTGGGTCCGAAGAAAGATCAAAGCCTTTTAAGGGCAAATACTCCATTGAGCATGGCCTTGTAGCCTTTAATGGCAGTGACTGACATTCTGCAATCCTGTCTAAGAAAGACCAAAAAATCTGCAATCTTCTGGCTGGTGGGAATAGAGATCGTGTGACCTTCTCTCTTGCACCACTCTCGAAACCTTTTCCACTTGTATTGGTAATTCATAATAGTGGAAGGTCTTTTAGATTTTGCCAGGAATTCCGTAACTCGGGAGGAATAGCCTCTGTGACGAAGGATTCGCTTGACAGTTTCCACGCGGTTAGCTTTAGCATGGGGAGAGCTTGATGAAATTTGTGAACATGAGGCTGACGAAGTAGATCTCTGCGCTGCGGTAGGCGCCTGGAAGTGTCTACTGAGGCCTGTATGAGGTCTGGGAACCATTCCCTCTGTGGCCAAAACGGAGCAATCAGAATAACGTTTGTTTGACGTGCCATTCTCAGCTTGTTGAGCACCTTCCTGATCAACAGGAAAGGTAGGAAGGCATAAAGATCTTGATGATCCCAATTGTACAGAAAGACGTCTGTGGCTACAGCCATTGGATCCCGAAACGGGGATATGAAGTTTGGTAGCCTGAAGTTGAGCCTCATTGCAAACAGGTCCACCGTGGGATAATTCCAAAGCCTCCATAGGAGATTGCAAACCTCCTGGTGGAGAGTCCACTCTGTAGAGATGATCTGATCCTGTCTGCTGAGGCAATCCACTAAGACGTTTGCCGAGCCCTTCACAAATTGGATGAGGATCCGGACGGCACGATCCTCCGCCCACTGTAGGATGGCTTGAGCCTCGGCATTGAGGCTTCCTGAACGAGTCCCGCCTTCTTTTGCCAGATACGACAGGGCCGTGGCATTGTCGGAGAACACTGCCACCATCTGTCCTCGGACATGATCCTTGAAGTGCAGAAGGCCGAGACGTATAGCTTTGAGTTCTAGAAGGTTGATGTGTAAAGAGAGCTTGTGAGTGGCCCACGCACCGCTCACTGAATCGTGTAGAATCGACACTCCCCAGCCGACGGTGGAAGCATCTGTGTACAGACAAACATCCGGAGAAGCTAACTGAAGGGACTGTCCCAACCAAAGATTGTGGTCCAGTGTCCACCACTGAAGATCGTCCAGGATTTCGAAATCCCAAGGAACTGGAAGGTTGTCTCCGTCGGACTGGCGATCCCAGAATTGGGAAAGGCGAAATTGAAGGCTGCGCATCCTCAGTCTTGCCCCAGGAATTAGATGCAGCAGAGATGACATGTGGCCTAGGAGGGCTAACCAAGCCTTTGCTGGAGGGGACTGAACACTTAGAAAAGTCTTGATTTGAAGTTGTAGATTCTCTAGGCGTTTCTGTGTCGGGAAAACCTTCAAAAGAGGAGAGCGAATCTCCATCCCCATATAAATCCTTGTCTGGGAGGGTGAAAGCATGGATGGATAGATGGATTTTAATTGATGGCGCCGCAACAACTATGGTCATATAACGCCGCTACAGTAAATAATATGAAACTAACGTGTATATATACAAAGAACTAATTAAAAGTAATTAAAAACAATAGAGTAAAAGAGGAAAGAAAACTATAAATACTATAAAACTAAAACCAAGTAAAACAAAAAAAAAAATAAGATAAAATTCATAGTTTTGGGAGAAGACCAGCTTCTCCCAAAAAACTAAAAACGTCGTGGCCTTGGGCCAGGCACTCTGGTGCAAGAACCTTTAAAATATAATAGACACCGCTATCTCTACCGCGACAGCGGTATAGGTAACGGTGTCTTAAATCAGTCAAACTGGGGCATTCCACTAGTATATGCCTCACCGTGAGCGGCACCAGGCAGTCATCACAGTAAGGCTGAGGATCCCTGGTCAGCAGGTACCTATTTGTAGGGTAAGAGTGACCTATACACAGTCGCGCCAATAAAGTCTGTGCACGACGATCCCGGACATGTCCACTGAGGGATAGAGGAAGTAGTGAGCTCTCCCATTTCCGAAGTTGTTACCCCCGTTAGCCATCTTCTCTGCCAAATTGCTGCAACCGCCACACGAATTACATAAAATACATCTCGAAACGGAAAAGGGGCAGAGAGATGGAGCGCGACTTGCTGCCTCTTTAGCAAGGCGGTCTGCGTGTTCATTCCCTGGAACACCAACGTGACCAGGGACCCAACAGAACCTAACACGATATCCTCCTCTGGTAAGAAGATATAGCCACTCTAGGGCTGATAAAACCAATGGATTAAGGGAGCAGTAAGAGCACTGCGACAGTCACTAAAAATTGTAAAAGACGAAACAGGGAGAGTAAAGATTATCTGTAAAGCTAGGACTATGGCAGACAGCTCCGCCGTAAAAACGGACGCCAATGAAGGAAGGCTGCCACACCGATAAAAAGAGGGAAAAAACTACACTAAACCCGACGCCTGCGTCGGATTTGGAACCATCGGTAAAAACAGGAATATCAATAGAATGGATAAAAAGGTGTTCTAAAAACCGTGTGTGGGACAGAGCTGGCAGTAAATCCTCCTTACCATCAATAGCAGGAGGGCATAATGATGCAACAGGAAGCTGCCAATAACCAACTTGTGGGAGCCGGAAAGAGAGGACAGGAGTGGGGTCGATAGATAACTCCGCCATGAGATTTGCAACTCTAAGGCCAAAGGGTTTAGGGAGACTCGGTCGAGTGACATACGCCTGCGAGCGCGAGTCCCGCAACATTGACAGACAAGGGACAGAATCGGGAAGACGATGGGTGCGAAACCAACACCGGAGCATCGAAGACTGGCGCCGGAGTTCGAGCGGCCAGAAACCAGCATCCACTAGAAAGCTAGGTATTGGAGATGTCCAAAATGCACCTGTAGCCAAGCGGACCCCAGCATTATGCATGGAGTCAAGCGTACGTAGTCGTGCATCCGTTGCGGACGAGTAGATCTCACAGCCGTATTCCAGCTTGGAAAGTATGAGTGTGCGGTGAAGCAGCAGCAACGTGTCCCTGTCCGCACCCCAAGAAATGTGACTTAAAACACGAAGAAGGTATAATGCCTGCCGACAAGACGCCTTAAGAGAACGGAAATGGGGAACCCAGGTGAGACGGTTTTCAAATAAAAGGCCAAGATATTGAGTCGCCTCCACGCATGAGAGGCGTCTATTGGCGAGGTATAAATCCGGGTCTGGATGGACACCACGGTTGCGACAAAAATGCATGGCTACGGTCTTGGAGGTGGAAAATCGAAAACTGTTCATATTGGCCCAACTGGACACCCTATTGATCGCCAGATGGAGCTTGCGCTCAATCAGTGACATCCTAGCAGCAGCAAATGAAATACATAAATCATCAACATATAAGGAGCTGTGAATGCCATCTAGGAGAGTATCAGTAACACCATTAATGGCGACTGCGAATAGTGTAACACTAAGAATACTTCCCTGTGGGACACCATCATTTAGAGCAGTAGCCTCAGAGAGAACACTCCCCACTCGAACCCGTAAAAGACGTCTGGATAAAAACTGCTGAATAAAAATAGGAAGGTGGCCACGAAGGCCAAAATTAAACAAAGACTGTAAAATGCCATGACACCAAGCCGTGTCATAGGCCTTCTCCAGGTCAAAAACACTGTTACTTGATGGTGGTGATTAGCGAAGGCCTCACAAATAGAAGACTCTAGGGATAAAAGAGCATCAGTAGTAGACCTCATCTTTCGGAAGCCGTACTGTACCGAGGACAAGTACTTCCCCCTCTCCAAGTACCACATGAGTCTTACATTAACCATCTTTTCTAATACTTTACAAATGCAGGACGTCAACGATATAGGACGATAGTTCGTAGCCTGAAGATTATCTTTCCCAGGCTTCGGAAATGGGAGAACCACTGCCACAGCCCAAGAAGTTGGAAAGTCACCGGTATGCCAAATCATATTATAAAGATTTAATAAAAGTTAAAAGCACTGTCAGACATGTGGCGCAAGAAGGCATAAGGAATATCATCTGGGCCAGGAGAAGAGTCATGACACTGGGACAAAGCAGTCCGCAACTCGGAGGCAGAGAAGGGACATTATAAGACTCCCCTCCTGTGGAAGAAAAATTTATGCCGAGAGATTCCATTCTCTGGCGGTGACGTGCGCCCGGGGCTGCAGGATGCCTCCGGGAAACACTGGCAAAGTGCTCTGCGAAGAGGTCGGAAACAGTCCTAGTGTCTGCCACCGTTCGCCCAGAAGACAACAAAACTGGTGGGGAAGGAGCAGAATACTTCCTAGTCATTCGGCGGACTTCGTTAAAGACATCCGTAAGAGGAGTGCGGGCGTTAATGGAAGACACATAAGCTTTCCAAGAGGCTCTTTGTGCCTCTTTCAAAACGCGGCGGGCTCGAGCTCGGCAGCGCCGAAAAGCGTCCAGACATTGCGGGTCCCCACGATGTCGCCGGAGACGAGAAAAAGCTGCCCGTTTCTCTTTCATCGCTTCAGTGCATGCTCCGTTCCACCAAGGAACAGGACGCTTAGTAAAGCGGCCGGACGTCCTAGGGATTGTTTGAAGTGCTACTGAACGTATAAAATCTGTAAAATAATCAACAGCCTCAGCACAAGTAGAAAAGTCAGCCAACGGACGGATAAAAGAGCTAAGGTCTGTGAATCGAGGCCAATCTGCCTTGTCTAAAACCCACAGTGGGGGCCGGGACTGTGGCTCAGAGTTCACAGATTCCAATAAAATAGGAAAGTGGTCACTACCGTGTAAATCCGGTAGGACCCGCCAATTAAAATCAAGGAAAGAATTAAATGTACAAATAGAAAGATCGATAGCTGTAAAAGTCCCAGTAGGACTATGGAAATGTGTGACATCCCCAGAATTTAAAATCTCCAATCCCTCATCCTCAATAAAAGAACCGATTAAAACCCCACGAGGATTACTAGCACCTTCATCCCACAATGGGTGACGGCCGTTAAAATCTCCCAACAAGAGGAAAGGCGGAGTCAGCTGACGCACCAGGCCGTCAAGCTCACCCCTGGAGACAGGAACCCGAGGAGGAGATATAAAGTGCAAATAGTGTAGGATCGTCCCATAAAACCTTAACAGCAACCACCTGAAGGGAGAGTTGAGTTGCAAGGGGACAACAGGTATGTCTTGACGGACTAGGATAGCTGTGCCACCGTGGTGGCCCTGGTCAGGGAAAGGAGTGCTAAAAAAGGCACGATAGCCAGGAGGACTAGAATAAGTACTATCACCTAGCATAGTCTCTTGTAAAGCTACACAGGCTGGAGAGAACTCCGACAATAAAGCTCGGAGTTCCCCCCACGAGGCGCGAAGGCCTCTACAGTTCCACTGTAGAAGCTTGAAGATGACTATTTAGGTGCAGTGGACGGGCGAACCTTTTGAATGGGCTGCCCGTGGCTCGCCTGACTAGAAATAATCAACCGACGAGAAGACACCGGGAGTTGAGATGTACCGGGTCATTGGACAGCAGCCTTTCGGTCTACCGGTGAGTGATGCGAACTATCATCACTCCTACCCGTCCTCGGAGGACGAGGATCAGGCAGGACAACACTTTCCGATACAGTGGGTCCACGAGGGACGGCTGTGACAATATCATCGGACGTCTCCATGCAAAGACCGTCCTCATCACAAGAAGCCCGATCTGAGACAGAGGGTGTCACAGGAGGCTGAACAGAAACTACTGGAGCTACCCTAGTAGAGTGGTCCCTGGAGGACTCACGATTATGTGCACCGGGAGAAACCTTAGACTGCTTCGGCTGAGCTAAATCTAGACGCGGTGCCGTTTGGTCATGCTCTTCAAAAGCTTAGGCGATGCAGGAGGCAAATGGACATCCACTACATGGGTTAGTTTGGTCAAGTCCGTATTATTCTCGTCGCTTCTTGCAGGTGACACAACTGAGTCATCAGTCAAAAGGGCAAACCTATTGGCCAAGTGAACAGGACTACCCGCCCCAACAGAGCGAGAGGTAATAGAAGGGGTTGTCTTTGGACCGGCAGACTCAACTGAAGTGCGTGCAGCCAATGAAGCATAAGATGTCGCACCAGTACCGGCCTTCTGGCGGTACAGGAGTTCACGGCGGGCGCTACCGAGGCTGATGAACTGAGTGTTAGCAAGCTGTAGAATGTCCTGCTCCAGGCGATACCTAGGGCATTGCCTGGAACGTACCTGGTGAGCATCACGGCAATGGAAACAATAAGCTGCAGCATTGCAATGCTCCTCAGTATGTGAGTCTAGTGCAGAGCAATTACCACATCGAGAAGCTTCCTTACACGTACTTTTGCCGTGACCGTACCCATAGCATGAGAAGCACTGAAGAGGACGAGAAACAAAATGCCTCACCCTAAGATTAATAGGTCCGACATTAACACGGTCAGGGAGGGTGGACCCAAAAAAGGTGAGAAGGACCATGTTGGAGGAGTTCCTCATCTTAGTGACCTTCTGGACTGAGTTAGGACACATAGCCAGTATTTCCTCCTCGGGAAATTCATAGAGATCCTGACTGTACACACAACCTTTACTGTAATTAAAGGTGGGATGTGCCTTAATAGTCTCAAACATGCTGTCATTAGGGCAGGGGAGATGTTGCAACATCCTTGCCTGCGTGAAGTCTTTTGCTCGCACGAGCACCCCCTTCCCGTATTTCTTGAGGTTTCCTCAGGAATCGTGCCGATCTCTTTGGACAAGTACCGGGAGGCGTGGATGAAATTCCCGCGCCCATTTCTGTAGTAGGCCACAAACCAACGTGGAGGCGGGATCTGGCGGACTTCAGGAACTGAATTCTCTGAATGGTTGTCAAAAAGATTTGGGATGTAGTCCGTGTCACTGTCCGAAATATTGCGAGAGTGGAGAAGTTCTGTCTTAAAACCAGAGCCAGCAAGGGCAGTGATGCTACATGTTCTACTGCCAAACGGGCTTCATCGCATGACAGAAACGTTACATAGCAGCGATTAGACGGAAAGTCCTTATCGTAAACAAGTCGAATGCGAAGAACCGTGCCATACACCTTGAGAAGTGAGTGCAAGGCGTGATAAGAAAATGATGGGTTAACATTTACCATCACAAGGGAGTCATATGCAGCAGAAATACGTCCCTCAGAAGAACTCCCAGAACAGGAGACTGCTGCGGAGGCTCTTGTGGAGGGAATCCTCCTTCCCACTCAGACCTGAAGATGACGTCTCGCGGGCCAGGTCAGCCACCTCACGAGAACCTAAATGTTTTTGTGTTTTCCCATAAAGAACAGTTACACAAAAATTGGCTCCAGGGCAAGGAAACCACCTACTGGGACTACAATGGGAGGGAGCGCTGGCTGCCGTGGACGGGTACCTCGTCCCCATGCGGACCAGTCGTTTTAAAAAGGTCCCACATGATACGAAAGTTTGTCCACGACAGAGCTGAGACCCCCCTCCCAAAGCATCCCAGCCTGGACACCCAACCATCCAGCACAGGACAGCCCCTATTGGGCGATCCCTCCAGCGGGTGGCTCCGCTGGTCCACTGGCAGCCTACGTAGGAACCATTTAGTCTGGCCCCTCACTGGCGACCTTACTAGCATGGGTATCCCTCTCCCCGTCAAAAGAGCAGAGCAAGGGCCTAAGCCCCTTCTAGCCTCGCTCACCAGGTCACAGGGGCACGCAAGCCCCCCCACCACGACAAGGCGGTTCCCATCTGGGGGAGCCTGATCTAATCCTAACTCATCCCCGGGCCTCTCCTGCTCCCGGTTACCCCCAGCCGGCACGTCAGCTAGGAGTGACTTTACACTCTGCCTTGCGCCGAGGCCGGGAGGGGGGTTGGTAGCGGACTGCACCGCACCTTGAACCGAGAGCGAGGGGGCAGCTGTAAGAGAGGCGGCATTAGGAGCTAACCTGCCCTCTACTTCCTTAGACACCATAGCTGAAACCATATCAGGGAAGGAAACATATTTACTGCCTTCCTGAAACCCAAGGAAAGCAGCCAACTCCTTGAAAAAACTTGACTTATTCCAAGGAGACACTTTGGATCCCAGAATCTGAGAAATCGAATCCTCAGGCCCCACTGATCCAGCCGTGGGAGACAGGACCGCGCCATGAGAATCAGAACATTTGGCAAAAGGCTCCTGAGACTGGCCTGAAGGGTTAGAAGCTTTCTTCCTAGCTTTATAGTCTCACCTCTTCTGTAAAGTCAGTTGGTACTTACGGGAACTGAGCACCCGCCTGGGACTCCACTCAGCACACTCCCGACATCTGTTGTTTACATCACAGAAACCATCACGGCAGACAATACATACAGAGTGTGGATCGTTGTGGGCACTCCCAACGACTTTCCTGCATCCAGACGAAGCACAGACTCTCCTGACAACATGTGAGGCCGAGGAAGAAGGTGATGAAGAGCCCAGCGGTGAGCCGGCAGCATGGCGGGTTGAGTCCTGGCCGCTGCCGACACTGCAGTCACCGCCACGAACAAACTCAACGTCGCCGTAAGAAGGAGAAGGCGACGACAAGCCCTCCTGAGCCTCTTGATGGCCAGCCATAAAACAAACAGGTCCACGTAGAGAAAACAGCTGGCCAAAAAAGTTCCAGAGCACTGTAACAGACACGCACGCAAGCGCGTCTCAAGAAAGAATGACGTGGCTGGCTGAGGGAGACAGTGTTGCCGTAAGTTGCCAGGGGTTACCAGGGTGGAATACGACGAAAGTTTTGAATGTGGAATAGACGGCTGGGTAATAGGGAGCATTGTAAATGCTAATATATAAGAAGCAGGTTATATGTGAAACAAATGCGAGAGCATTGAAACCGCGACTGTGAGTATTAAGCTTATAATAACAGTTTTGTAGAGTGTGTATTTCCAGATCATATGGATAATGTTAGAATAAACACTTGGAATTAATGTTTTGCAGTACAAAGACTCAATACCTCAAGATTTATGATGATATGAATTTTAGAATGTGTGTCTCTTGTGAGCTGGCTGGCTGTATACCAAGTCGCGTATTAAAACAGCCAGCGATCAATGGCAACCCAAGAATATCCGATGTCGGGAATTGAGGATCATCTATTTTTATCTGTACAGTAAACCACTACACTCTTTCCACTATTGTAAAGTAAAAGTTTCTTTTACTATATTGTCAACACACATGCACTTATTTGTAATGAGATTGAGAGTTTGGAGTCACCTTGAGGAGTCAAATATAATTTCAAGATACATCATGGCAAAAAATGTCTGCCGCCAATCAGCATCGGCTGTTTTTTCTTCTTCTTGTGACCCCTTATTACAGCAACATATGCATTTCTGCTCCTCTATTTCCTGCTATAAGGGATATCATATCTTTGTATTTATATATGATCATGCCATGAGGATCATCTTGACTCCATAACAGAGTGATTTTTTTTTTCTTTTATGCATGAGGGAAACCAGCCAAGGGCACCAAAATATTTTTTTTAAAGGCCCACTTAAAGTGCTGGTTTCCTTAAAGAGTGGTGCAGAATTAGCCAAAATTAAGGAACAAATGTCTTGAAACTTCCATCTTAAAAGAAGTCAAGTCACAGGAAAACAGAAATACATAGGCAGGCAAGGAGTTCTAAAATTTCCCAGAGCAAGGTATGAATGATTGAGAGTAAAAGTTAACTTTTGCATTAGAGAGCTGGACAGAATAGAGGTGAAAAAAAGAAAAAAAGCCTTGTGCGCTGAGGCCACAGGACGGGGGGAGGCATGTAGTTAGCAAGATCAGTAGAGCAATTAGCATGAAAATAGTGATAAAAGATAGAAAGAGATGCAACATTTCAGGGATGAGAAAGAGGCTGAAGACAGTCAGTCAGAGGAGGGAAGTTGATGAGAAGAAAAGCTTTTGATTCCACCCTATGTAATAAAGTTGTGTGAGTGGAACCCCCCCAAACATGCAAAGAGTACTCCATACAGGGGCGGATAAGGCCCTTGTACAGAGTAAGCAGTTGGAATAGCAAGAAAACTGGCAAAATTGCTTCAGAACGCCTAACTTCAGAGAAGCTGTTGTAGCAAGAGATGAGATATGAAGTTTCCAGTTAAGATTAAGAGTAAAGGACAAACCAAGGATATTTAGTGTAGAGGAGGGAGACAGCTGAGTGTCATTGAAGGAGAGGGGATAGTTATCTAAAAGGTTGTGTCAAGTTGATAGATGAGGAAATTGAGTTTTTGAGGCATTGATAACTACTAAGTTTTCTCTACCCCAATCAGAAATCTTAAAAAGATCAGAAGTCAGATGTTCTGTAGTGTCCCTGCATGATATGTTGACTTCCTGAAGGGTTGGATGTCTCTGAAAGGATGTGGAAAGATGTATGGTGGTATCATCAGCGTAGGAGTGGATAAAACAAGAAGTTTGGTTAAGATCATTAATGAATACTAGAAAGAGAGTGGGCGACAGGACAGAACCTTGAAGAACACCATTATTAATAGATTTAGAAGAAGAACAGTAGCCATCTACTATAGTTGAAATAGAACAGTTGGAAAAGAAACTTGAGATAAAGTTGCAGAGAGGATAGAAACCGTAGGAGGGCAGTTTTGAAATCAAAGCTTTGTGCCAGACTTTTGATGTTTAATGCAACAGCAAAAGTTTCACCAAAATCTCTAGAAAAGGATGAGCAAAACTCAATAAGGAAAGCCAGAAGATCACCAGTAGAGCAACCTTGACGGAAGCCATACTGGTGATCAGACAGAAAATTGTGAAGTGACAGATGTTTAAGAATCTTCCTATTCAGGATAGATTAAAAAAACTTTAGACAAGCAAGATATTAAAGCTATAGGACGGTAATTTGAGGGATTAGAGCGGTGACCATTTTTAGAAACAGGCTGAACATAGGCAAACTTACAGCACGAAAGAAAGGTAGAAGTCAATAGGATTAGTTGAAAGAGTATGGCTAGGTAAGATGCAACCACAGAAGCACAGTTTTTGAGAACAATAGGAGGAACCCCATCAGGTCCATAAGCTTTCAGACGGGGTTAGGCCATTGAGGGCATGGAAAACATCATTACGAAGAACTTTAATGGTAGACATGAAATATTCAGAGGGAGGAGGAATCATCCAAGGTGGAGTTGTTAGCAAAGGTTTGAGAGAAGAGTTCAACTTTAGAAATAGATGAGATGGCAGTTGTGCCATCAGGATGAAATAAAGAGGGGAGAGATGAAGAAGTAAATTTATTGGAGATGTTTTTGGCCAGATGCCGAAGTCATGAGGCATCATTACGAAGAACTTTAATGGTAGACATGAAATATTCAGAGGGAGGAGGAATCATCCAAGGTGGAGTTGTTAGCAAAGGTTTGAGAGAAGAGTTCAACTTTAGAAATAGATGAGATGGTAGTTGTGCCATCAGGATGAAATAAAGAGGGGAGAGATGAAGAAGTAAATTTATTGGAGATGTTTTTGGCCAGATGCCAAAGTCATGAGGGGAGTTTGAGTTTGAATGATTTTGACATTTTCTATCTATGAAGGAGTGTTTGGCAAGATGAAGAACAGACTTAGCTTGATTATCGGCAAAAATAAAAAGTGCATGAAATTCAGGAGATGGAAGGTTCAAGTACCTTTTGTAGGCAACCTCTTTACCATGTATAGCATGAGAACAGGTTGTGTTAAACCAAGGTTTAGAAAGTTTATGTTGAGAAAAAGAATGAGGAATATATGCCTCCATGCCAGACAGTACCACCTCTGTTATGCATTTAGCACAGTGAGGTGGGTCTCTGACACTGAAACAGTAATCATTCCAAGGAAAATATGCATAATACTTCCTCAGGTCTCCCCAATTGGCAAAGACAAAATGCCAAAGTCACCTCTGCTTTGGGGGATCCTGAAAAGGGATTGGAGAAATAGGAAAAGATGCAGATATGAGATTGTGATCAGAGGAGCCCAATGGAGATGATAAGAGTAACAGCATAAAGGATTAGAGGTAAGGAAGAGATCAAGAATGTTGGGCGTGTCTCCAAGAAGGTCAGGAATATGAAAAGGGTGTTGCACCAGTTGCTCTAGGTCATGGAGGATAGCAAATTTGAAGGCTAGTTCACCATGATGGTCAGTGAAGGGAGAAGAAAGCCAAAGCTGGTGATAGTGAAATCCTATTGAAATACTGCTTTCCTCAGCATGAACTCTTCTCTTTGTGACTTCATCAGGCAGAAAAGGACTCAGTGGGGCATGTATTGAGAGATACAGAACATTTTTCTGCACCACCTAAAGAGGCAGTGTTATAAGCTCTTTATTTTTTTATGCAGTGGTTTCCCCTATAGGCCTATATCCAATGGTAAAGGGAGAAAAATAAGCTTCAGTTAAGTTAGCAGGTACCACTTGGCAGTGAGTCTGATCATCAGTCCACAGGTCTTAAAGAGTCTCTCCATTTCTTTCATTATTGGCTCCCTCTTCCTCAATAGTGTCTTTGCCATTAAGATTGCATCGCGTATTTTTTATTATTTTTTTTTTTCAAAAATTTTGGAAAAATCATTTTCTCTCCAAAATAAGAATATGGTGTTGGCAACACTCTTAAATTTTTGTGGTGAAATCTTTTCCCAAATTGTTTTTTATTAGCAAAATAGATACAAAATATTGCAACCATTGGTAACCCAGTTACACAGATAATGCTTCTTTATCGGTCATTGAACCAGAATCTACGTGTTTTTTTATAGAAGAACTGAATCATTATTTTCTGGTAGCATTTAGCAGCCTAATTCTGTGGCTTTGAGCACCAGAATGTTTGTTGTCTGCTCTCCAGTGGTCTGTGGACCTCATTTGGGAGAGGCTGGGTGTGACATTTATTAGCAACATACAGATTTTAATACATAACTATGGTCTCTAGACTTTCCTAAAATTACTTATCAGATTGCCACGTCATTTTCCATTCAATAATAAAGTATTTTATACAAGTGCAAAAATGCTGACTAGGAAATCTACTCTTTGGGAATCTATAATCTCATGAGAATCTTCACTAGATAGGTTAGCTACATAAGTGACATCCTTAGATTCACGCCAACAGTATCACTACCTCTCACCTTCAGAAGTGTGACAGTAAACACAAGGTAGTGGTGAAGAGGACAGAAAAGTATTGAAACCAACATTACCATGTTATCATGTGTTTAAATGGTGGCTGTGGGACCTTTAAACTTTAAAATCTTCTGATTTTCTTTTTTTTATTCAAAAGGCTTTAACTTCGTTAGTTTTTAACCAGATTGAGTGATCTTTGTTTTGATGTGAAGAAGAAAATTGTCTCTATTTTCCTTGAATGATAAAATAAATACATTTAGTTTCAAACATTTTCCATTTTTTTTCTCTCTAAATCACCAGGCTGTCAGAGAACTTGTAAGGAAGAATATTTATGCTGAGATGGAGAATGCTAAGGGAAAAATATTAATCTAGAAATTATTCTAGTTACTCCTTTAAAAAACACAGATAACAAAGCGCTAAAAAAAATGACAATAGAGTAGGAAAACAATAGTATTGCATAAAATTTTTATCCTTTATCTCATTTTCTATTGACATCAAAAATCTAATTCCAACAAAAAAAAAAAATGCAATTTAGTTGTAGTTCGAAATGATACCAAACAAAAATCAATCGGCTTATAACAATTTTGTGAAAATTTTTCAAGTGTAACAAAATATTTTTCAAGATATTTGCTCCCAAAGATTTTTCATAATTTCATCCTTGTTTTGCTATTTGTATTCATCTGATTGACAGGAAATTTTTACACATGATTGTGTATACAATGGTGACTTCCTGGAGCATGATAGGATGATAATGCATCTGATCCCTGCTTCTCTAGAAAATATCATTCACTTGGAAGGAGCCATCAGCAGCATCACAGCAATCTGCTCTTTTGCTACTGAACTGGATACTCTCTGAGTCGTTATTAGTGTGTTGAAGTAAGACAATGATACTGTGGAGTAATTAATACTGTCTTGTCTAGCTTTATACCTTTGTCTCAAGATCATTTTTTGTTATGGTGTTATTGTGAGAGTTATATGATGTATAGTTGTGATAATGAAGGTAGTGAGAAAAAAGAAGTTTGAAGAGATCATAGCAGTCTTATGATATAGAGAGAGAAGATAAATAAGCATGGCAGAGAGGCAAAGGATGAGGTGAGGGTCTCAGAGAGGGAAATAACATGCATGACAAAGGTAAGGTGAGGCTTCAAGGTCTAGCGGTCAGCCACAGCTGTCTCGCAATTATACGTTTATTTCTTGTTACATTCTATTCTTGAAATTTCTGATTATAATCCTTGTCAATTTATGCCTGTAAGGAGTTCTGAAAAAAAAAGCTAAATGAAGCATGACCCCTCTTGACACCTGGCCACATACCGAGTCAATGAGAAAGAGAGCGAGACACACCGAAGGTTGAAATTTATCGAGAAAATATTCATTTAATACATATTTTCTTTGCATAGACAAAAGCATTAAGTGATACATAATTTTTTTAGGGTGTGAGTCATACTATGGTGTGACTGCATGAGACATTTAAAAATGGTTTTCTGATGGGAAAGGTATTCAATTATCAAAAAATAAACTACATCATTTGGTACAATAGGGACTGAAGGTTTCAGAGAGACAATAATCCCAAAATAAATCCTGCATCGTCCCCCCAAAGTCCAAGCTGAAATGCTTTCTCTCTCTCTCTCTCTCTCTCTCTCTCTCTCTCTCTCTCTCTCTCTCTCTCTCTCTCTCTCTCTCTCTGGCAGGGGGGATTCATTTCAGTTGAACATTTGCGTTTCTCAAACCAACCTTTTCCCCTATCAGTCCAAGTTAGCAAAGGTCAATATTATACACAATTTATTGGCTCCAAGACAGGATGAGCTACCCTGTAAGGATGTCGAATGTTTACTGACAGTGTCACGTGTTGGCGCACCTAGCCATGCCATAATAATAATCACCAGTTACTGATTAGGTCATGAGAAACCATGACATCTGTAGATACTGTGTATGTTAATCCAATCATGGCTTTCACTTTTTAATTCCTTTCACTCCTAATATTATAAGGTACTTGTGTGTGTATTAATTGTCAGATTAAATAGATTGGATTAAATAAATCAAGGGAGGCTGTATTTTAAAACTAGAGACAGTGTTAGTAAGGCAACGGCCATATTGCAGCTCCCCATGCCCCAGTGAGGTACCAGCAATAAACCTGTGGTGACTAGTACTGTAGTCATCAAAAGGAAAAAGTAATGCATATTCCTGTCATTTCAGAGATAAGAAACACAAGGAACTGTGCACAACACGGGTTGTGAATTTTGCCATGAGGGAACCAACCAACCATCAAGTAAGCCCTTCATGTTGCAGCTCATCAGTGATGTACTCTCCACTGTTAGGGAGATTGTCTTCTACACCAGTAATAGTTCAAAATCTAAATTTCTCCTTAAAAATTTTGGGGTTATCTTATATACAGTCATCTTATATTCCGGAATATACTGTATACATGATCTTTCTTTGCTAAATCCAAACTGGGAGTTCTTTACAATTTCATTTTCCTCCATATATTCCACCCATTTTTCTTTGATTATCATTCTACAGATCTTTCCCACAACACTATTCTTTTTTCCTCCTTTATAGTATATAGGCATTATATTTGCTCTTTTTCATTCACTTGGTAGTTAATCTTTCATTAAAGAGCTGTAGATCACATCCCAAATTGGTTCTACTAGCTGTTCTCTACATTCTCAGTGTCCATCCTGACACTCAGTCTGGCCCCATTGCTTTTTCAACATCCACCTGTAATAACTCAAACAGTATGTACTGCTTCATGAAGGAGTTCTGAACCCCATTTGGATTCACATTCCAACTCTAAGCATGTGACTTGCTTGGATCACCACTAGGTGGTAGGTCAGTTCCTTCCTGAGGAGAATGACCTTAACAAAATGTCTGCCATTAATCATCTACCAAGCTGGTATCAACCCTCTCATCAAGCCTTAGTACATGCTTAGGACAAGTCTGTATAAATATGGAACTGCAAAACCCTGGTGAAGCGCGTGTAAATGAGTAACATATGTTGTTTCATCAGAGGATTCCAGTGCCTGTAAACTATTTCAAATGTAATGATCTTAAGTTAGGATTAGTTTTGGGTGTCTGGTGGGCAAAGGTCAATTTCACCTACTTCAACCAGAGACCCTAACAGGTTTAAAAAGGGTGTGCAATAGAATGTGTGGCACTTTGGATATAATGAGTTAAGGAATTTATTGTGTGACTGTAGGTGTTCTGAATTGCAGTTGTGTCATGGTGAAGTGCATTTTGGGAAAATAAATGTGATAACACCAGAAAGTCTTTGAGTCCATGCCCCTGTCCCTGAGGTTGGTCCTGTGGGATACTGTTCTACCATCTGTATATATCACACCACTGCTGGCCTCTTTGCCTTAGACCACTATAAATTGGCAGCTAAGCAGTGGAATCGTCAGTGACTTTTTTTTTCTTTTTTTTTTTTGACACTGGTAGTTGGGTCACTGGTCAATCTGTGTATACAGATGGTTAAATTTTATGTGGCTTTGGTAGGCTCCAGACAAATCCCAGAGACATGGCCAAATTCAGGCACAGAGGATGAGGAGATAGAGGTGTGCATATTCCATTCACCAGATGCGAGACTAGGAAAATTCTCACTGTGATCAGAAGCTACAAGATGTGTTGGAATGACTTGGCTTGGTAGATGATTTAACAATCTTCTAGTTCCATGCCAGGGCAATTCAGGCCATAAGGAGGGAGAGAAAGAGTGGATAGCTATTTTTTTCTTTTTCTTTTTTGGCCATATATCTAGGGGGAAGGAATGTGACTTCCTAGCTCTGAGTTCAATTTCAACCAAGGAATGTACACTACCTGATGGGATTCGACCCTCTCAGAGGCCTGACCCCTAAATACCAAAAACAAATAACACTGATTAGGTACTAACTTTTGTTTCCTTCTCTGTACCTCCAATAATAGCCATTTTTTCTTTGACAGTCAAAATTAAACTACCAACAGTGAAGACAAATTTGGAAAAAATGCAATTTTGATCATGATGAAATTAATGAAATGAGGTAATCCTTGTAAGAACATCAGATTAACTATCAATGTTTAGAAGAAATTTTGGCAAATCCTCAAAATGAAATGCTGAAGTGAATAATTAAGGCTAGAGACATCCAAATTTTTAGAACTTTAACATTTACATTATTTGGAATCTGCTAGCAGGCTAAATGTATTCTTTGTACAAGTTGAGCCACATTCCACCTTAAGTGCAGAATGAATGGAAATGACACAATTAAGAGTGAGTGGAGAACTGGCTATGAGGTTACAGGCCCTTATTTCAAAAGGATCAGTTTACACTTGAGAAACATTAAAAAGGAGTTTTAAGAAAGAGTTTGTCACTTAAGTGAGCTTTGACAGAGCTTGGCAACATATTGATAATATGAAATATGACTGAGTGGACACTCAAAAATAGTCACTCACAGGACTGGCTGTTCAATTAATTGCAGAAGAGCTCTTTGACAACACTATAAATACTATTCATAGAATAAATGAAGTTTTAAGAAGGCAAGAGGAGAGGTTCATTTACAACATTATTCCCCCAGGGTGGAGGGGTGGTAAGTGAAGGTGGAGGTAAGCAGAGATAGCCTTTTCAGTTATTTTTGTTTGTCACAAATTCTTGCTTAATCTCTGGACTTAATTGCCACACTCTTAATGTTACACTTGAATGCTGAACTTAGCTGTTACATTTCTTTACTTCACTTTCATTAACTTAATTTTCTCAATTCCTTCTTTCTGCAGGGCATTTAACAAAATAGCTGTCCAAGGAGGTTTGCTTCATCCTCCTTTTCAGAATGTTTTATATCTGAAATTAGCATATGTCATTACATAGTGCCACTTACTTAGGACCAATGATTAGACAAAAATCTAGTTATTCAAATGCAAAAAAAACCACAACACATGAAATACAGGCAACCCCCGCTTAGCGAAGGTTCACACAACGAAATTTCGCTACAACAAACATTTCCTTTTACTACCATCTGCTCGTTTAACGAACACCAAACTCGCCTTAACGAAATTTTATGCGGGTAATTTTTTCCAATTTTGAAAGCCCCGCTGTATCACACAAGCCGACAGGCTTTTGAATACACCAGCGCCTCTCGTGAACAAAACGTGCACCACTCACTCCCCTAGTCCAAAACAATAACAGCGTCAGCAGTAGCTTGTCTTCCCTCGCTCAACATGCCACCCAAACGCCCTGCAATGTCGCCTAGAAGACCATGAAGTCTCTTACTCTCGAACTGAAGCTGGATATTATTCACAGACACGAGAGGCGAGAAAACTAATAGCATTGCTCGCCACCATGGCTTGATTCCATCTACAGTAATACTCCACTTAACAAACAGGATAGGGGGTGCCACAGCTGTTCGTAGAGCGAAAATTCGTTAAGCGGACGTAATTTTCCCATAGGAAATAATGGAAATACAGGGGGATGCGTTCTGGGCTGGTCCCCAACATACCACATAGGTTAAAAAAAAAAATTATATATACGTTTGGCAGCATATTGGGCCACCAGTGTACCACTACTTTTATGATGTCATATGAGTCATTGGAAGTTAGAGGAGCTACGTACAAATTCTCTCACATTCTCGCATTTATGTTCACAAAACAACATTTCTATTAGCTTTTTACAAACCTTGCCCTCAAGAAAGGATTGTTTTATAATGCATAAAGTGAAATCTTACATGGAATACCAAAAAACAAAGCAGAGATGAGATCAGCCACAGACGAACTAGGAGACTCGCGGCAACTTGGCCACTTCTTTTTCTTGTGACCCTTTTGCTTACGTGTTACTTTCATCATGATGTTTATGTTTTCACTCCTCTATTGCCTGCTATAATGGATATCATATCTTAGTATTCATATACACACATGCCACGAAGATAACCTTGACTCCATGGCACTGAGTGATAGTGAATTACTAATGAAATCCCGCAGTATTTCATTAATAATTCACTATCACTCACTGCCACACAGTCGAGGTTATCCTCATGGCAATAGCGTATGTGAATACTAAGATATGATATCCATTATAGCAGGCAATAGAGGAGTGGAAACATAAACATCATGATGAAAGTAATATGCAAGCAAAAGGGTCACAAGAAGAAGAAGAAGCGGCCGAGTCGCTTTATTTTTTGGTATTCCATGTAAGATTTCACTTTATGCATTACAAAACAATCCTTTCTTGGGGGCAAGGTTTGTAAAAAGCTAATAGAAATGTTGTTTTGTGAACATAAATGCATATATAAGACAGTAACACCACCTACAGAGGTGGTGTTCCCAGCAACCTCAGAGCAACCTGATAGCAACCTTGTCACCGTCCCTCCAAGCGTTCATGGATGCCATTTTGCTGCAAGAGGTTGCTCTGACGTTGTTAAAGAATCTTGGATCCAGCTCCAGGAGTGCTAAAGACAGAGGTGGGGAGCCAGCCAATCACAGCGAAGCTACCGCATTCGGTCTCTCACCTGGCAAATTCAAACCCAGAAAATTCGCTAAAATGGATGTGGTTGTACGTTGTGCAGACTTTTTGGTCTAACTTTATATAGTACATTAAACCAGAAATTTGTTAAACAAACGTTCGTTAAGCGGAGTAATACTGTACTGTCTCTACTATTTTCAAGTCAGCAGACTCTATTAAGAAGGCTGGAGAGACCATATCTTCCTTGCAAGCTAAAAGAACCACCTGAACTTGTGACTCTGCAATGGATAAAATGGAAAGCCTTTTGTAAATGTGGGACAGTACATAAGTTTTGTATGTGGTACAATGATGCACCCTTTGTTTACATTCCACAGGTTGCCAACTAGTGTCTTTCCCCTCCACTCTCCCTCCCTTCATAAATTTAAGATTATCAACATTATAAAGTTACTTACATACATACATTAGTGTACATTATAATAATATAGTCTTAATTTAAACTGCTTAAATGTTTAACTTCATATTTTTTTCCATTCATTAAGTCTTTTACTATACTATGATGTGCTCTTGCTTTGCTTACTCTCAATGGAAGTTCAAGTCAGGGGTTAAACTTGTTATAATTGGTTCATTTAACGAAAATTCGCTTAATGAACATTTATTTAGGAGCGTAACCTATTTATCAAGCGGGAATTGCCTGTACTTCCATGGCGGAAAAAAAAAAAAAAAAGAACGTGAATTGAATGGGTCGGATGCTGGGTGCCACTGCACCAAATAGTGGCAGCATACTTGGAGCTAGCTCATAATTCAAGTTTTAGTTCACAAGTCAAAGCAAAAATTTGACAAAATGACAGATTGTATCTCAGATTTCTCACAAGCAGAGCTGTTTGGAACTCAAGATTCTACTGTACCATAAATGAAATTTATATAACGGTGAATTATATAACAAAAAATACCTGTATAGCACGAGAACAGACTGTGCTAAGGGGCATGCCAAAATAGCCTAGCATGGGTCGTATTTCATTTACGGTAAGTCCAATTGACTTGAAACTATAGTATGTTGTTTGTGGATGTGCATGTAAGTCATTTTATAAATTTCATTATGTTTGGGTGAATGGTATTGGAGATACAAAAAATGCAATTTTTTTTCATATTTTGTTTTCTCAAAATTTTATTTTCAGTTAACTGCTTTAGAAAATCATCATAGAAACTTTAAACATATATGCAACTTTTGTTGGAGAAAGTTTTTCTATTTTTTAAAGAAAATTTTTATTATTTTTTTTTCAATTTTTTTTCACTTTCCTGTACCTTGTATTTTTATTGATATTATAAAAACCTATTTCAAACAACACCTTGCATTTGAGTTGTTCTTTAAAATGATACAAAACAAAAGTGGATCAGAGTTTATACCAATTTAGAGAAATTTTTTGGTGTAAAAAAAACCTAATTTTGAGATATTCTCTCCTAAAGATTTTTGTCTCATTTCATCCTTGTTTTCATATTTGTAATCATCTGATTGACATAAAATTTTTACACATGATTGTGTATACAATGGTGACTTCCTGGAGCAAGATAGGATGATAATGCTATTCTAGAAACTATTATTCACTCGTAAGTCAGGATGTCACGATGCACAATCACCAATGTCACGTCAATCTCTGAATCTTGACTCACTGATGTGAGACAGGAACTCTGTGAAATTATTTATTACTTGTCTGGTTCAAATTCACACCTATGTGTCAAAATAATTTCTTGAAATAGTGTAGTCAATCTTTATTTAGGTGTTGTATAATGATAATAGGATAGTTGTGATGGTAAACTAGTCATGAAACCAATATTTTGACAACTTACAACAAGGCAAAGCCAGACAAAGGCAGTGTGTTGGTGGTGGGGTGAGGTAGCCCGGAGTCAGGGCAAGACATGCCCTCAGGGTGGCCAACGTGACATGCAGTAGTGCAGCACATTAAGATCACATGTGCAGATTATCACAGCTGCTTTATAACTTCTTATTGAAGTTTCTGTTTCTAAATCTCATCAATTCAAGCCTATAAGGATGATAGTTCTGAAAATTAAAGAGCCAAAAACGTGACAACCTTCTCTCTCCAATTCTAGCCATACACTGGCTGAGTGGCTGTGCTAGCCTCTGAGTGACTGTGAGCTACACCCTCTGCTGATGGTAAGGATGCCAGAGGGTGAAATTTATTGAGAGAAAAATATTCATATAAAATCAAAATCAAACCAGCAATGGATGATACATAATTTTTGTCGTGACTCAGGCAATGATGCAAGTGTGTGGGACATTTAAAAATGGCTTCCTGGGGGAAAAAATACTACATTTTTGCAAATAAACATCATAGAATGATAACTCATGGTCTCAAGCACTGGATGAGCAAAAAATATTCAGAAATGAAATTCCATATTAAATCCTCATTTATCATAGGATTAGAAAATCTAGGTAGAAAAAATGAGGAATGTATGCTTCCAAGCCAGACACTACCTCTGTTATGCACTCAGCACACAGAGATGGATTTCTGACACAAAAGCAGTACTAATTCCAAGGAAAATCAGCTTAATAACTTCTCAGGTCATCCAACTGGCAGATGCAAACCACCAAAGGTACCTCCACTTTGGCAGATTCTGAAGAGGGATTGGAGAGATAGGACAAAATACAGATATGAGAATATGATTGGCAGACCCCAATGTAACAGTGTAACAGAATAAGCAGAAGGATTAGAGGTTAGGAAAAGTAAGGATATTGAGCATACCTCCAAGACAGACACAAATACAGCAGGGTGATGCACCAGTTACTCTATGTTATTAAAGATAGCAAAGTTGAAAGCTGATCCATTTGGATGATCAATGATGGGTGAGAAAAGCCAAAGCTGGTAGTTAACACTGAAGTCTCCAAGGATGGAGATCCCAGTAAAAGAAAGAAAATAAAGTCAGAATGTGTTCCACTTCGGAAGTTAAGGAGTCAAGGAATTTCTCATAATCAAAGGAGTTATATTAGAGGTGGAGAGGACTGATAAATTTAGTTAGAGTGACTCTGGAGTTGTAGACATATGATGGAAAACTCGAAAAGATTCAAGAGAAAGGGCACATAGATGCAAGATCCAGGTTTGGAATGAAAAGTAAGTATAAAGGAAGTAGGAAGGAACACAAAAAAGGGCTACTGTAAGTTGTCTCAGACAAGAGGAAAAGAGGATGAGGTTTAATTAAGGAGAGGTGATGTTCAACAGATTGAAAATTAGATCCAAGGCCACAAATGTTGCTTTAGTTAATGAAGAAAAGTCAAGGAGGGTATCAAAACATTTAGAATTGATACCAGTAGAGCAGTTTGAACTTGGGACATTTATGGTCCCCTTTCTAGAGGGGGACTACACTCCAAGGCTAGTGAATATCACATGTGCTTCATTTTGCTATTTTTTATACTATATTTTAGTTATATGAATTTTTGCCTATTCTATGTTTTCAATTTTTTCTTCAACTTGAAGAGCTCAAGCTAGGATGGCTTTGCCTGAGTTTTCTTGAGGTAATACAGTTGTTACTCTATGTCAGTGCATATAGTTAGACCTCCTTGGTAGTAATTAGTTTTGTCAGATATCTCCCAATAATGAAAAAAAATAGTAATATAAGCTGAAAGTACCTGTGTATCTGCTTGCTGGATGTGAGGTCCCATCCCCACACTACAAAGTTTCCATTCAAATATGCAGCAACACAATTGGAGCAAAGTACATCTGAGCTGAAATTCTCATTTCTGTCATGATGCATGTATATGGCAAGCGGCTTCTTCTGAAATCATTAAACAAAAATATGAAAGTCTTGAGGCACTTCTGCTCTATAGATTACCCTGTTCTCTTGTATATTTTTACAGTGTGCTTACTTTGCATTAATTCACAAATTAATTGTTTCAAAGAGCAACAAGCATTAAAATAGAAAAGGTAAAATCCAATCCTTTTTTTCATATATTGTCATCCTTTTCTTCACCAGGAGCTAATAGGACAAATAGTATACAGTGTGTGGATGAGTGTGGGAGTGACAATTTGGTATATACAGGTAACTCTCAATTTACACAACAGATGTGATTTAAAAATTTGCGTAAAACAAACTTGTAATTCTCATAAGAAACATTAGATAATAGGGAGAATGCAGGATGTGGTCCAAAAAAACTCGTACAAAATACAGTAAGTCCTTGTTATACGGTACATATGCATTCCTGAAAACCGTACCACAAATCAAAATTACTGTATACCGAATCCATTATAACATGTAATAATACGGAATGCATTCCAGCACGTCAAAAGTCACCCCTACAGAAATGAAATTACATGAAAATAGTCATATATATATATATATATATATATATATATATATATATATATATATATATATATATATATATATATATATATATATATATATACAGGCAACCGATTATCACAAGTTTAACCCCTGATTTGAACTTCCATTGAGAGTAAGCAAAGCAAGAGTGCATCATAGTACAGTAAAAGGTTTAATGAAAGTAAAAATTATGAAGTTAAACATTTAGGTAGTTTAATTTAAGTCATTATAATGTACACTAATGTATGTATGTACATAATTTATGAAGGGAGGGAAAGTGAAACAGGAAAGACACTAACCGGCAACCTGTGGAATGTAAACAAAGTGCCCATCATGGTACTGCATACAAAACTTATGTACCACATTTCCACAAGGCTTTCCATTTTATCCATTGAAGAGTCACAAGTTCAGGTGGTTCTTTTAATTTGCAAGGAAGATACGGTCTCACCAGCCTTCTTAATAGAGTCTGCTGACTTGAAAATAGTAGACAGTAGATGGTGGCAAGCAATGCTATTAGTTTTCTGGCCTCTCTCGTGTCTGTGAATAATACCCAGCTTCACTTCAAGAGTAAGACACTTCCTGGTCTTCTTAGAAACGTTACGCCACATTGCAGGGCGTTTTGGTGGTAAGTTGAAGTAGGGAAGATGAGCTGCTGGTGACGCTGTTATGTTTTGAAGCGTGAAGCACTGTCCCAGCTGACTGGATGGTCGTCTAGCATCGACCACCTGTCCCATTGCTGGTTCAGTTGGATCTGCAGGAGACACGTCCGCCTCCTGGATCCTGGCACTAGATGTATGAGGGAAGACATGTGCCCCAGAAGTCTCAACCAGTGCTCCGCTGGGGGGGACGGGCAACTGAGGAAGAAGCGGAGTAAATCCTGGAGGCCTTGTATCCTCCCCTGGGTCAGGAAAACCCTCAAAAGAGGGGAGCGAATCACCATCCCGAGGAAGGTCTTCTCCTGTGCAGGGGTCAGGGATGACTTCTCCCAATTTACTCGGATGCCCAGGTCCGAGCAGAGCCTGAGCAGACAAGCTGTGGTGTGTCGAGCCTCTACCGCTGAAGAGGCCAGTACCAACCAATCGTCGAGGTAGCAAAGGATGCGGAAGCCCCGACGATGGAACTCCGCCAAGACAGGAGCCATCAGACGAGTGAAAACCTGCGGAGCAGTGGAGAGACCGAAGCAGAGAACTCGAAACTGAAAGTGGTACCCCTTCCACACAAAGCACAGGAACTGACGACTGTGGGGATGAATGGGCACCTGAAGATATGCGTCCTGAAGGTCCAGTGACACCATCCAGTCGTCCTGTCGGATGGCCGACATTACCGTCCGGACAGTCTCCATCTTGAATTTGGTGGTGACGACGTTTGTTGAGGAGGGAGAGGTCGATGATGGGGCAGAACCCGCCTGTGGCCTTTGGAACGACAAACACATGGCTGTAGAAACCTGGGGAGGGAGGCGCTTCCTCTATAGCCCCTTTTGTCCAGAGACGCTGGAGCTCCATCGCGAGGGCGAGACCCTTGGGCGACCCTGGGGCATAACCCCTGTGATCCTCAAAGAGAGTGGTCAGGGGTGGGGGGAGGAAGAGAAGGGGATCTGGTAGCCTTCCCGCAGAATGCTGAGGACCCAATCCTCTGCCCCGATCTTGAGCCAACCTTCCCAGCAAAGGGACCAGACAGCCCCCCACCACCCCATGGTGAGAAAGACTGTCATTTCTGAAAGGGCTTACCCCTCCATCCTCCTGACTGCCCACTAGGGTGGGCAGAGAGCGGTCCGGAAGATCCACCCCGAGGATTCCCAGGACAAGGGCAAACTTGTGTTCGCCGGGGAGGAGCAGCCGGAGGCCTCGAGGCTGAGGGGGCAGGAAGATGAGAACCGCGCTCCACCAAGGGAATACCGGTGGCCGGACGTGGATGAGCCAGGGCCCTGAGACCAGTCTCATGGAGAGTCATGGAAGCATTACTCTTGGAAGACTGGAATGCCTCCTGCAGCTTGGCCTCATGAAAGAGGAGAGGAGAAAAGATGGGGGACCGTCTAAGGATGCCCTTCTCCACCTGAGAGAAGGTGGGTCTGAGGTGGGCAATGTAGGACTCCCTTCTCCAGGCCCGAAGATTGGCATTGACGTAAGTAGAATCACGGCAGATGTCATTCAAGGCCATACGAACAGCCTTAACCCTTAAACTGCGCAATTATGATTTCAGGACAGCTGCAGGGTGCGCAAAAAATGGCAAAAAATCAACTTGCTTGAAAACTATCTTTGATCTTATGAAACTCAAAGGAGACAACTAGAGCACTGAAAAGTGAAACAAAAAATGAAAAAAAATACATTGTGTGGCAGTGATGGCTGGCTGAAGTTCTTTGGGAAGTGTCTGATCAGCTGACATCTCTCCCTCACTCAGCTCATCTGTTGATTCTTCTCCTATACCTCCACTGATGAGAGTGATTCCTCAGAATCTTCAATCAATTGTAAAAATTTTGATGGTGTCAATGGCATATTACGCGCTTTGCCGGGCAGTGAGGGAGCGGCAGCGCGCTCGTGACCTTGAGAGGCAGGAGGCTGTTTACGGCATCTCTTGGGCTTTCTCACAGAACCAGAAGTTGATTGCTGTAAATAATCTACATCATCAGGGCCTAGTGCAAGCTTTCTTTTTACTATCTCCTTCTTTTTACGACATCTTCTGCCTCCCCCATGGCCATGAATGTGGGAGCCATGAGGCTGGCCAGCATTGGAAGATGATGATGAATTACCGCCTTTCATGACTGCCTAAGGCTGACTGAGATAATAATGCCTATATGGAGCGAAAGAGGGATGACATTGCCACATGATATTCATTGGATTTTACGGTGGCTGTGCGGGAACTTTTGAAATGCAGCTCAGAAAACCTGTCATCTTAAGATGTCTGGCGCAGTTGGTCAAAGAGCATCTTAAGATATCTGGCGCAGTTTACAGGTTAAAGAGCTGTCCCTCTAAATCCAACAGGTGTGAGGGGAGATGTGGTACCATCAGTAGGTGAAGGGCACCTAAGCACCAAAAAGAGTAGTTGAGTGCGTCCAGAGAACGACCAACCACTCCCTCCATCCTGGCGACCTCCTGCTGGTCACAGATAACCCTCGGCTCACGGGAGCCCGAGTTCAAGGCATGGTGCAAGTCCTGGTTAACGGCAGTAGCCTTCCCTGAGCCTTCCTGGTCCAATACTGCGTACATCCTGGCAAACCTGCCTGAAGGATACCCAAGAGAAGCCAGCTTCCTGTCATTGGCCTTCAGGTAAGCATTGTTGGCTTGCTCCTTGAAAAACTAGAGGGGTTGAGCCCTAGCGAGGAGAATCGGCCCTCCCTGTGACTCAGGTGCACCAGCTCGAGAGGACCCTCTTGCTCAAGCCTTTGGCCCCTCGCGTCCTCAAACACTGAATTGATGTAATCCATCATGCGATGGTACATGGAGGCCGATGGGGGTGGGTCTCATCATCCTCCAGCCCCCCGGGGATGTGGAGGGACGGGGCAGGACCTGGAGACAAGGAGGCCGGGCCCTGCCACCCCGAACAAGAAGGCCGGGGGGAACCCAGGAGTACCTGTCTATCAGTGATATCCATGAGGAGAAGGTCACTACCCCGGAGACAGGCAGTCCGGGGGGTGCCTCCAGGAGCGGAGACCTCAGAGGGGAAGCGCACACCTCGAGGGAAGGGGAGGTCCTGGCGCCTCTCTGGCGTAAGACAGTGGGTTTGGTAGGACGTAGGGGGGTCGGCTGACTCTGAGCCCCTAGCGGCCGAAAGGACATAGGTGGCAGCCCGTGGAAAGGGCGTGGGCAAGCCACCTGGTAGGCGAAGGGGCAGAGCATCACCCTTGCCTGGGCCCTCACCCTGGGCCTTGGGGGAGGGGCCAGGAGCAGTGCACTGGTCCACCCTCTCCCTGTCCCCCCCCCACCGACCGGGCCTGGGAAGGAGCCAGGACACCGGTCACCACTGAGGTGGGGCGGGACTTCTTGATCCCTCTAGCATCATCCTTAGGAGGATGAGAACACTTGGAAGCCACCTCAAGCCCCCCTGGCCCCCTGACTTGATGTGACTGCACACACCTTTTTGCGTCAGGACTCTGGGGGGGCAGGACACTGAACTTCATCAGGTCTCTGTCCGAGGACGAGGGGAGAGCTGAAAAAGGTGGGTCAGTAGACAGGGAAGACACAGGGTTATGTAACTCTCCCAACCGTGAAGACACCAGGCTGTCAACAGAAGCAAGGAGTTGCTCCTGCCAGGATTCCAAAAACAGGGAAAGATCTATAGAGACTGGAGGCTTAGACCCCTGCTGAGAAGCTGAATCATCAGCAGTGAGCTCATCCTGAGAAATTACACTGCCTGCCTGAAGGGCAACACCTCCAACAGAACCAGCAGAGGAGACCTGAGAGCTAGAATCCCCAGACATATGGCTCGTGTCACTGCTGATACCAGACCGGGTAAGAGAGCCCTTAGACTTACCCTTTAAGTTAGCTTTAGCCTCCCACTTGCGCCTCAACCCGCAGTGATACTTGTAGGCGGTAAGAATCTTATCCTTGCTCCAGCCAGAACACTCATCACACCTCTTACCTAGGCTGCAGAACTCCCTGCACTTGATACAGACCGAATGAGGATCGTAGAGGACACTACCCAAGACCCTGGAACAGTCAGGCCTAGAGCAAATCCGCCTCGTAGGCTGTGGCGAAGGAGACGTAAACACTGCAGAAGGACAGGCAGGAGCGTCCAAATGGCTGGCCAAAACACCCTCCAGGACGGGAACAGACCGCCCCGGAGACACAGGAACATTACTAGAATCTTCCTCCAAAGAAACAGGAGGAAAAAGAAGGTGGAAAAAAAAGGCGAGGAAGAAAGGAAGCAGCGGCGGAAACGCAGGTCTACTCGCGCACCGAGAAATAACTGACTGGTTGTCCACGCAGTGTGCTGGCGGCAGCAATGAGCGCTGCGCTGCCAGGCGTAGCGTTAAAGTGGGCGGTTTCTCGGCGAAAAGTTATGTGGAGCAGTGGAACTGCTATATTTTGTATGAAAAACAGGTGTCTGTGACAGAAGTAAAGTTTTGGGGCCATTATGTGCGTCATGATAATATCCACAAAAAACACACGTAAGGATTTCACTTGTGTTCAATGGGAAATGTGGGAAAAGACTGATTGTTGTTGTGACGTCAGCCACGTCACACTTCCCGCGCCACCCCAGCTCAGTGCTCACTGATAGCTGACTTTTGACGGGACGTTCAGGCACTTTGGCCTGACGCCTGAGGTTTCCTGTTGTTTACATATTGCTTGTGGACACTGGGCTAGCTGGAGTGTTCATCAAACTCTCCACAGTGCTCCAAACAAGTAATCATGCCGAACAATTGCTCAGTGTATGGATGCAATAACATGAAAAGAAAAACAGCAAGTTTAGGCATTAAGTATTTCAAGTTTCCCAAGAAAAAAAATCGCAGACAGCAGTGGTTTCAAGCTTGTTCCCGAGGTGATATATTCAATGTAGACAATGCAGTGATATGTTCCATGCATTTTACAAGTTCTGACTACAAGATTGATTTAAAGCATCGCCTCTTAGGCACTGAGACACCCAAGAGTTACATGCCACTGACAGATACTGCAGTTCTATCCCTTAATTTACCTCAAGGTAGGTTAAATTGATGAATTTTCTAAATGATTATTGTATGCCTCTGTACTGCTTATAGTGCTATATAGCCTACCTGTGAAGCAAAAGCATTACCAGTGTTATTTAGGTATAAGCCTACTTCAGTTTCAGCCCCAACTCGTTTTCACTGATGATGTCATATCATTTTTTGACAAAATATCTGTGTACTTTATAATTAGGAATCTAAATAATAACATTAAGACAAATAAGAAAAAAACATAAGTCATGCAAGGATCAAAACAGAAACTTAATGAAACTGACCACATGAATGATATGTACATAGTTTATTTTTTCACTAGGACTATATTACCTGTTTTCCTTTGTTGTTTATGTTATCATTAAGTGGATTATATTCAATAACAAATATTGAATATTTATGCTAACATTATGAATGGTGTGAGCTTAATTTTTCTTTGTATTATGCCATAATTATTATGAATATATTTGTGCTTACAATAGACCCTTTAATATTCCATTTATTCATCTAATTAGTAATGCATGTAATATGTAATGCAGTTAAAAAAAAAAAGGGGGAGGAGGGGGAAAAGATAACAGGCTCCAAGGGTGGTCAAGTTAAAGTTAGTACTGTGAGTGGCGGGAAGGTGTGGCATGGATGACATCATCACCCCTGCTCCCCCGCGCTAGGCCCTCTCGGATGACATGAGGGGATACCGTATCTGTGAATTTTTCTTACCATATATCGAATCAAGGGTAGTAATTTCTAAATACAGTAACTGTGAATTTACCGGATAAAGAACTACCGTATAATGAGGACTTACTGTACTCTATTTATTTGGCTAAATTAACATGTTTTTTTATTATTTACCATTCTAAATAATAGAAGTGTATTTAAAGTAAAGGGAAAAGTAAGAAATAATAAGAGAAAGCAAAACATAATAAGAGAAAACAACAAAACAAAGAATATGTAAATATAACACTCACTGCGTCACAGGCGCTTAGTTTGGAAATGCGGTTGAGCCAAATCATGTATAAGCAAACCGATCACGCTAATTTAATCGATTATAATATTTTTTTGGTCGCGTATTAACAAAAACACGTAAATCAAACATGCGTAAATCAAGAGTTACCTGTACTGCAGTTTGATAGGTTCTTTCTTCTAGTAAGGATGATACAGAGCCAAAATGTCTATTGTCTTGTCCATTTGAGTAATTGAGTAGAATTCTCTAAAGATACTGTTGAGAGGAAGAATAGGGTTCCTTCACACAAGACCCATCTTGTTTTCACTGAACATTATCATCATCATTTTCATTTAAAATTTGCATTTTTCCATTTAGGGTGGGGATGGATAGGAAATGACTGCTTTCCACAACTGAACACTGAACATATGTTCAAAAAACTGTTAACAAGAGTAAATTCAATTATGTAAATATTGAGTAAAGACAGCTGTTAGCATGGTGATGGTGCATTCTAGAAGTGGCTTATGCATCATCGCCCATTTTAAATAATTGTCTTTCTGGTAACAGTGGCTTGTCACAGTGGTGTGATGGAGAAAATTACTCTGCCAATCATTGCTTACTATTTCTTTCACAATTGTCACAATCAAGTGTCTTGTATACAAGTAGCCTGAGAAATGTATGTGTTCTACTATGACCATTTTTTTCTGGCATGCACTCATCACAAATGAGATGTGAGAACTTATCATGAAAAGAATGCATCAGAAATATTGTTCAGTTAGTATCATCTGAGCATTTATGGCACAAGAGTACATGACCACCTCATCTCAAGTCCTTGATGTATGAGTACATGTCACCCTACATTTGAGCAGCCAAATACCTAATTCACAAGAAAATTATAAAAATTTCTAAGGCAGTAGTGATTCTAATATTTCAATTCCAGAATCCCATGATATCTTAAAACACTTTTAGTGCCTCCCATCAAAATTTGAGTAATTAAACAAAGCTAGATAAAAAGCAAATTTACTCAATAAAAATGCAAATATCCTTTAGTTGAAGTATGACTGCAGTATACATTGACACTTATTTATTAGTGACTGTGTTAGTTCTTTGAAATGGCTGCCATCTTTCATACCCAAGTTTGATGTTTGGCATCCTGTATGGGTATGCATAGTTCAAGTTAAGACTCCTGGTTTTAATTGAAGAAAAAAAAAAAATGCCTCGTGTGTAAAACATTGAACTAATTGAGATATATTTTGACAATAGCAAGAGAATTCACTGGGAAGATGTAAGTGATGGATAAAATAAAAATTGTCTAAGTTGTGGAACACTAGTTTGTTAAGATATAATACAAAGTACTTGTAATGACACAAAAAAGTTAAGGAAGAGATGTCTGAAAAAAAATTCTTCAATAAAAATACAGACACTATACGGATAAAACATATGACCTGGTGATGAAAGACAAAGTGTGAGCATCAGTTGGAAGAAACCTAGACATATTCTGATACAGGACATTGTGAATGTAGCTGTGGTCCTGCAGACTAAAACTAGCTGAATATAACAATACTTAAGAGTATGAAGGAAAAACAAACAGCTTACCTCTCTTGGGGAGCAATTTTTGGCTTTGCGCAAGATATTTTCCAATGTATCTTTTTCAAATGCTGGCAAGTGTTTGTGCGGTCCACTATATCGATGTTTGAATTCTTTCACAAACTGCTCCACCATTTCCATCTCATCTTTCAGGCTGTCAGAACCTAAAGAAATACAATGAGAAAAATACTAAATGATACAATTAATGGTCTCACAGAAATACTGTAGTGTATCTAAAGGAAAACTGAAACTGTAACATTGTTTTAGTCATATATATTCTAACAGAAGAATGAGGTGGATTCATGTTGACTAAAACAAATAAACAAAATAAAAAAAGTTGTATTGTTTTTTTCTGTTATGACAATCAGTTTAAATCTCAATCTATGCTCATCACATTATAGGAATTAATATTGCTGTATTATCTTTACTAGTTTCATAATCTTAGAAAACAAGTCATCTTCTTACTTAACAAAAAAATATTCAGCAAAATATACAATGAAACCTTGGTTAACAAATGCTCTCATGCATGAACAAATTGGTTGATGAGCCAAATTTTTCTGACAAATTTTACCTTGCACCACAAATGAAAATTTAGTTCACAAAACAAAGTTGCTGGCTTTAGCACGAGATGGCATTGCATGGAACATCATTTATTTCCAAGATACCACACAATAAATAGTGTTTCTTGTGATGCTGTTTTATTTCTATTATTACACTGCTGGTCAGAGCGGAAGGTGCGGTACCTGTGACATCTTATGAAGGAGATAAATGACACAGAAATTATATTTCAATGAGGGTATTCACCTAAACTAGTAATTGATAGGGTGCTCTCGTGTGCCTTCTTGACCTTTTGTGTCTCCTGGGAAGTGAATCACCCAGGTGATGGTGATACTGAGCATCAATATTGTCCCATATGTCCTGAATAGTTGCTTGGAGGCGTGGGAGAGAGGAGATATCTCTCTCCTTCAGCTTCAGTTTTATGTACGCCCAGGGATTTTTTATAGGGTTAAGGTCTGGGGAACTTGCGGGCCAAGGTTTTAAAAGGCTGACATTGCAGAAATCAAATCAGTCAACAATTAACTTTGCAGTATGGCACAGTGCACCATCTTGCATGAAGGCATTGCACTTTTCCATACACTCACCTAACTCATCCAGAATTAGGTCAAAGTAGTTATTTTGGTTCATATGAATATTTTTAGGCAAAAACACTAATTTTTCAAGACCATAGTAAGAAAATCAACCCCACACCATCAAAGAATCTGGATTTTAATGTGCGTGTTGTGTAGCGTGGATCGTGACGGTTACTACCGGGTCTGCAGTACACGCGGTCTCTCTGGTTGTCTGTAATCTGAAAGCTTGCCTCATCTGACCAACATACCCTATGACACTTACCTAAGTCCCAATCTTTGTGCTGAGACACAAACTGCTTGCCTACTGTTAAGGTAATCATGACTGAAGCAAGGTTTTGAAACTGCGTGGCAACTCCATTATCCTATGTCGCTTTTTACATATCTCCGCACACTCCTTTCACTCACCCCACCATAAAGTTCCATGCTGTGTATGCAGGGTTGGCCTAAAGCTGTCTTTGAATAATGTTCAGTTCTCTGGCTCGCACTGCGCTTACGCCCTTCAGGCTTGTAAGGTGGTGGCAAAGCGTCTCTTCCTCCTTCACGATATATTTTGGTCCAACGTTGAACAATTCTGAGACCTTTGCCAGTGTTCGCGGCAGTTTCTTGATTTGACTTATTCTCTCTCACTGAGGCACAAATGACTGAGATTTGGGCCTTACTAATTAGTTTCTTAGGTCCCATAATAGGTAGTAACAGGGCACAATGGTAAGCTCACGCATCCACAAAAAAGGCCCATGAGGGAGGGCGAAAGAAAATTCAAATGCAAGCACACGAACCACAGACGAATCTTGATTTAGGAAACATATCATCTACTTTGACAACAAGAGCTGCAGAGTTGTCAGACAGCGACATATAGCGAATCCCGCCATATGTTTAGGAGTTACGAAGAGATGAATGAAATTTGGTCAGCGTGGAAGTTGTTGTCCCTTTCACGCCTTCCGCTCTGACCAGCAGTGTATATTAAATTAATTTTCATTATGTCTCCCAAGAAAGTTAAATGTGTTAGTGATAGTGGTGTTAAGAAGCCTAAGTATATACAGGTAACTCTTGACTTACGTGTGTATAATTTACACGTTTTTGTTATTACACGACCAAAAAAATATTATAATTAATCTAATTTGCGCGATCGGTTTGTCAGGGCTGGTCGGCCGTCCAAGATGGTTAAGGGTATTTATTTAATGACTACTCACATTCTGATGTATAGTCTACGTTCAAGCAGCTGTAAGCGTATGAGCAAATGCTTCATGGTGAGGCCGAACTGACTCGTCAGATGTAACGTAGGGAAGGCTTGTTGGTATTGCCTTCAGTCCCTCTCTCTCCAGCCAGAATATCATGCTATTCCCCGCTTTCTAATACGTAAGTGTCATGTGTTTAAGTTGTGTTTACGATGTTAATGCTAAGTTGTGTTTATTGTGTTTACGTTGTGCGTGTGTTTATTTTGATAGGGATATCAATGTTAAGTCATTAATTAATTTGTTTGAATGTTCACAGTGGGGTTTTTGTTTTGGACTGGCATATGCCGTTCAGTACTGTGATGGATCGGTTGAAAATTGACCGAGGAGAGAGAGGACTCCTATCTGGATATCACAGCTCCCACACAGGACAGAAAAGGAGCATCGTGGCCTACGACTCGTTTAGGACACCACATACTCCCGAAGTAGATCTGGTGACGTGGCTCGCCCTACGTCCTGAGCTGGTAACGAGAACACGCCCATCAAGGCTGTGGCGTGTTCCCGCTTTGCGAGGCCTGACAGCCTGTCGTCTGATTGGCTTCTTTTTCCCTGTCATCTACTGGACTTCGGGGAAGTGTAACCTATCTCCTGTTGCCCCCTGGCACTCGACCTGCGAGTGCCTCCTCCTTGGAGTCCTGGACCTCCTTGATCACCAGCTGTACTTGTGGTGTTGTATGTGGCTCGGATGAGTGGCGTTGTGTGTGGCTCGGATGAGTGGCGTTGTGTGTGGCTCGGATGAGTGGCGTTGTGTGGTTCAGATGAGTGTTGTTATGTGGATGTTGATGGTGACGGTATCGTGTGTCTGTACGTGATTGTGCATTGTTATTCTTTTTTTTTTGTTATCACTATTGGTATCTTAATATATCTATATGTTTATGATGTCACAGTCTTTTACTTGTCTCTCCTGGTTGGTGGTAATGCTATGGCACACTTAAGCAATGTCAATTCAGGGGGAGGTAACTCACGCTCCCTTCCATCTGTCCACGTATGTTACCCACTTTTAACCCCTGACAGTTTGCTTATATGTGATTTGGCCCAACGACATTTTCAAATTGAGCGCCAGACGCAATTTCAAACTGCGCGCCAGAGAGTTCCACAGCTGGCCAATAGGTGGGAGCTCCTCTGCTCCTTCCTCTTCTTGTGCCTCATTTGCAGTCTGCCTGCACTGAGTACAGACGGAATCTCTTCAAACTGCCTATACAGTAATCGCCCACGTATCCGGATTACAGCAGCCAAGTCACTGGCAGTATTTCATAAGTACAGTAATACTCCGCTTAACAAACGTTCGTTTAACGAATTTCCGCTTTAATGTACTATATAAAGTTAGACCAAAAATCCGCATAACGTACAACCACATCCATTTAAGTGAATTTTCTAGGTTTGAATTTGCCGGGTGAGGGACGCGGTAGTTTCATTGTAATTGGCTGGATCCAAGATTCTTTAACAACGTCAGAGCAACCTCTTGCAGCGAAATGGCATTCATGAATGCTTGGAGGGACGGTGACAAGGTTGTTTTCAGGTTGCTCTGAGATTGCTGGGAACACCACCTCTGTAGGTGGTGTTACTGTCTTATATATGCATTCATGTTCACAAAACAACATCTCTATTACCGTATTTTACGGCTTGCAAGACGCTGCATCTTGGAAGACGCATCCTAATATTTGAAAGAAATTTCTAAGAAAAAAAAAGTCATTCTCATACAAGAACGCATTCACCATATACCCGACCACTGAACACTAAAACATCAGAAGCAAGGAGTCTGCAAGACACTATTGTTTCACCACTCATTACCAATTTGCCGGAGCACTCACCACAAATTTTAAACTATGTAAATAAAAACACCATAGGTAAATACATATACACAGTGAAACAGTCCATCTCTACTTGTTTTAATGGCGGGCGACGGCATGTTTTGGACCTGTTGTTTACATTACGGAATCACTTGTCCAATCGCCGAAACCAAACACGTCAGTGCTGCAGTTTGTATTTATTTTATTTTGCAGTCATGCTTCATAGGCTTTATCAATGTGAATACAATTCACAAGTGGAGTTTTGACTCTTACTTGAATGAGTAAGCCACTTGGATGTTCTATTAAAAAAGGTATAAAGGCACCTGGCATGATGTGTGTGCATTCGTGTGCATGTATGTGTGTGTTGCAATGAGACGAGGGAGCGGCTCGTTTCCTCCACACGCTGAGTAGGTTGCAGGAAGGATTATGGTATTGTTAATACTTGTAACACCTAAGTACTGAGTTTACATAATATAAAAGACTAAATTAGATGGTACTTAAGCTAACATCATAATGTAATGACTCAACATACAAATCCAGGTCACTATCTGTTAAGTGTCCAAGCTCACCTGAGGTTGGATGCTGCCTTACAATACAACATTCATCTTGGAAGATGCACTAGTATTTTTCAGGGTATTTTTAAGGAAAAAAAAGTGTCTTGTAATCCGTAAAATACGGTAGCTTTTTACAAACCTTGCCCCCAAGAAAGGATTGTTTTGTAATGCATACATAAAGTGAAATCTTACATGGAATACCAAAATATAAAGCAGAGATGAGATGAGCCACAGACGAAGCGGGAGACTTGCGGCCACTCGGCCGCTTCTTCTTCTTCTTGTGACCCTTTTAGCCTGTGTGTGGTCTTTCCCAATGATATTTGTTTCCACTCCTCTCTTGCCTGCTATAATGGATATCATATCTTAGTATTCATATACGCTCATGCCACGAGGATAACCTTGACTCCGTGGCACTGAGTGATAGTGAATTACTAATGAAATACCGCAGTATTTCATTAATAATTCACTGTCACTCAGTGCCACAGAGTCGAGGTTATCCTCATGGCATGAGCGTATATGAATACTAAGATATGATATCCATTATAGCAGGCAATAGAGGAGTGAAACAAATATCATGGGGAAAGACCACACGCAGGCTAAAAGGATCACAAGAAGAAGTGGACGAGTCGCCGCGAGTCTCCCACTTCGTCTGTGGCTTATCTCATCTCTGCTTTATTTTTTGGTATTCCATGTAAGATTTCATTTTATGCATTACAAAACAATCCTTTCTTGGAGGCAAGGTTTGTAAAAAGCTAATAGAAATGTTTTGTGAACATAAATGCAAGAATGTGAGAGAATTTGTATGTAGCTCCTCTAACTTCCAATGACTCATATGACTCATAAAAGTAGTGGTAAACCGGTGGCCCAATATGCTGCCAAACGTATATATAATTTTTTTTTTTAACCCATGTGGCATGTTGGGGACCAGCCCAGAATGCATCCCCCCCTATTTCCATTATTTCCTATGGAAAAATTATGTCCGCTTAACAAATTTTCGCTCTACAAACAGCTTTGACACCCCTATCCTGTTTGTTAAGCGGAGTGTTACTGTAATTCACTATCACCTACTGCCAGAGTCCAGGTTATCCTCATGGCATGAGCGTATATGAATACTAAGATATGATATCCATTATAGCAGGCAATAGAGGAGTGGAAACAAATGTAATATTATCCTGGTGAAAGAAAACACGCCAAGCTAAAAAGGTCACAAGAAGAAGAAGCGGCCAAGTCGCCGGAGTCTCCGCCTCATCTGTGGCCGATCTCATCATCTCTGCTTTATTTTTTGGTATTCCATGTAAGATTTCACTTTATGCATTACAAAACAATCCTTTCTTGGGGGCAAGGCTTGTAAAAAGCTAATAGAAATATATATATATATATATATATATATATATATATATATATATATATATATATATATATATAAATATATATATAGTAAGGTCTCGGTTTACGTCAGAGTTACGTTCCTGAAACATGACGTAAGTCGATTTTGTACGTAACTCAAGTTTCTGTATATTTCAAAGCATATTATGGAGTTTTCAACCAATCATTGTTTATGGTCATTCAGGTAAGTTAAAGGTTATATTGTTATATTTACAAGTATGTAGGAATATGAAACACAAGCTTGTTTTTGTTGTTGATTAGGGCCATGAACGCGAAGGACTGCTTGTTGCAAAGAGGGGTGGACGCCTGAGGCCGCCAGAAGGGTGGGCAGGTCGAATGTTGCGACGCCCAAGGTGGACAGCTGGGAGCGTAGTGCAATGCAGTGGGAGTAGAAGCGTGGGCAGTGGGGCAGGAAATGCAATAGGAAAGGGCAATAGGGATCAGCAGACAGGCACAGACGGTGCAAGTGAGCTGCGAGTGTCGTGTGGCCCAGGCGAAGGCTCCAGAGTTGTTATTGTTGTGATGGGTGTGCGAGCCCTCAAGGTCATCAACCTCCCCGTTGTCATGGTAACGGGCTTCCCATTTTCTTCTTCCCTCCCTCACACACAGCTGCTGCCTCCCTTCTCATGTCTTTTAATTATGTCCTTTTTTTTCTTGTAGCATATTTTCCTTTTCTTAGCATCACTGCTGTCACTAAGAAGTTTTCTCTTTGGTGCCATTGAGCAAGATACTAAGAACTTGAGTCAGTAAACGCAGAAGTAGGATAACACTCTTGCCAGGGGCGACGGTGTGGTGGAAGTGAGGCAGGGTGTTATTGTATTCAAGCGTGAGGCGGGCGGTGTGGCGGGCAACCACCAACAATAACAATAAATCCCGCACTTTACGATTTATAAATTTTCAATTTTTTAATCTTAAATTGCCTTATAGTGGACTGACGTAACTACGAGTTTGACGTAACTCGAGACCGACGTAACCCGGGACTTTACTGTATATATATATATATATATATATATATATATATATATATATATATATATATATATATATATATATATATATATATATATATATATATATATATATATATATATATATATATATATATATATATATATATATATATATATATATATATATATATATATATATATATATATATATATATATATATATATATATATATATATATATATATATATATATATATATATATATATATATATATATATATATATATATATATATATATATATATATATATATATATATATATATATATATATATATATATATATATATATATATATATTATTTTTACCCATGTGGTATGTTGGGGATCAGCCCAGAACACATATCCCCTATTTCCATTATTTCCTATGGGAAAATTACGTCCGCTTAATGAATTTCCGCTCCACGAATAGCTTTGACACCCCCTATCCTGTTCATTAACCTTTAAAGTATGGTGATCGTGTATGTACGATTGTAGCATCGCGTGCGGAGAGGCGGGGATCGTACCGGTAATCATGATTTTTCCGCGCTAAACGTTTGAATCTCTCCCCTCACTATTGGTCCTGGGGCAAGTGGAGGTATCTGGCATCTTTTCTCGCTCGTCTGCTTGAGCCTTGAGACATATATTCCCTCACAATAGGTCACCTTTTCCCATTTCGAGGCGACATCTGGCAACCCCCGTCACCCGGAGGGAGGAAACGGTACTCCGAGTGATGTTATGTCAGTGTTACTCAGTAATGACATTGAGGAGTGATGAAAATGAAGACTGATTTTTTTACTGAGACAGAAGAAAGTGAAGACTCCAGTAATGATTCTGATAGTGATCTGGGAGACATAGACCAACCCTCACAGCGACTTTCATAAACATCCTCATGTTTCCTATTCCCCTCCAGCAATGCGCTGGTGTATGTCACCCTGGTTCCCTCTACAGGACTGTGCTTGTCGGCCAAGTCATGTGAATCCCATCAAGGGTGCCCCGGTGAGGGCGAAAACTGAACAAGTTGGGTGGTAGAAGGTGTTTGCGTTCCAACTACCAGGTTAGTCTATTTTGAATGACATGCTCGAAAACCTTGCTAATGTTAGACAGGAGGCTAATAGGTCTATAAGAGGAGGCCACCGTCGGGTCCTTGCCAGGCTTAGGAATAGGAATAGTGGTGGCAAGACGCCACGCTGAAGGGAACGTCCCTGACAACCAGCTGTTGTTGAGGACGTCCAGAAGGAGCTACAGCAGAGCATCTGGGAGGCATCTAAGAAACTCGTTTGGCACATCATCCAGTCCCGTGGCCTTCTTAGCAGACAGTGAAAGTAAGGTTGAGGTGAGTTCCTGGGGAGTTATAGCAGTGCTAATTTCATGGCTGGAGTGTGAGGAAGAGGGTAGCACAGGTGTGGGCACAGGATCTGGAGAGCTGAGTGTTGTGTGGATGTGGGTGGCAAGACACTCAGCTTTTTGGGCATCAGTGGTGAGGAGGACACCGTTGCTAGTTAACGGGAAGGTTAGAGGGGGTTGTGGGTGGACCATCTTCCTGAAGAAAGACCAGGCTTGGGAGATTGAGGTGGAAAAGGACAGGGAAGCACAAAAGGAGGCCCACACTGAGCGTTTCTCATCAAGAATAACACGCTTGCACTGGGCCTCTAGGTAACGAAAACGTTGGCGGAGTGGAGGGGTTGGGTTCCTTCGCCATGCTGCAAAGGCATGACGCTTGGCCTGAAGGGCCGCTGCACACTTCCGAGACCACCAGGGGACTCGAAATGAACGGGAAGGGGAGGAAGTGACAAGCTGAAAGTGGTGGGATCCCACAGTCACTAAGACTTCTGTAAGGAAGTGAATTTTGTCATCTGATGGGAGGGTTATGAGTGGGACGATTGATTTTAACTCTGTCTGAAAAGATACCAGGTCTCCCTTGTTGAATGACCAACGTGGTCTGCGTGAAGTGGGAGAGGGTGGTGGCACTGATGGGAAAGCAATAATCACAGGAAGATGGTCACTCCCCATGTAAGGGCTGGTAGATATAGTGGTGAGGAGAGTGGGCCATTCCCCAGGTAAAGGTCTAGAGTGGAAGGGTTCCCTGAAACTGGGTCAATCCTGGTAGGGAGGCCAGGAGGTGTGAGAAGGGAGAGGGAATCACTATCTGCCAGAAAACTCAAGTGACGCGCCTGAACGGTTTCTCTGGCTCCTGGGGAGGGCCGGTTCCCAGAAGTTGTGATGGGCATTAAAGTCGCCCATAATTAATGCTGGGGAAGGAAGTTGAAGAAACAAATGTTGAAATTCCTGAAGTGAGATATCAAGACATGGATTGTAGATTAGCAGAATGTTTAATGGGCCTGAGTCAAAGGTGAGTCACTCTCAGATGCTCCAATCCACCGCCTGTGAAAGAAGGGATAGAGAGAGGGTTAGAAGGAAGGGACTGGTGGATCAGTAGAAGTAGGCCGCCTCCTACTTCGCCGGTCTCCCTGTCCTTCCTGTATAAAGTATAGTTTGGAAAGGAAGGGGAGAATGGGTCTGTGAGCCACGTCTCACAGACACCAACAACGAGAGGAGAGTATGAGGAGTGCGTGGTTTTAAAAGTTGGAAGTTTCCTGTACAAAGACCGGGCATTCCAGAAAATGAAGTTGGAGGCAAGTGGATCACTCACTGCGTGAGTGATGTGATGAAGGAGAGGAGTCCTGGCAGGCACCGAAGGAGGCTCTCGCTGAAGCTAAGCCCTGAAAGCAGGAAGTTAAAGAAATTGAGTGCTATTGGTGCTAATCCCTTAATAAAAGAAGGCCATGCAAAACCTGAAGCATGCTGGGCCGGAAGCGAGGAAGAGGATGGTACAAAGCCTGCACTACCAAGTGAGGGCAAGGACTGCTGGGCTACTGGCTGTGGGGCTTTTGGCTGGGGAACCTTTGGTGGGTGGCATTAGTGTAGAGGGGTTGGTGGTACAAATTCCCCAGCATCTGGCAAGTCAGTAGGAGCCCTCGGGGATGAAGGAGGGTCTGGTGGTGTGTCGTGGTGTGACTTTGTGGTGGTGGTGGCTCCGTTGGGCCTTGGGTGAGGGTGGCTGGGCAGTTAGTGGTACCACACTAATAATGGGGCTCAAGGGCTTGATGGGAGCAGGAGTAGGATCAGGAGTGGGAGCTGGGAAGGAAACCTGGATGGGTGCAGGGTGGAGCAAGGGTGGGGGGAGAGGTGGGGGTTTTAGGTGTGCAAGGGTGAGTGAGGTGTAGGGGAGGAGGTTGAGGATTGCCTGGTTTGGAGGTGAGTGTGATTTGGAGCAGGTTTGGTGGGCGAAAAATGCCTCGGAGGATGCCTCTCATTTTTCGTTTGATGTCCAAAAGGGAGTGGGCCCTGTCATGCTGCAGTTCTTGCAGCTGCACTTCCTGGAGGCGAGCCGGGCACAGTTTGGAGGTGGGGCAGTGGCCGGGACCACAAAACAAACAGTGGTCCTCCCTGACACACCCATCAGTGTCATGATAGCCACTGCATTTCCTGCAGCGGACACGCCCATTGCAGGAAATGTTGCTGTGGCCAAACAGGAGACAGCGGGTGCAGTGCATGACTGGGAGGGTGTGGGGCCTAACATGGTAGACCATGTTTCCTATGGCCACCCTCTCAGGGAGGGGCCCACGGAATTTCAGGCGTATGGCCAGGTTTGGGACTGTCTGTCCATCCTTGTCATGGTCTGGGAGGCGTAAAACCTCAACAATCTGAGTGGGGCTGCCGTCTAGGATGGTTACCTGTGTCAAAATGTCATGTTTAGTCATGTCAGGAGAAACAGGGTAAACTCTACCACAGTCATAGGTAGGGTCATTGTTGGTGGCCACCCAGCACTTAACAGGCCACTCCCCCAGTCGGGTTACTGACTCTGGGGCCTGCTCCAGGTGATTGAGGTTGGCCACATCAAACTTGATTCCCTTGCCACCTCCCGTGATGGTCAAGGTTTGCTCGATGTACTTTTTGGCGAATATTGAGCCCCACACAGCCCTGGATACCTTGGCTGGGTGGATGAAGCATCTACTTCCATCAAGGGAGCGAATTAGTACCACCTGCTTACGAGTGGGGGGCGGGTGTGGGGGCCCAGCAGCCTCAGCAGTGCAAGGACGGGTAGAGGCGGTCACACAAGCGTAGGAGCGGGTTGCACAATCCATAGCAGGCTTTGTGGATTTGACAGATTTGTGTGTCTTACCAGGTGATGGTGTTCTGGTACGCTTGATGACCGTGGTGGAGTCGTCCATGTGGTCACCTGGTGAGGTGGAGCCGGCGCATGCGGGGTTGGGGCCCGGCTGGACCGCTGTTTTCACCAGAGGCATCACCTCCACAGCGTCATCCAGCTTGTCCGTAGTTCGTCACTGTATGCTCTGGTGGTGGCGATGCTCGAGCTCTGTGGGTGAGGGTATGTTATTGCTAGTCGGCACGGAGTTGCTCGGAACCGACGTCTGGTCAGCACGCTGGCTAGCTTGAGAGTTCTTCTTGGGGTCCCACTAGATTCTTGCCTTGGTCCACCTCCGCTGCTTGGAGTGTTTGCTCGTTACTAACGGGAATACATTTAATGCATTTAATTTTATTCGGAAATATTTTCATCTATTCTATGCTACTTACCCGATAGTTGTATTATAAAATTATAAAAATAAAAAATAGAGAAAATGTAAGTAAAATCATGTTTTATTTGATATAATTAATGTTGACATTTTGTAAGCAATGCGTTCGAGCGCACCAACCAACAGATTGTGTCATGTATAGAGCAGATAAGGAAGACTTAAACTATTTCCTCCTACATTGCCCAGCCTACACCAATGAAAGATGCAAACACCCCAATTGGCAGCGTTCTTACCCAGAAAATGAAGAACACCTCACTGGAAAAATACTTTTTGAAAATGTAGTATAGAAGAAAAAAAATTTTTTTTTTGGGGGGGGCGGGAAACAAGGGAACATAAAGTAAAAAACTTAAACAATAATTAATTACAGCTACAGACCCAGACAAAACGCAAACCATAACACATCATGAAGTGCCTATATCTAGGCTACACTTATGCCTATCAACTGAACTGAACTGCATGTGAGGCCCACCAAAAGGCAAGAACGATCTAAGCACGAGACTTTCGACAGACCTAAGTCGTTGTCTAGTGCCAGAGATAATAACATTAAGTTCTTTAGTTATTAAGGTCATAGCGTAAGCGTGGCGACACATCTGGTAGCGAGACGTACATGGATGCATACATACATACATACACACACACGGTCAGATATACAAGGTCTTCCATCCGCGCATCCACGGTCACGTGTCTATGGACACAGCAGTTCCACACCAGTATCGCCCCCCCCCCCTCCACTCATCCCAAATTGCTTTCTTCTCGCGACATCCGCTGCCTACTGTGAAAGGTAAGGAGAGTGATTTTGACACTTCCCGCCGTATTATTCGGAAGACTTACGAGAAAATGACCCAAAAGTATAGGAGTGTTGCAAATAGAAAATGCAAAGAACAAATGGGGAATTTGGGTGTGTTAGTGTGGGTAAAACGAGAGACCACTGGGTCTGGGGTGTGTGAGAAACTATGTGTTGAGTGGAATGAACCATATAAAGTAGAAGTGTTAAGAAATTATGGAGGTTATGTGCTAAGAGACCCCTTCACGGGAAAGCTGTTGAAAAGGGCAACCGAGAAAAATGAAACCCTTCTGTGGAGGAACAGTACCTCTTAGAACCCCAGGACACTGTTTTCACGTAGATTAGACACTGAAGTGTTACCTCCCAGGGTATGTAGACCGCCGCTATGGTACATCGAGGAATGTTAGTATGAGAAGTGATGGTATGGTGAATCGTAGTTTGTAAGGTAAGCAGTAATTCTTCATTAAGTTACCTCTTCCTGGCAGTGATAGTAGTGATGGAACTAGGTCTAGAGTCAAGTAAGTGAGGTGAAAGGGATGTTGTTACCATTTTAATTCACAGACTAATTACTGCAACTTACCGTCAGCATGGGTCACACTGCAATGGCTACTTCAGAATGTGGCAGGCTCACTTTAGGATATCTGTTGAGTGGAAGGTAGAATGAATAGAAGGGAGATGAATGTGATGCATGAATGCAGGTAACCAAGGTGGCCGAATCTTGTCATTGAGAGTACCGGAGAACTTAAGGTAAGTCTCAAACTGACGGTGGATCAGGAGGTTGGCTGGGGTGGACAGCTTCATTCCCTAGTTTTTTTTTTTTTTTTTTTTTTAAGTGTGGCGTTGTCTCCAAGGGACAATGTGTAGTGATGGTCAGCAAGATCATTGTACTAAATGTGTAATGAATCATTGAAAATAGAAGTAAATTTCCAAGGGCCAGTGAAATTCGTAATCCCGTCAAGGATGGAGGAACTTGGTGAAGGTTACCGCTGCCAAGGAATAGGTATTACTTTCCTGCATGGAAGTTGTCAAGAATGAGTGAAAAATTCTTGAAGGGGGGGAAATCTCGTGTATTGCCGGAGATAATAATATTAAGTTCTTTAGTTATTAAGGTCATAGCATAAGCGTGGCGACACACGTGGTCGCGATGTATGCATGCATACATATATACATACATACACATACATACCGAACGCGTCTCAGAGGATGAGAGAGCAGCCAGCTCATGAATTAAAACACCGTAAATTTACTTGCTTTGTAATCAGAAGTTTAACGAATTTTTCACTCTTAAGTAGAGGGAGAACTGAGCGTTCAGAAAGTATCTCTCAGTAAAGTAATTTCATTAGTAATGTCAATCAAATTCTCTGTAATTATTCCACACAAATCCTATTGTGACGTCTGCTAACAATCTTGAAATCTTGGGAGAGACGTTACAAGGAGGTTCCCACGGACCAAGGATTAGGATTCTATAGTAACCTCTGTATCTTCCTTGCCACGGACCCAGTCTTTCCCCATTCTTCATCTAAACAGGTTAGTGCTTCTCCCCCGCTCTCGTAAAAAATTAACGTAACTTTTATGATTATGAAATTGTGCTTATAGTCATATAATTTAATTACTTATAGAGTGTTTCCCATTCTTCATCCAAACAGAGGCAGCTACCTCTCTCCCAGCCTGTACACGTGTGTGTTAGTTCATTAAGATAGTATGTAGGAATAGAGGAAAGCGAGAGTGTAGGGTGAAGCGAAGTAGGGGGAGACCGTCACCCACCATGGTATGTTCTCCACCCCACGATTCCTTCTCATGGTGTAACTATAGGCTCCCAAAGACAATGTTAAGGGTGTGTGTTCGAGGAAGTAACAATGTGGTATACCTTTACTCCGTTAATGATATGTTGGGGCCGTAAAGACAAATAAGTTTCTTCTTGTTTTGTTCAGTGAGCTTTGAAGCCGCGAGTGCCGCAGCAAGTGGAAAGCCGCGTGTCTCGCCGCCGCAGCTATTGCTAGGCTGTGTAGTGATTATGTTTTGTAATTTTTTTTCCTTTGTGTACTTATTTTCTTGTGAGTGTGTGTATCCTCTCTCCGGTGAACTGGACTGTAAGCGGACAGATGTGATTGTGGGGAGAGAAATTCATTTAATATCATTCTATCAATTTGTGGTAAAGTTTTGTGGATTTGTAGTTCATGTTAATCAGTCAAAATTAAATTAAAAATCAGTGCCTTGATAACGGCAGTTTTGCTACCTTTTTTGTGACAAAAATAAAATTCAGAAATCTCTCATAATCTTTCCTTTATTCATTGTAAGTATGTATTTATCTATTTTTCATTACCCCCCTCACCCTCCTCGTATTACAGTTGAACCTAAGCTAAGCACGATTTCATACTTAACTAGTATTGGTCTAAGACGGTTTCGTGGATATGGGCCCTCTGATGGCCGAACTTTTTGATACTCGAACAGTCATTTGGAACGAATTAAGTTCGAGTATTGAGTCTTCACTGTGTGGGTGCGTATGTGTAATTCACTGTTTGATCTGCTGCAGTCTCTGACGAGACAGCCAGACATTACCCTACGGAACGAGGTCTGAGACCAGGCACACACCACACACCGGGACAACAAGGTCACAACTCCTCGATTTACATCCCGTACCTACTCACTGCTAGGTGAACAGGGGCTACACGTGAAAGGAGACACACCCAAATATCTCCACCCGGCCGGGGAACGAACCCCAGTCATCTGGCTTGTGAAGCCAGCGCTCTAACCACTGAGCTACCGGGCCGTGTGTGTGTGTGTGTGTGTGTGTGTGTGTGTGTGTATATATATATATATATATATATATATATATATATATATATATATATATATATATATATATATATATATATATATATATATATATATATATATATATATATATACACAATTTACTGGCTATATGACAAAGCGGCCTAGCGGGCCGGGCAGTTGCGTGCTGCCGCTATGTTGGAAGGCTGCCAATTTCTGCTTCACTTGTTTACATGAGCGGCTGCCCTTTCAGTGTTGCCAGATTGGGCGAAAAGTAGCGAATTGGGCTACTTTTGAAGGGTATGTGCTACTTAAATTCATAATTTGCTACTTGCGATTTTTTGGGCTACTCTATGATATGTTTGGGCTGCTTGATGACTCTATTAGGCTACTTTTGTAATTTGTCTAAATTTTTACAATAATAATGACGATAATACCATAATAAAAATAAGAATAATAACAATAGTGATAATAATAACTGAAACATTTAGAACGGAGTAGTTATGGTGCTTTTGATTATTTTGTTGTGGTGAGTAGGTAGCTGATGACATCGTTTCTTGTTCGTGTACGTGACGTGTCTCGCCCGGCTCGGCCGCTCGCCCCCTGCAACGCGTATTACTTATGAATGATGTATCGTTTGTCAAAGGGTGCTCGGTGCTTGCCCTCCTTTTTTTTTTTGTGAAATTTTCATTCTTCAGTTCATAAAAAATGGAAAAATGGTCAAAATACGATAAAGCTTTTCAGAATGCTTGGTTGAAGAACCCTGTCTTTGAAAAATGGTTGGAAGAAGTGAAAAATATTTTGGTTCAATTTAGATAAGAATGTAAATAATTTATAGAAAAAAAAAACAAGCCAGAGAAAACTTATGAAAAAAAAAAATCGTACATCGTGAAAGAGGACTCCACTCTCCCCCTCCCAAACCCCATGGAAGGAAATGTGAACGGATAGTGGTAAGTACAAAATATAAAAGTTAAAGTAATTAGGTAGTAGTTTTTTTGTATTGGGCTACACCGTTGTGAAATCTGCTACTTTTCAAGCGTACTTCTGCTACTTTTCATTAGAAAAATCTGGCAACACTGTGCCCTTTAAAGCGGAAATCAGAAGTGGTTCTGAGTGATCACGCCAACGCAGTGGCTACTGAGGGAGGTAGATAGGCTCAATTTGCCAACCATAAACAGCAGGCTTTGAAAGTTTAGACGACAAGAGCAAGGACTCTGCCCAGGCATGCTAAGCGGCGTCACAACAAAGGCTGCGATGCACGTGCGTCCAGCATAACATAGGACCATGCCCGCTGATGATCTTGTCGTGGTGGAAGACCACTTAGCATCCCTGAAAGACATGGATATTGTTGAGGAGCCTTATCCCGCACCACCTACCCAGGGAAGTGATCGCTGCCGCTGCCGACCAGTCTTCTCTTAGATGCGCCTCTGCTCCTGCCCCAGGGCCCGTACTTATAAACACTAAGATGACGTTCTAACGGTAAGAAATCGTCTTAAATCACAAAAATGGCGGAATTAGAGTCTTAAATCCTTAAGACGGCATCCTAATCCCTAAAGATGCGTCTTACTGCTAAAACACCTCCCGAGGTGTTTTAGCAGTAAGACGCGCTCCTAACTTCCTAAGATTTCATCCTAAAAGTAAACATGGCCGCTGGAGAGGGACCGCACCGCTACCAACTGCGACAGAGACGGTCGTTTCGTGAGAGGAAGGACGTCCTGAATGAGCTAGATGACTGTGAGCTGGTGAAGAGGTATTGGCAGGATCCTGCTGGTATAATTTTCGTGACAAATTTGGTGCGGGAAAGGCTAAAGAGACCAACTGCAAGGAACAAGGCCTCTCTCCCCGAGATGGAAGTTATCTTCACTGCGGTACCTCGCTATAGGAAAGATTGGTACCATTGATGGAACGCACGTGATGATTGTGGCTCCTAGAGAGTATAAGGTAGAGTTTGTCAACAGGAAGAGATACCACAGCATCAACGTGCAGTTTGTGTTTGATGCTTGATACCACATTATTGATGTGGTTGCAAAGTGGCCGGGATCGGTTCACGATGCAAGAATACTTGCTCAAAGTGGACTCTGCACAGTATTTGACAGCGGCATCGTCCCAGCTGGGTGTCACTTACTGGGAGATAGTGGCTATCCCAGCAAGAAGCGGCTACTGACTCCATACCTCAGACCACAGCCTGGAGCACAGTCTTATAACAGGTAAGTTACTGAGTAGTAAAATTTAGATAAAGAGTTATCTAATTAATTTCGTAGTTTTACCCTAACAAAAGATCTGATTTATCTTATTATTTCTTTTAAGCACTGAATAGGTAAGGCAATTTCATTTAAAGAAAATTATTTATTTATGGTTATTTATTTTTTGCAAGGAAGCTTACTAGTATTTGAGTAAATACTAAGTTTCAGCAGGTCAACTGTTAAGGTCACTTGAGATTTAGATCGTGGAACCTAACCACTTTAAGGAATAAATTTTAGTAAACTGTTCCTGTTTTAAGTAAGGAAGCAGCAACATTGAAAGTTTTGTACTAGTGATTAATATATTAAAGTGCCAGCCATTTCCTGCATTTTTTTTTTTTTTTTTTTTTTTGTGAAGTGGATGCATTTATTGCACACACTAATTATGATGCAGTGTCTACCCGATAAATAATATTACTCCAACCACACATCTGACTTACAAATGTTATGTGAAAACATGTTCTTTATAAATTATTTATTTGTATTTGCAATTCAGTAGCAATAAGATTATATTTTACTTTCCAGGTGGTGGACCTCCTGCCAACCCTCCTCTCTCCCAGCTCAATGAGTTGATAATTGAGATTTTGGACCCCAAGAATGTCTCTATTTATGGGTGTACCAATAAGGAGAGCATCATTGAATGCACCTTCCTTAACAAAGGATAAGCCACTTGTAGATATAGCAATATTAGGCCACAATGTTGTATCAAATGTCTGGAATCCAAAATACTTGTGTTTCCATTTAGTTTACAACTTACAGTTAAACACAATGGTAAATTTGTTATCTAGTGTTGAGAAAATTTCATTATTTATTTTCATTCTTTAACCAAACAGCTAAAACAGTAATAAGAAAAGAAAAAAAACTAATACTGTTAACTCAATTCCCATCCCTTCTCCCCTCATAAGTATGGTGTTGCATTGGGTGAATGTGTTAATGATAATGAGTCTTAGGGATTTACAGTTTCTTAGACATGGGCCTCCTTCAAACAGAATAGGATTTAAGTCAAACACATTGTACCTTTAGCTAGATTTACTGGTTTCTATTACTTTTGTCCTTAGCAATAAAACCAAAAACATTATCAGCTTAGTTTCTGAAGTTAGAACTAATGATGCCAGCAGTGTGCAGGCAGCAGATGATGCTGGGGAAGTGGCAGAGGCAGCCCAACAGAGAGAAGTGGTGACCAAGGCAGTGGGTGTGGAGGAGGCACCTGCCACACCACTTGCAGCGCCAGTGATGTGGCACCAACAGGGGCCAGACTTGCCTGGTACATCACTGGTGTATGTGGATGAGGAGGAGGTCATCCACCTGCAGAAGAAAAGGAAGCTTGAGCTTGCACTCCTTGAAGAATCTATAATGGCTCAGGAAAGGAAACAAGAAGCAGAACAGGCTAAGTACATATACTACACAAAAAAACTAGAGTACCTGAAACAAACAAATAAAAAATAATAATAAAGATATAAATAATGTACTATTTGTTTTTGTTTGTAACCACTCAACCAAATATAAGTGTTTACACAAAACTAACTGCAGTTTCTTTATGCTAACGTACAATCTACTTACTTCAGGTATGGGAGAGAGAGAGAGAAAAAAACATGAGAATAACACCAATCTCAGCAGTCATGACACTGGTGTCTCATCATTCATCAATGCTGTAAAAGAAAGACATTGATTTACTGCTTGAAGTTGTATCACACATATATATATATATATATATATATATATATATATATATATATATATATATATATATATATATATATATATACTACAGAACAATTGATAATGTAGTCAATGCCACACTCATAAAAATAAGTGAAAAATAATTAAGAAAAAATCATTTAAGTTAGTTGTGAAAGTGTGTTAATTATTTTTTTAGATGTTGCTGAGATACACATTCATCATAACCCATTTAAATATTGTAAGGCTGAACAGTGATACAGTGGTATCTGTGAAGAACTCTATCTTTGAAGTAGTGGGTGACTGGCAGAGAGTGAGGGCAGGAAGATGAAATCACCAACATAACTACACACAACAAAACAAGACATATAAATATAAATAACAAAGTGACAGAGGGGAAAAAACTGAAGAATGCTACTATAATCAGCATTATGGGTTGTGTTAATTACTTGAAGTGAAGCACAACAAATTCATCCCTGTACAGGATTCCTTCATGGCGACTTTGAACTTCCTGTGCTGGGGGTCGCTCCTCGTTGCCTCCATCCTCGGCTGCGGCAAGATGTTCTTCTTCTTCAGGAAGAATGATGTTTCTTGCTTTGCAGATGTTGTGCAGCAGTGCACAAACTTCTACAATTTGGCAGACCTTGGATGGAGGACCAACTCGAATCTCACTGTGTAGCATGTGAAAATGTCGCTTCAGCTGCCCGATGCCTCTCTCAACAATGCTGCGGGTTTTCTCGTGGGCCCTGAAAATTATTACAATGCAGTACTTGAAAGTGGTATGATGCATGTAATTTGATTTCTGCAAACATTTAGGTTGTCATGTATAAGGTCAAGTTAAGATTCATTGTTTGATAGTGATTTGTGACATGACAGCTTAATCATTATGAAACATAGGAAACAAAATCTAGTATAACATTGGTTAGGTTAATATATTCACATGAAAACTTAGAATAAGACAGTCAGCCTTTTCATTTAGCGGGATACTCACGTGAGAGGGTATCCAGGTGAAATGGACCATGGCACCAGCACCTTCTACGGCGTGGATGAGATCAAGATACATATTAACTAGATCACAGTCCATGGGGGGAGGTAAATTGAAGAGCATACAATGCAGCCTGACTGTCAACAAAGAGATAAACATTCATATGGAGAGGCGCCACGATATGGAGCGCCTCCAGAACAGCATACAGTTCTGCCCTAGTGGAAGACATGTGTGCAGAGAACCGCCTGGAAACCTCAGTGTCAGTGGAGTGATTGGGAAAGATGTAGTCGCGCATGAACAGTCCACATCTGGATCTGCTGCCATTGACTGACCCATCACAATAAACATGAATATCCTGAACGTGGGGTACTTGGACAATTTGGTCATGAACATGTCTTGGAGCACATGAGGGAGCTAGTCCCTCTTGGGCTGATGCAGTGAGTGAATATCAACACTGAGACAGTGAGGGTTCCAAACGGGTTGGAGTGGTGACATAAGTCGCTGTCAGTGAGTGGAGCGACCTATGAGGATTGAATTTCTCTAGAGTGAGAAGCCTGTTCTTGTCTTTCTTTTGCTGCTACTGCAAGTCAGCAAGTACGTCTCCTGGTTGGAACCTTAAATTACTTACGTGCCTCTTCACATCACTTTTTGCAAAGATCATAAAATATTGAAACTCCATCTATCTCCTGAGATCGGTTCTTGTTATTGTGTCATTTTGGATCCAACCATTATGATCTAAACTGACATATAGTCGGTCACAATTTGATGAGCTGCAACCATAGCTCTCATTTCATACATAGACATATATCTTTGCATTCACTCTGTCAGATGCCTTGAAGGAATGAGAGCTATGGCTGCAGCTCATCAAATTGTGACCGACTACATGTCAATTTTAGATCATAATGGTTGGATAAAAAAATGCATGCAAAATTTGAAATAACTACACTAAATTCAGGAAAAAGTTCTTGAGTGTCTTTGGAGGAAGATCCCAAACAGATATTTTTTTCCTGAATTTAGTGTAGTTATTCCCAATTTTGCATGCACTAAAAGCACTACTGTTCATTAGGTATAATGCTTCACCTGCAAGCTTTGATCTAACAAGGGAAATCTTGTCCTCGTCCTTCACGGTGTTAAACCCTCGCATAACATCTTCACATGAACGGATAAAATCATGCACTCGTTCATGTGGACTTTCTCCATGAAATGGCACACTTGCATCAGATATAGTAAGTACCTCAACTGTGGAAGCTGCTTGCATGATGTTAGAACCATAACTACTAGAAGCAGAAGCGTTAACATTAGCATTAGCCATGGTTGTTGCTATTAATTGTGGGTATCTGTTTACCGATCTAGTAGTTAACATGTTCTTCTCAAGACATAAAGTGTTTACCGCAGTTTTTAGTTTATCTTCTGTTCATAATTCTTTTGATGAACTACTGTCACACTCTTCCTTTTGGGATTGACACTCAAGTTCATAAAGCTCAGGTAATTTCCCAGCTTTTACCATCAAGTTAGCGTTAATAATTCCCCTTAATTAGGTAGTAATTACACACTAAAGTATGTTTTCACGTTCAAAGGCGTTATTAACCTGAAATAAATGTTTATTAGTATTGTTAGTTGTATAAAATTTATCAATGTTAAAGTTGAGAAGGCAAGAGCAGAATCTTCTGAGTTACCCCTACAACACTCAAAAGAAAATGGAAGACGTGCTCCGTCTGGGCTGAAAAGAAAATGGCGTCTGATAGGTAAAACTAAATTTGTTTTATTTATACAAATGTGGCGTCGTCTCACTGCAGAAATGACTACTAGTAATGCCTAAACTCTAACAGTGTTTGCGTTCCAAGTGTTAAAATTAATATTTCTGTGGTTTGCCACTAAATGTTGAACTCATGACTTCAGTTGGGTGAATCAACACGTTATATTAACTGTCTGTCACTTGGAAAGACTTTTTTCTTCTTGAGAAACTTGTCTTCAGACGATGGGGTCCTTCTATGAGGTCCTGTAGGCTTCCTTCATGAGGAGGGTGTCTGGAAGTTCTGCGCCGCATATGTCTTCGCCGAAATCTACGACGGTATATTAGACAGAGAGGAACCATATGAATTATATAGGTTTCACTCTGAGTCTCTGAAGTCTTCTCTTTTATGACAGAGAGAAGTTGCCTTGGGTGTGGTAGGCTGTGTGAGTGGAGCGAGAGCGTTAGGAGAGTTCCTCCGCTTGCTTTGGTTTGGTCAGTGGAAGTTTTGTAAACAATACCTGCTGGCTGCCCGATCGTTGCTCGCTTCTCACTGCTCGCTGTTGCTTGCCGTATATTCTCCGTTTTTGTCTGTTCACCACTTCACTTATTAACTACTGTTTATTTTTACTTGGCACTGGAATTAAGTGTTCATATCTCATATAAGCTGCCACCAATGTTCCGGCGGGTATTTAGAATTATCAATTACCCCGGGATGCTTTGAATTAGTTCTTATCTCTCTGTTGTAGGTAAAGTCACCTGGTTGAGTTTCTGTGGTTTTTCAGGTGAATATCAAGGGTGAACTTGTATTTGTCTATAAATGTATTTAAGATTAAATAGAGATCTGGAGAAGGGTGTGGTGTATACCTGTCAGTACGTTATAACGCGTTACACCCCGGCAAGCTGACTGACTTCGGAGCCAGCTCAAGGCACACTTCCAGGCTGCCTTCAAAGTGCTGACAGCAGAAATATGAGTGGGTTTACCACAGTCACTATACATTAGTATATTGAAGACTATAGTCTTCTAATTACATGAATTAGGCAAGGAAAATTAACTTATGACTAAGATTAGTACATGTTAAAATACATTACATAAGAGATAAGTATGCAAATCACTTATATATTATAATGTAGATGCAACCGATTAGTTATTGATGGCAATAAATAGGTTATGGAAAGTTCCATGACTCGTGTGACGTAGGGTGGCGTGATCCTGTCAGTCCCACCCGTCTTTGGTGCCACACTCTTTACCATATTTAGATATACAATATACATACATACACGTGTAATAATAATTAAGGAATTAATGACAAGTACATGTAATAATAATTAAAGACTTAATGACTAGTACAATGTCCATTACTGTGTGACCTGGTTACAAACCGACAGGCGTATCTCAGACTCCTAACACCAATGTTACGACACAGCCCCCCATTCACTGCAATCACCCACTATCTCTTCGTCCACACGCGGCAAGGCAGGGGAGGCTGGGGAGAGCACACACAACACTTCACCTGCGTGAGCCACATGGAGGCTCGACACAGGATTTATCCCTGGTCCTCTTGTAGGCTGCCAGCAAGGAAACGCTCCCGTCGATGTGCATGGTGGCGTACTGTGCCCCTCGCCTTACTGTATCCTCACGGCAGATTGGGCAGGCAGCGTGCAGCCTCTTCTGTTGGCGACGCCCAAAGCTAGTACACAAAGCGGGCCAGAGTACAAAACTCCAGCGGTATAAGCTTCCCTTAGGCGCTTACGTCTTTCTAACTCAGGTGACAAGGCCAGGTTTCCTTGGTAATCCTTCCTGTTTGGTTCATTTGCCAAACTCAGTCCTGAGCGGTATCTAGTCCCTTAAGGCTACCCCAGAGGCAGTGAGGATCAGAAAAAACCCAAGGCCCCTGGCGTGGGTATTAGGCCATTTTAATTTTATTAGTTTTTATTTCATTTGGTTTATTTTTAAAAATAATTTATTTATTTATTTTATTGGTTTATTTATTTTCTTATTTTAATAGATCAATATTATATACATAACATTCACTTTCATACACGCTTCATCCATACAGGGATCCTATACCTATCACAAACTATTGTCCTTTGCCAGGGCATGGGGAAGGGAGGGATAACTCACAATGACAGTGTGGCTACGTAGCAGAATCAGAATCAGAATTAGATAGGAAAAGATGGGGAGGGGGGAAGTGGGGACAGAGGAAGAATAGGGGGGTGATAAGAAGGGAGCTTCAGGAAGAGGATAAAGTCACTGGGGCTTGACCCAGGCGCAAGATGAACTTCTGGGATGGTTGAGCATTTGGTCTATTTTAAGTAACTTTCTATAGAGAGATGGACGCGGCAAGGGAGGCCGGCATCAGACCAGGTGGTGCCAAGCAGACCGCAGGAGCACCGAGCACGCCAAAGCACAGGACCGCTAATGCCCCGGACGAGGGCGCCGCACCCACACGGAAGTGGCGGCCAAACGGTCTCGTTTTCAGTGCAAACAACAAACACCGTGAAGCAGGAAGAGTGAAGTACGTGATAGTAGTAGGGGAAAGGATGACATATAGAGAGGATGGGGTGAGAAGTACATCCGTATAGCGGAGGGACCTACAGTTTTACGTGGGTTCCGAACCACGGATAGTGGTAGAATTGGTGATTTGGGGTTGTAGGATAATGGTTTAACTTTATTAGCGAGGTTGGTGAGGGGGTATATGAATATTTTATTTGTGATTAAATGAGTGTGATGAGTGGATATTGTGGTGTTTGGTGGTGTCCGCCGGGAGTGGTCGGGTCCTGGAGTCTCGCTCTGTTCTGGGGAGATCAACCTGCTATGGATATAAGAAAAGGATTAAAAGGGTCTATTCTATTGGATGGAGATGGTTTGACGGAGAGGGTATGTTTTGTGAGGGTGGATGACGTGACGGCGAGATGACCGAACAGTTCCGCGTCTTCTGTGGAGATGATGAAAATGTTCCCGCGTTTTGTGCGTTCACAGTACCTTCCATCAGTACTGGCCCCTCCGTAACAGACGCGGGGGGATGCCGCTACCGGAACGTCATGTAGACGGCCGGGGGGCCCCATTGCCGTGCCGTCAGAGGGAGGGGTGCGGTTGTTCTCGTCATTCGCCCAGAATTGGCCGCTCCCAACTACCTCTGTGGAGGTAATGAAAATGTTCCCGCGTTTTGTGCGTTCACAGTACCTTCCATCAGTACTGGCCGCTCCGCAGCAACAGACACAGGGGGTGCCACTACCGGAACGTCATGCAGACGGCCGGGGGCCCCATGCCGTGCCGTCACTGGGAGGGGAGCGGTTATGCTGTCCCCGACCCTTGGAGGTGGTCCGGTGCCCCCTTAAAGCCTAGGCTGCGAGACGGAAAAATAATGCATAAAAACAAAAAGATGAATACAAAGCCATAAGACAAAAATTATGAAAACACCACTAGGCGTTGGCACGCGAGCTCACTCCCGTAGGAAGGGGCATGTGATGGGGGTGTGGGTGATGCCACTCTGACACCTGGAATGGTACTGTTAGTAATGGAGATCAGTGAGAGGAAGAGTGTGAATGGAAGTGAAAGGAGGATGGATAGGAAAAATGAGGTGTGTTAGTGAAAAAGTGAAAGGGAGGATGAATAAGAGTAGGAGTTAGTAAGAGGGAGTGAAAGAAAACTGAGGTGAAGGATGGATGAGGGAAAGAGGAGTCCGTTATCTGTAGATGGGATCAGGAGGTTCATCTGTGGGGTCAAGGAGGGTGGTGTGGGGTAGACGTAGTTGGAGATATGCAGGAAGAGAGTGTAGGGTGGAGAGTAGAGCCAGCCAGCTTTACCGGACCGAGCAGATGAATGAGGGAATCGATTCCCCGTTTACCAGAGGACACAGGTGGTCACAAGGGTATATCACTCGCTGAGCAGCAACGCCAGCCAGCCCCTTGAAGCCCCCAAGAGAAAGTGGTGAGAGGGGGATGAGATGGTACAAAGGGAGGAGTCTCTTATGTGTAGATAGGCTCAGGAGGGTAATGAGGAGGGTCAAGTAGTGATCTGCGTAGTTCGTGGTGATTGGCTAGAGGAAGGTTGTTAAAAAAATTGTATGTTGTTGGGTGTCGGTCAGAGAAGGTGTTTAGCTGATTGCAGAGTCTATTGTAGTGTGTGATGTTTATGGGAAGAATATTAGACTCCTCATGAAGAGAAAGGGAGGTCCTGAAGTCGAACCACTTCGTTCCGAGGGCGAAACGAAGTGCCGAATTCTGGATCCTTTGCAGTGTTAAGAGGTTGGAGGGAGCAGAAAGCGAAAGTGCAAGTGGACAGTATGTTAGAAGAGGGAGAATGAAGGCTTTGTAGAGATGAAGTTTTGTTTTCGTGCTACTGTCGCAAAATCTCCAAGTTGCTCAGGGCCCGCGCAGCGATTGCTACTTTCTCACTTATGTGAATGTTAAATCTGAGGTGTTTGCCTATGGTGAGGCCGAGTACTTTGTTTGAATGGCTGATAGGGATGGGCGTTGGGTTTGCCTGGTGCTGGTAAATTGAAATTTGGCGTGGTTGGGCGCTTTTTATACGTAGCATCACTACGTATTGCATATATACATGAAGGGAAAACATTCACATCACATCACGCAAGAGTGGAATCGTACACGCTTTCATACTTTTATTTACATACATATATTTTACAAATATTTACAAAGTGCAAAATAGATAGCATAATATATACACATATATCACAACTCTCTGATTAAATTGGCCTCAGTCAGGTATATCATCAGTCTATCGACCACCGGGTGTTCATCACCCAGGAGGGTGGTCTGCGTTAGCGGGAGGCCTCGACCCCGGCAACAAGGTAAAGAGGAGTAAGGTAGCTTCCCCTCCCCCCACCCGCGCACATTCCGTGACATCAACGCTTATCAGAGAGAGATTGATTGATTGATTGATACATTTATTGCTGAATTAATAAATAATTACAACAAAGGAGGAGGATGGGCCTTACCACCCACCCCCTGGGCAAAGACTAAGGTTAAAGTATCACATAAATAACTCTTGATAGTAAACACAACAAGAATACAAGTATTTCAATAAATAAATACACATATTGCACATCTTATTGCCTAAGACATCCTACAGTCTGGGAACAAACTGAGGATATTCCCTGTGTATTTCCCTGAGGGTGGCAGAGTCTAGGAGATGGTTAATGAGGCTGTACAAGTCATGCTGACCTTGTGGCCTAAATTTAGCAATGAGAGGACATTCCATGATATAGTGACGCTGAGTGTGTCCCCTTGGTGTAGCACACAGCACATAGCACACACCAGGAGAAGCACTGACTTCCCAAAAGTATTTGTAGCCTAATCTGAGCCTCATTGCCACCCTATCATGTGATGCAGTGTGTCTCCCGTAGGTGTAAGCACAACTCTGAGAGACATGTGCATAGTGAAGACTAGTGCTACTGCCCCTATGGCAACAAAGCTCCAACTGATCACTAATGCTACTTTGTACAAAGTCCTTAATGCTACTCTTAACATAACCGAGAGTGTACTCAGTGCCAGGGTCCACTGTGTCATCTTGTAGGGCACACTGAGCAAGGTGGTCTGCTTTTTCATTTAGCGGATACCCACATGAGAGGGTATCCAGATGAAATGGACCGTGGCACCAGCACCTTCTAGGGCGTGGATGAGATCAAGACACTTATTAACTAGATCACAGTCCATGGGGAGGTGGATTGAAGGGCGTACAATGCAGCCTGACTGTCAATAAAGAAATATACATTCTTATGGAGAGGCGCCACAATGTGGAGCGCCTCCAGTACAGCATACAGTTCTGCTCTAGTGGAAGACATGGGTGCAGGGAGCCGCCTGGAAACCTCAGTGTCAGTGTAGAGACTGGCAGAGATGTAGTCACGGATGAACAGCCCACATCCAGACCTGCTGCCATTGACTGACCCATCACAATAAACATGAATAGCCTGAACGTGTGGGTACTTGGACAATTTAGTCATGAACATGTCTTGCAGCACATGAGGGAGCCAGTCCCTCTTGGGCTGATGCAGTGAGTGAATATCAACACTGACACGGTGAGGGTTCCAGGCGGGTTGCAGCGGTGACATAACAACGTTAATACAAGCCTTGGCTACACCTACACTTGTCAGTACTCCCAAGATCTTCCTGAGGTATGGTGTTGTAGGAGTGCGAGGATCGTGATACAGGGGGTCAGTGATCCCTTTAGAGAGTCAGAGCCCGTGCATAGCATCCGACTAATTGTGCGACAAGTAATTTCCTGTACCCTACACATAATACTTGGCAGGTGCAGTTCATCTCTGAGGACTTCAATCCGTGCAGTCCTGGGGCATCCCAAGATTATCTGCATGGCTTCATTCTGTACAAGCTCCAGGGGACGGAGTTGAGTGGCACTAAACTGTATTAAAACAGGGGCGGCATAATCAATAAGGGACCATATGACAGATATATAGAACATTCTTAGGACTGGAATGCCCGCCCCCAGTGCTAGCCGTGGCAGACAGAGGTCTCGAACATAGTGGACGGCTTGAAGAGACTTCCTAAAGCTCATCTGAACACCCAGGTACTTGTGTATATGAACTCTAGGGATGGGAATGTTATTTACAGTGGGCAGCCGAGAGACCTTCCCTCTAGCTTGAAATTTTGTTTTACATTCATTAATCACTAGTCCCATTTGGACACACAACGCTGCCAGTTGTGACAAAGCAACCTGGAGAATCCTGGGTGTGGGGCATTGGAGGAGTATGTCATCAGCATAGATGAGGACCTGGGTGCCCTGCAGAAAGGAACAGCGCGCAATTTTGTCCATTAAAACATTGAAAAGCATTGAACTAAGGACTCCACCTTGTGGTGTTCCAAGCTCAAAAACTTCCTCAGAGGAGACTGCACCTTGAAACCAAACCTGTGCTGTTCTATTGTACAAATAGTCCCTGATCCATCCTAATAATCTACCTTTGACACCTTTGAGAATGAGCATCTGCATGGCTACCATCAGATGTCCCTGGTCTGGCTCGGGGCTGGCAGTCTTCAGATGTCCCTGGTCTGGCTTGGAGCTGGCAGTCTTCAGATGTCCCTAGTCTGGCTTGGGGCTGGCAGTCTTCAGGGGTTCCTGGTCCGGCTCGAGGCTGGCAGTCCGGGCTGGGATTGGGCTGTAGCACCGCTTCTTCTTTCGGCTGACCTGTGTCCATTCACTTGCATTATCCTCCTCACAGTCTGCCACAGGTGACTTGCTCTCTGAAGCAGGGGCCATCCCTGAGAGGCTCCAGGCCTGTCGTGTGGCTCCCTTGACTGGCTTGGCGGGGGTATCCATCCTCAGTGTGGGTGCATTAGGAGGTACGTGTAAGAGAGAGAGAGAGAGAGAGAGAGAGAGAGAGAGAAAGCCGAGAAGGCGAGAGACGACAGCGAGAGGCTGTCAGACCAGAGGGTCAAAATGGGCGCACCGCTTATCTCAATACCAGTAAGTGTAGTCAGACAGTTGTAATGCAGTCACAGAAAATGTTGGTGTCATATTTTGATAAAGGAAAAATGGTTATGTGTAGGTTGTGTAGGGTGTTGTTTTTATTGGAAGGTAAATTGTAGGGTGTGTTAGGATGTATCTTATCTTTGAATTTAAATTGCGTGATTTGAGTTGGATAACGGGAATATTGTGAAGAAATCTGGAACATTAGAAGAAATTTAAGTGAAGAGAGAAAATTTGTTATCAATGAAGTTATTGTGTGTGCAATGAATTTGAGTTCAAGATATAATGTGGCAGAATCTGAGGCATTTGAAGGTGGACCTTGAGTGAAGAGAGCGATTAAAATTTCGTGGTTTCCGTGGTTTTCTTTGTTGTCGTAAGGGTCGTAAAGTGTAAATGTTTGTAAATAATATAATTAAGTAAAGTTTATAAAAAAAAAACTCAGAGGCGTTCCCTTGAACCCACAAAGCAGTCTTCAAGATTAGGGACGCAACAAGATCGTGCAACTTGCAGACACGACAATGACTCAATTGAAATTAATATCCACAACAAAAAACAAAAGATGATATCGGCTAACTCGTGGTCAGAGCTGCTCCAAAAGTTGCGGTGAGTGGCCTTTAATGAATGAATGCAGTAGATGTCACCTAGTCCTCAGTACTCATCATCGGGGTGAGTTATCAGAGTAAAACTAGAAGTAACGTGTTTACGCTAAAGGTATATTGAGAGAGAGAGAGAGAGAGAGAGAGAGAGAGAGAGAGAGAGAGAGAGAGAGAGAGAGAATGTCTTGCTCACCCCATCCAACCAGAGCAGGAATATTTAAGTACATCAACTTGCCGTTGAAAGAACGTGTTATGTATTTCTGAAAAAATACAAATACCCACAATCAATCTACTTCCAATACAATGCAATAGCGGATACAAAAATACTAAACACACAATACATTATTAGAGAAACAATGATATAAATTAACAAGGAAAAGTAATCAATACCAACATTAAAGTACGTAGATAAGCGTGGGTAGGGCGAGATGGTGCAAGGAGGGCGGCGCCGCCGTCAAGGTGGTGGTGGTACGTCTCAGGTGGGAGGTTGTGTGGTGACGACGACTGCCCAGACAATGACGGCCTCGCTAGTAGTTGCTAGCCCAGTTCCCTGCCGCCAGATCGCACAGGGACCTGTGGGCATGCGCGGCCGAACACACGGTTCTTCGCCAATCCTCCACTCTAGGGACTTGTTGCTAATTTACTAGTGACGTCAGTTCATTCCCTTGATGGTAGTTCCAACACAGAGAGAGAGAGAGAGAGAGAGAGAGAGAGAGAATTCAGCCTTCGACACTGAATGAAAGTTAACAAAGAAAATGGAAATAAGAAAGAGGAGCGAAAAGAAACTAAATATTCGTAAAACAAGAACCTATGTAGAAAATCATGATTAGATAAAGGCTTAACAAGAAACACCAAACGTGTGTGTGTGTGTGTGTGTGTGTGAGAGAGAGAGAGAGAGAGAGAGAGAGAGAGAGAGAGAGCTTGACTGCAACCCTTTCTCCTCCTCCTTTACTTTCCTTTTCCTTTTATTCTTCTTTCCATTCGCTAATAATGTTGTTTTCTCTTTCTTTCCACCCTTCATTTATATCTTTCTTTTTTTTCATCTATCTTCTTGCTGTTCTTTCCTTAAAAGCTTTTTGGATGCAGTATTTAACCTAACCTAACCTGACCTGACCTGGTGTAAAACCCTATTAGATGTGATAGAAAAAGACAACTATCATTAATTGTATGGCCTCCTCCTCCTCTTCCTCCTTCTCCTTCCCCTCCTTCTCCTTCTCCTCCTTCTCCTCCTCCTCCTCCCGCAGTCATTTTTCTCCTTTCCTCTCCTATCTCCCAAACTTCCCCCGGTGAAAAATACGTTTGTCGAGTTTCATTCTTACATGACGGGAGTCAAAAATTCTTCTTCCGGGGTAACTGATACCAAACACACTCTCTCTCTCTCTCTCTCTCTCTCTCTCTCTCTCTCTCTCTCTCAAGCGAAACTACGCATATGCGAGAAAAAAATAACCAGAGAGAGCAAGTCATACTGTATTAAAAGAGTGAGTGAGGGGAAATTTTAAGACCAAATGATAGTGTTGCTACAGCGGGAATCAATAGAGGAAGACAGATATATAGATAGAAAGATTCATTTAAATGAATAATGGTATATAAATAGATTGATTGATTAATTCATTCATTTATTGATTCATCGAATGTTTAATTAATAGACAAATGAATAGGTAATTGTATAGATAGATATATACAAAACAAAATTATCTGAGACTCAGAGCTCCAAGGTACAATGAGGAAAGAAAGGAATATATATATATATATATATATATATATATATATATATATATATATATATATATATATATATATATATATATATATACAAAAATTATATAGTTACACATTCTTTAACACAAGTATTCTCGTTTTCTGTAAGCCAGCTTGAACTTTCTTGTGGATTAGGCAGGATCAAATATATCACATGGGTAACAAAACTAAATTAAAACTGAAAAAAAAACTTTCCTATAAGATTTAAATATGTTTTTTTAGTACAATATATCTCTTTGGGAAAAGTGTTGCTGAAAAGAAAATAATATTCATCTTTTTGTTATGTTTTTATTCCGTATAAGGGAGTGTAAAGAGTGAATAATCTTAAGAATATGCCTATGAAAACTTTAAAAAGTAATCATAAACATTGTTTTCATCATCTTTTTTTTTTCTATTCCTATTCAGCTTCTAATATTAGTGTTACACTACAGAACAAAAGCTTCTCAACTTTTTCCATATATTTAATTGCTTGTCGATTCCATCAAATCAACACCAATGGTTAATAAGGTATACAGCAAGATCAAAAGAAAATATGGACTTCTATGGATCTTGGTGTATACATACTGTAGGAAGACGGGCTTTTTCGCTCAACATTATGATTGCCGACATGCAGTAACATTATCTATTGAATTCTATTAATTTCACGTGAGTTTGTGAGAGAGTAATTATTCCTGTCAGTGTTTCAAGAGAGAACAATTAATATGTCTTTCTTGTCGACACTGTAACAATGTATCTGAATAACCCACTACATGTTCTCTAATTGCTTTACTGCTGGCAGTTAATACACACCGGTCCACAATCGTAGCTAGTTTCACAGCTGTCTCATCTTTGTCGCTCTCTCGATCGCTTTCTTTGCTGATAGCTACTCTTTATCACTTACCAAAATCTACATTTACAATATCTAAACTTTTTTTTTCAGTTTGAAAACTATCTCTAACCCAATTTTAACCAACACTTCGTTATCATGAGGTGCTTATTAATACTCTCTCTCTCTCTCTCTCTCTCTCTCTCTCTTCACATTCCTGACGCTAGGAGTTTCATAATGCTAATCAGTGCAATCATCATCACGATTTCACTTGTCACAGCGCAGCTCGAGAGAAGAGAAGAGAAGAAAACATGATAAAAAAAAAAAAAAGGCCAGAGAACGTCTTTTGAAGGACAAAGAACAAGAAAAAAGAAAATCAGATGGAGAGGTAAACATCGGTCGAAGTTACAAGGGATGGAAGTGATAGACGAGGCATTCATTACCGAAACCTTATCCATGCCTCGTCAAACTGACACTTGTAAAACTGGAGAGAAAAGGATTTATATTGAGAAGAACGGGCTACATGATCAGCTCCTGAAGATAACAAGAGAGGATGGGATGATAGCCTGTGTTCTGAAACACTACGTATATGTTCTCTCAGCACGACTATTTTCAAATGCCACATAAATCATTACCCGATTTTTTAGCGTTTCATCTTATTAATATAAAAATCTTGTTAATCTGTCAATAGAATAGAAACTTAAAAAGTTAGAAGCCCTTATAACTTCATCCTCAACGTTCTGAAAGTATTCAGGGATGCGGCGCAGTAGTGTTTCAGAATATGATGTATTGTCTGGGGTGTTATGTGAGGGTGGTATTAGAGATGCAGCTTACTCCTGCTTTGTTCCCGTTTGCCACAAAGACTTCACCACTACAGGACCACGGCCACAATAACTGGTGAATCACATGTTATCTGGCAGAATATGGGAAGGTATGCAACATTCACGTCAATATTTTCAGTACGAGTTTTATGCTTTATCATAAGTACTAATTTTTTTCATCACGTTTTCATTATTTTTTTTATGTGTAACGTTTATTTTTGTTTTCGTTTTAATGTTTGTTGGTGTTGGTTTGGTATAATTTTGGCTTTCATTTTTATAGGTACCTGTTTTTTTATGTATTTTCGTGTTTTTATTTTGTTAATTGATCCATTTATTCATTTATCAATTTACGTGAAGCCAGCACATCTTTTTTCGATTATTCATTTATTTGGTTATTCATCTCCCTATATTCATTTAAATATATCCTGCATATTTCTTTTCTTTTGAATAAACATGGAAATTGTTTTGATAACTCCTCGTGCAAGATAAATTTAAATGCACAAGCTGTGGGAAATTTTTGTGGGAATTTTTTTTAGAGCATCAAGAGGATAGAAACAAGTCAAGAAATACGATACTTCAGGTGGAAATGAGATGGAAGTGACGGTTAACGATCGCAAGTGGGCAGAGAGAGAGAGAGAGAGAGAGAGAGAGAGAGAGAGAGAGAGAGAGAGAGAGAGAGAGAGAGAATGTGTATTTACCTATTTGTATTTACCTATTTGTGTATTACAGGGCCCGAGCTAAGCCCTCTGTGTCCTGTCTCCTTGTCCATTCCTGTCATATCTCTCTTTCATCTGATTGACACACACCGCGTCAACGACATGACTGCTCAGTTTATTCCACTTATCAATGCTACGATGCAGGAAACTGTATTCTCACGTCATTTAGACAGATGTCCTTTATTAGCTTTTTTCCATGTCCTCGGAGATAATTACTTGTGGTCACCTTTATCAACTCTCTATCCAGTATGTCAATCTTGTTCACCAATTTATACATAGTTATCATGTCTCCTCTTGTTCTTCTCTCTTCTAATGTGGTCAGCCCCAGCTTCCTCAGTCTTTCCTCATAGTCTAACTCCCTGAGTCCTGGTACCATCCTTGTTGCCAGCTTTTGTACCCTTTCTACCTTCTTCACATTTTTCTTCATATGCGGTGACCAGACACATGCTGCATATTCTAGCTGGGGTCTTATTAAGGTGCATAATATCTTCTTCATCATTCCTTCATCTAGGTAGTGGAATGCAAGGCCAATATTTTGAAGCATGTTGTATGTTTTCCAAAAAATCTTGTTAATGTGTTTCTCCGGTGACAAAGTGTTTTGCACGGTTACTCCTAAGTCTTTCTCCTCATTGGTCTCTTTAATTTTCTCATCACCCAGTCTGTAATCCCAGTTTGGTCTGTATCTACTTCTTCCCATTTTCATAACATGGGTCTTGTCTATATTAAATTCCATCTGCCACTCTTTACTCCACTCATATATTTTATCAAGATCTTCCTGTAACTTGTTACAATCTTCCACATTCTTTACTCTCCTCATAATTTTAGTATCGTGTGTGTGTGTGTGTGTGTGTGTGTGTGTGTGTGTGTGTGTGTGCGTATTTACCTAGTTGTATTTACCTAGTTGCATTGTACAGGGTTCGAGCGGGACTCATAGTCCTGTCTGCATATCTCCATTTAACTAATTTTCCTTTAAAGCTATGCACATTATGTACTGTAACAGCTTCATCACTCAATGCATTCCATTTTTCCACCGTTCTATGTGGACAACTGTATTTTCCAATATCCTTCACACACTGCCTCATCCTGACCTTCTTTGCATGTCCTCTTGTCCTTCCAGCTTCATCTGCCACTAGCACCAGGTCTTGCTTGTTTATCTTTTCAATACCAATAACTATTTTATACATTGTTATTAGGTCCCCTCTTTCTCTTTTATCTTGTAAGGTTGACAGTTCCATTTCCTTCAGCCTTTTTTCATATGTTAGGTCTTTTATTTCCGTAAACATCTTTGTAGCTATCATCTGTGAATCCGTTCTAATTTTGTCATATCTTTTTTCAAGTTCGGCGACCACACAACTGCTGCATATTCCAACTGTGGACGAATCTTCTTCTTCTTCTCTCGCTTTTCCCATATCTATATGGGGTCGGGGTCCTTATCAGCCTTTTTCCACTCTCTTGTCTAATGCTTCCTCTCCACTGAGGTCCTTCTCTCTCAAGTCGTCCCGTATACAGTCATCCCATCTTCTTCTTGGTCTTCCTCTTCATCTTGTTCCTTCCACCTGTAACTCCATCATCCTTCTACCAATCCATTCTTCATCTCTCCTCTTACAATGTCCGTAGCACTGAAGCCTTCTTTTTTGCATCTTCTTTCCCAATTGCGTCACCTTAGCTGTCTCTCTAATTCTCTCGTTCCTGATCCTATCCTCCTTGTCACACCCAGCATCCATCTCACCATTCTCATCTCTGCCACTTCTATCTTTCTTTCCTGTGCTTTCTTGGTTGTCTCCGAGCCATATATCATCGCTGGTCTTACCACTGTACGACCAGCGATGATATATAGCTCGGAGACTGTGGACGAATCATACTCGTAATATTTTTTTTTTCATCATATCCTTGTTCAAGTAGCGAAATGCCACCCTAATATTAGCCAACATTTTATACATTGTTCCAATTGTGTGTGTGTGTGTGTGTGTGTGTGTGTGTGTGTGTGTGTGTGTGTGTGTGTGTGTGTGTGTGTAATTCACCTCGATCGCCTGCTGGTCACCCAGCCAGTCTTCCCCATTACGGAGCGAGCTCAGAGCTCATAGACCGATCTTCGGGTAGGACTGAGACCACATCAACACACAACACACACCGGGAAAGGGAGGCCTCAACCCCTCGAGTTACATATAGTACCTATTTACTGCTAGGTGAATATGGGCCACACATTAAGAGGCTTGCCCATTTGCCTCTCCGCTTACCGGGACTCGAACCCGGGCTTCTCGACTGTGAGTCGAGCGTATACTATATATATATATATATATATATATATATATATATATATATATATATATATATATATATATATATATATATATATATATATATATATATATATATATATATATATATATATATATATATATATATATATATATATATATATATATATATATATATATATATATATATATATATATATATATATATATATATATATATATATATATATATATGTGTGTGTGTGTGTGTGTGTGTGTTTCACACACACACACACACACACACACACACACACACACACACACACACACACGATGCTATAGGATATAAGTGCCCATTGGGAAAGAGTGACCATGTAATATTAGAGATGGATATAGAAGAAGGAAAGGAAGATAGAGATGAATCATACAAAGGAGACCGATTAAATTACAGAAAGGCTGATATTGAGAACCTCAAGAGCTATTTTAAAAACGTAAACTGGGAGGAGATGGAAAACTCAGAAACGGTTCAAGAGAAATATAACTTATTTTTGGAAATATACAAAACAGGAGTCAGGGAATATGTCCCGAAATATAGACCTAAAGAAGAAGGACAGAAAGATTGGTTTAATGCAAGGTGTTCTAGGGCAAAGGAGAAACGAGATGGAGCATGGAAAAGGTGAAGAAGAAACAGAAATCCAGAAAATAAGGAAAACTTCAAAACAGCAAGAAATGAATATGCTAAGGTGAGAAAGGAAGAAGAAAGGAACTATGAAAAGGACATTGTCGAAAATGTAAGGAACAACCAAAATTGTTCTACAGATTCATAAATGGAAAAATAAGACAAAAAGAAACAATAGAAAGGTTAAAAGGAGAGAACGGAATGGTGGAAGACCCAAAAAGTATGGCAGAACTGTTAAATAGTAAATTTCAGGAGGTCTTTACTAAGGAATCCAAATTTGAAAGACCACAGGGTAATAGAGAGACTGTCCATATGAAAGAGATTAAAGTAACCAAGCTTGAAATAAAAAAGTTGATGACGGAATTAGATGAGGAAAAGGCAATGGGACCGGATGAAGTCTCAGGCAGAATACTGAAAGAATGTAGGGAAGAACTAGCAAGTCCTATATACATCATAAAATGCTCAATAGAAAATGGAACAGTACCAGTGGAGTGGAAAAGAGCTGAGGTGGTTCCCATATATAAGAGCGGAAGGAAGGAAGAACCTTTAAATTACAGACCGGTATCACTAACTAGTGTAATATGCAAGATGTGTGAAAGAGTAATAAAGAAGCAATGGATTGAGTTTCTTGAAGACAACAAATTATTATCAAATAGCCAATTTGGTTTTAGAAAAGGTCGGTCATGTGTAACAAATTTATTGAGTTTCTACTCTAGAATAGTTGATAAAGTACAAGAGAGAGAGGGATGGATTGACTGTATTTATTTAGATTTAAAAAAAGGCGTTTGATAAAGTGCCACATGAAAGATTACTATAGAAGTTAGAGAAGGGTGGCTTAAAAGGAAGCACATTGAAATGGATGAAAAATTATTTGAGGGGGAGAGAAATAAGGACGAAAGTTAGATAGTTAGTCCAAGTGGAGAGCAATAGACAGCGGAGTGCCACAGGGGTCAGTATTGGCGCCAATACTTTTTCTTGTATATATAAACGATATGCCCGAGGGAGTGAACAGCTACATAAATCTGTTTGCGGACGATGCGAAACTGTGCAGAGTCATTAAACCAAAAGAGGATTGTGAAATAATACAGCAAGACTTAAACAAGATCTGGAAATGGAGTAAAAAATGGGAGATGGAATTCAATGTGGACAAAAGCCATGTCATGGAAATGGGAAAAAATGAAAGACGACCAGTGGGAATCTATAAGATGGGAGATGGAGTAGAACTAGAAAAAGTAAAAAAGGAAAAGGACTTGGGAGTGACAATGGAAGAAAACAATCAACCGGTAAGCCATATTGATAGATTTTCAGAGAGACATATAATTTGCTAAGGAATATTGGATTAGCATTTCACTATATGGACAAAGAAATGATGAAGAAATTGATAAGTACTAAAATAAGACCTAGATTGGAATATGCAGGAGTTGTGTGGACCCCCATAAAAGAAACACATAAGGAAATTGGAGAGACTACAAAAATGGCTACAAGAATGGTTCCAGAATTTAAAGGGATGACATATGAGGAGAGACTAAAGGCAATGGATCTACCAACCTGGAACAGAGAAGAGAGAGGGATCTGATACAAGTTTATAAATTGATTAACGGAATGGATCAAGTGGATAATGAGAAACTAATCCTGAGAGAAGAATATGACATTAGAAGCACAAGATCGCATAGTAAGAAACTGAGGAAGGAAGATGTCTGAGAGATGTTAAAAAATTTAGTTTCCCGCAAAGATGTGTTGAGACTTGGAACAGTTTGAGTGAGGAAGTGGTGTCAGCAAAGAGTGTACATAGTTTTAAAGAAAAATTGGATAAGTGTAGATATGGAGACGGGGCCACACGAGCATAAAGCCCAGCCCTGTAAAACTACAACTAGGTAAATACACACACACACACACACACACTTACACACACACACACACATATATATATATATATATATATATATATATATATATATATATATATATATATATATATATATATATATATATATATATATATATATATATATATATATATATATATATATATATATATATATATATATATATATATATATATATATATATATATATATATATATATATATATATATATATATATATATATATATATATATATATATATATATATATATATATATATATATATATATATATATATATATATATATATATATATATATATATATATATATATATATATATATATATATATATATATATATATATATATATATATATATATATATATATATATATATATATATATATATATATATATATATATATATATATATATATATATATATATATATATATATATATATATATATATATATATATATATATATATATATATATATATATATATATATATATATATATATATATATATATATATATATATATATATATATATATATATATATTACACGAATAAAAACGACATAATATAGACATAATACAATAATATATATATATATATATATATATATATATATATATATATATATATATATATATATATATATATATATTAAAGGCAAAGAAAAACGTTAAAAAGTGTGCCAGCTTGATGCGATATGTAAGCTTGTCTCGTTCAACTTTAATCAGGGAGGAACCTTCATTAATGCCCAGGCAGAAAGTAAACCCGAAGAATATCGCTCCTTCGTACGTGCTGCAATGCGGAAATGGACGTTGCACACACACACACACACACACACACACACACACACAAGGATTACTAGAAAATTACATACATTATTAATTTTTGCATGTCGGTTATTCTCTGCACCTTGGGGAGCCATTAGCGGGTGTTGTGTGGCTGTCTTGCCATAGGTGGTGGTCATAATATCGGAGATCGGTAAGACGTTGGAATGTGTTCAAGGACAGCATTATATTTTACTAGCGGCAGCGACGTGTGTGTGTGTGTGTGTGTGTCGCCCCGTCCCACCCCGCACAAGCCAGCCGCCTGTAATCAGCATTCCGGAGAGACTTTTACAATCTTTTCCTGATACCACTGAATCTCTCTTATGCTCGGTGGAATGTATCCTTGACCCATATATTAACCCGCTTGCTTCCCGACACATCTTCCTTCACCTTCTTACCTCCACGCACACTCACCTGGGAACACTGGCCGCCCCTAGGATTAACAGTAGGTATTTATTCTTCAAGGACATGGTACAGCATACGCGCGTAACAAAACGTGCGTAGCTAGAGTCAAATATCCTGTCATATAAACACGAATAGGTGGTGATACTAATATATGCTCTGCGTCACGGGGCCACAGAGACTATTTTGGCGTATGGCAGCTCAGGAATGCAGGGATCTGATTGGTTCCCAGGGGTGTCTCGCCGGTGATTGGATGGAGTAGGGTGACGTCATGAAAACGTCACCTGAACATGAAAGGTTTGCGGTATGTGGCCCCCTGATTGGCTGCTTGAGGTCACTGTGTTGGGATTGGCCAAGGAAGCTGTACGTCATCGGGAGTCTCAACATGGAGGACGGTAGACGGTAGTGATGAGAGTTTATCTGTGTTTTTCACTTAAACCATGCCTAGAAGACGAAATGGAGAGTTACCATTACCTTCTGGATGGGAGATCGGACATGACTATGACGGGAAAGTGTACTTCATCGACCACAACAACAAGAAAACCACGTGGATCGACCCGAGAGACAGGTAGGCAACCTCCTCCGCACTGATGACCCACGCCAGAATTATGCTTTTGTGCCTACGATGAGGGTGCCACGGATACCCTCACCCCTCTAGCCCCATGCACAGTGCCCTATGTGATGGTGCAGTGACGTGTAACAGTGCCTAAAGTGAAAATACAAGTTGTGTAATGGAAGTTTTAACGTGTCCTCCTTTTTCTGTTAGTGGAGTCCGTCTGTGATGAGGGGCTGTTTTAAGGCGAGTTTCAGTTCTTGCATCGTCTCGCCCGCCTCGTGTGTGCGTTATGTGCGTTATTTAAGTGGTGTGTGTACGTGGGGCTTCGCATAGGGGTGTGTAGCTATGGGGAAATGAGTCCATACGCTTGAGGAATGTGTGAACGCGACCCTGGCTGTTGGCTGAGGAATGCGTGGTATGTCAAGAGTGGTGGCGGGGGACCGGTAGGGGGGCTAGTACTCCTACCCCCCTCCAACCACATCCCTTCCTCTCTCCTCCCTCTCCCTCCCATCATGCTGTTTCTGCCACTACTACTACTAATACTAACCGTTTCCCTCCATAGTGTTAGTTATTTTTTTCTCCTTCCCTGGCCTCTCTGTTCTTTCTTTACGTTGGTGTATGCGTTAATCTCTCTCTCTCTCTCTCTCTCTCTCTCTCTCTCTCTCTCTCTCTCTCTCTCTCTCTCTCTCTCTCTCTCTCTCATTAATTTCCTTTCTCTGTCGACCTTACACATACACACGCACAGCCTTGTCTTGTGTTATGCCTCTTGCTTCCTGAATCCTCTTTCACATCTTTAATATTCACTACTGTACTCATATCTGGTTTGTGTTATAATGATTGTCTCATGGTATAGACAGATTCTATCTCAAACCATTTCCTTGTTTCTATTTCACTGGTAACATTTTTTCATTTATTCAGGTATTTAGCATCCCATGAATTAGCTGCTCCAGTTGTGTTGTGGATGAGGTGAGGTTAGGTGACAAATTACAGCCAAGCTTACCTAACTTCAAGCCCACCCTTGAAAATATTGTAGATGTAGTACTTGATCTCATTGACTGATTCAGGTGTACTTAAGGTGATAATGCATGAGGTTTGTTTTCATGTATCACTTTTCCTGTTTTGTAAAATATCTTGTGTACATATTTCATTTTCTATCAGTTAGTCATGTGTAACATAACTGACATTAATAACTTAAATGCTGATAACATATACTGTACAATGTTGCAAACTAGGAAATACAACATGTGTATGAGTATGACAGATCAGTACCATGCCATAAATGATACATTCCTAGTTGATTAGAACACTGAGAGTGGAAGAAAAACATGAAAAGTAGTTGTGTTTTCTTACAGAACTTCTTGCCACATTTATACATCTGTATGCTTTATGCATCCATGTAAATAGATGGGTAATCAGTTTAGTAATCACTAGTTTACTTACAACATCCAATTCATAACCTTCACAATCTTGGTATATTTTTAGAACTTTAGTCCATTATACTCACCGAAAAAATTAAATTGCTCTAGAAAGCAAAACATTCAGTATAGTATATATACACACTTGCTCTTGCCCACATTTTTTATTTTATTTTTTATGTGTGTTTGTGTGTGTATGTGTGAGAGAGGGGGACGTGGGGGAATGAGGTAAGACATATTTCATGACATTTGGGTCAGTCCAGGTTTAAAAATTAATTAGCAATGATAGTGATATAATTTATAATACATTGTAAAGTTTACAATATTGCGTACTAGAAAATAATCTGTTTGCCTGAGTAGGATGAATGTAATTCCATAGATTTATGCATTAGAGACATTACTTTGTGACATTGCAATAACAAAGATTGCTTTGGGGATTTACTATTAGTTATTTTCCCCATCATAGGAACCTTATTTTCTGGGTGAGGGAGATAAAACCAAACCTATTCAAACCTAATTATGAATGGCAGAAAAGTGGAAATAGGATAGATTTTGAGAACAGTTCATATATGCAATGGAAAATATCTTCTTATGTTCTAAAGTCCATGCAACAGACAAGTTTGTATTATCACTATGAATTACAGGTATATAATAGAAAAATACCTAGCCTAAGCCTTCATTATTGGTGTTTCTTGTGACAGATACATCAGAGTGCATTTAATAATAATAATAATGATAATACAGTTTATTAGTAATTGCAGTACATACATACTGAAAATGTACATATGAGGATTGAGGGAGACTTAAGATTAGAACCTTAACTTAGCTGTTTATGGTTGTTTATGGTTCACACCTTGGGGGATAGCATTACATGAAGATGTACATATGGGGATTAAGGGAGATTCAAGATGAGAACCTAACTTAGCTATTTATGGCTCGCACCATGGAGGGGATAGCACTATGATGATAACGGTCAGTTCTTGGGGCCTTGAGCGGCATGACCACGTTTGTGTGTCGTGTGGCATGGATTGGCTCGCCGGGGAGTAGATGCAGAGCCGTGAGTCGCAGCAGGCCTCTACCCATCTTGACGAGGGCCGCTTGGTGTCTGGTTGCCAGTGTGGGGAGATCGAGGGTAGATAGGGCATGATCATAGTGTGTATGTGTGTGTGTTTATTTACGTAGTTGCATTGTGCAGGGTTCGAGTGGAGCTCATAGTGTCCTGTCACCGTGTCTCCATTTATCCAGTTTTTCTTTAAAGTTATGCACATTATTTGCTGTAACAACTTCATCACTCAATGCATTCCACTTTTCCACCATTGTATGTAGAAAACTGTATTTTCCAATATCCTTCACACATTGCCTCATCCTAATCTTCTTTACATGTTTTCTTGTCCTTCCAGCTTCTTATGTCAGGTCACTGTATTTACCTAGTTGTAGTTTTACAGGGCCTGGGCTTTATGCTCGTGTGGCCCCGCCTCCATATCTACACTATCCAATTTTTCTTTAAAACTATGTACACTCGTTGCTGACACCACTTCTTCACTCAAACTGTTCCATGTCTCAACACATCTTTGTGGGAAACTATATTTTTTTAACATCTCTCTGACATTTTCCCTTTCTTAGCTTTTTACTATGTGATCTTGTGCTTCGAATGTCATATTCTTCTCTCAGGATCAGTTTCTCATTATCCTCTTGGTCCATTCCATTGATCAATTTATAAATTTGTATCAGATCCCCTCTCTCCCTTCTTTGTTCCAGGGTTGGTAGATCCATAGCCTTTAGTCTCTCCTCATATATCATCCCATCAAGTTCTGAGACCATTCTTGTAGCCATTTTTTGTAGTCTCTCCAACTTCCTTATGTATTTCTTTCTATGAGAGGTCCACACAACTCCTGCATATTCCAATCTGGGTCTTATTATAGTACTTATCAATTTCTTCATCATTTCTTTGTCCATGTAGTGAAATGCTAATCCAATATTTCTTAGCAAATTATATGTCTATGAAAATTCTATCAATATGGCTTACCGGTTGATTGTTTTCTTCCATCATTACTCCTAAGTCCTTTTCCTTTTTTACTTTTTCCAGTTCTACTCCATCTCCCATCTTATAGATTCTCACGGGTCGTCTTTCACTCTTTCCCATTTCCATGATATGGCTTTTGTCCACATTGAATTCCATTTCTCACTTTTTACTCCATTCCCAGATCTTATTTAGGTCTTCCTGCAGTATTTCACAATCCTCTTTTTGCTTTATAACTCTGCACAGTTTTGTATCATCCGCAAACAGATTTATGTAGCTGTTCACTCCTGGCATGTCGTTTATATATATGAGGAAAAGTATTGGCGCTAATACTGATCCCTGCAGCACTCCGCTTTCTACTGCTCTCCACTTGGACTTCATATCTTTAACTACTGTCCTTATTTCTCTCCCCCCCAAATAATTTTCCATCCATCGCAATGTGCTTCCTTTTAAGCCACCCTTCTCTAATTCCACAGTAATCTTGCATGTGGCACTTTATCAAATGCCTTTTTTAAATCTAAATAAATACAGTCAACCCATCCCTTTCTCTCTTGTACTCTATCAACT
>NC_059302.1:15908632-15986132 GCF_017591435.1 Portunus trituberculatus | reverse complement strand
CAAGATAGTCAATGGCATTGAAAAGATAGGCAAAGAAGACCTAGTGCTGTTGACAGAAGAAGATGGAAGGACAAAAGGACATGAAAAGAAGATCAGGATGAGGCAGTGTGTGAAGGATATTGGGAAATACAGTTTTCCACACAGAACGGTGGAAAAGTGAAATGCATTTGATAATGAAGTTGTTTCAGCACATAATGTGCATAACTAAAGGAAAAGTGAGATAAATGGAGACATGGAGACAGGACACTATGAGCCCTGCTCAAACCATGTACAATACAACTAGGTAAATACACATATTGATGGATACATATGTGCAATATCCATTTTCTTGTATAGTGTAATCTCTTTTGTGTTCAGCTAAGATTTTTCTTTTCATATGCTAAATGTGTAACCTGTCTCTCTCCACCATAAATGGAGGACATGTACTCACTGAACAGCATCAATGCTGTGTTACACCATCACATTAGCTAACAGTGCTTTAGAGTCAATAAAATACAGAATTTGCCAATGCATCCCACTCATCTGATTTTAGTATATATAATGACAGGTCCTTTAGTGTGTCAGTCATGGTCAAATCATAATCTTCTATTTACATAAGAAAAAATTCTGGACTGTTTGTAGGTAAACAAAGATGTGTCATATGGTAGGCCTCTAAACAGGTAGATAACTAGATCAATTGTTTTACATATACCTACATATCTGTTGTTTTGCATTATTGGTATGCACATCTTGGTGGATTCCATACTTGCCTTCATCATTAATTTTTTCCCTTTTCCTCTGCATATCTCAGTAAGCTTCCCAGTGTCAAAACAATTCTAATGGTAACAAACTGACATGCAGCTTTTAGGAAGTACTTAATTTTGCGGCTGATAAAAAGCTTTGGAAGTGTTTAGTTTTGAAAAGTGATTTATGGTGAGCAGCCTCTGGTTGGTTATCTCTTATAGTAATTGGCTAGACTGAATACACTTTTGTTATTTGTGAGTTATGAAAACCAGCTATCCAAATATTTGATATGTGAATGAATATGATTTACTCTTACAGGTAAGGAAATATTATCATAGAATTTACTTGAATTCAGGGGTTTGGGTTAAGATAGATTTTATTCTTAGGGAATGTTTATGGCCGCATCTCAGTGAATGTTTGTGAGTTTATGGATGTTTCTATATTTCTTTGTTGAACCTTCCATTGAGGATATATTTTATGGAGTATAGCCAGACAAAATTGTATTGCTGCAGACATTAAATTATGTCACTCATAGCCTTGTTTTTACTTGCTTGAGGAGCTTGGCTGTATGTGAGTTTTGAGGATATTCAGTCCTTTCACTTCACAAGGAAGTTACAAAGTGCCAAAAATATAATTTAGATAAAACCTTTTGATTGCTACTTCCTTGAAATCAAATTTATTTAAATTTCCATAGTTAGTAATTGCATTCAAATGCTTAATTTTTTTTTTTTTTCCTATTTTAAAGAAAATGTCAGATTTTATAAGTGAAAGGAACAAAGTATCACGTGAAAGTCTTGGATAATTTATTCATTTTTCAACTTGATGGAATAGAAATTACGACAAGGAAAGTCTTTAGCAAAATGAAACCTTATCAATGAATGTACTTTTTTTCAGTTACACCAAAGCTCAGACCTTTGCAGACTGTGTAGGCCATGAGCTACCTTATGGGTGGGAGGAATGTATAGATGGACAAATCGGCATCTACTATGTCGATCACATTAACAGTGAGTGCTCTCTGTCGTGATATATGTATTTGTCAATAATTATTGACAAATATATACTTAAGTCCAGTGAGTATCTTTAATACCAATTATAATTGATGTTAAAGATACTGGACTTTAGTATATTAGTTAATATAGTAATGGTAGTAGAATTACTGTACATGCTTATTGAAGAAGATAAAGTTTTGACCAAATTAATGTCTCAACTTTACAGATATTTTTGTGATATTGTTAAAAAGTTACATGTTGTATGGAGTTTACTTAGCCACTTTCCATTAAAAAAAAAATGAAGACAGATTTTTCTGACCTGTTTCCTTTTCAACTTAAAAAGAAAAACACTAAGAACATGAGCCTAGCAGGAGAACTTGTGCAAAAAACTATTATATCTCTCTTCCACCTTCAGAACAAAATCAAATTGAGGACCCCAGATTAGCATGGCGGCAGGTGCAGGAGGCCATGCTTTCAGAGTACCTGTGCTCAGCCCAGAGCGATCTCAGCGCCAAGCAGGATATCATGCAAGTGAAGGCACAGCGACTGGCCCTTGCCCAGGATGAGTACCACCACCTCAACACTACCCTCACTAACCTCTTCAGCTCAAGGTCTTCATGTGAGTAAGCTGTTTCTCTTTCTTTCTCTCTCTCTCTCTCTCTCTCTCTCTCTCTCTCTCTCTCTCTCTCTCTCTCTCTCTCTCTCTCTCTCTCTCTCTCTCTCCTGTCTGATGTCTTGTTCTTTCTGGAAATGTTATTCAAGAATGTGAACATAACAAGAACCTCTATCTTTTCTTATCTAAAACATTCCCTTCCTGCATGTTCAAGTACTTACTGTCTACTAATATCTCTTTACACTATCCTTGAACTTTCTATGTAGCCATCCTCAATTATTACTATCCCCATCTTCACTTACACACTTTCTCTATTAGCTATTCACTGTTCCTTTTCACAATGGATGCATGCAATATCATTGTGTTCCTTTTCCTTTTCATGCATTTCACCACTATAATGTACAGTACTTGTACAAAATAAAACAACTTTAATTACTCATACTCCCATCTTATCACTCCACACATTGCTCTCAGATAACTGATTTCCACAGCATACACTTTTGGTTACTGTACTATGTTCCATGTCCAGGTCTCATGTCCATGCATTAGTGCTGGTAGGTAAGTGTTATTTCTTAAACATTTCACATAATGCCGACACATTTTTCCTTTTCATGGTGTGCAATTGATGCCAAGTTGCCAACACTCTTTTTGGTACAATCCTCAGTATAAAGGTGGTAAGGAAACCTGGGCAGAATTAGGAATACTGTTTATTCTCTTACGTTTCGACAGAGTCTTCTTCAGAGAGTAAATTGACACAGATAGCCTAGCTACGTTTCGACAGAGTCTTCTTCAGAGAGTAAATTGACACAGATAGCCTAGCTGTACATATACCTCCGGGGCGGATCACTTTGCTGGACGTCTGGCTGGTGGGTGCGCTGATTGGCTGGTGAGAATGAGTCTGGCTGCTGTGTGGGAGAGGTTTACGAAGCCGTCTCTGTGGTTGGTGGCCTCTCTTGGCGCAATGTGGCGGCTTCCACCAGCTTCCTCTTCCTCTTGTCCAGCCCTGTGTGCACGGCTGTCGCTTGCTCCCAGTTTGGGCAATGATTGTACTTCTCTGCATGCACCAGGAGTTCGTAGTTCTGTGGTTTGAGGTCGTTCTTATGCTCTTTCAGCCTTTTGTCCATTCCCGCCGTCTCACCATAGTATGTGGCGTACAACCTGCACATGGGATGGAATAAACCACACTCAACTTTTCTGTTCACCATTTATCTTTCCTCACACTCTCTATACTTTGCCCTGAGGCGTATGCTATCGTCGCCTGCGTTTGACAACATTCTGGATAACACTTCAGCGCCTTTTGCATCGAACAACTAAGTATTCTTCACTCATTTTATCTTCACTTTTTTCCTAGATATTTTCACGCTTTATTCTTCAGCTTGCAAGAGGCCCAGAGATGCAGCTTCTGGAATGCCTGCATAATATAAGTCAACCCGTCTTCCAGAAACTCTTCACTACAGATCCTGAGTGCCCGTAGGTAGAAGCCGATTGCTACTCCTGACTTTGTTTTTTCACTGTGTGAAGACAGGTAATGTATAAAGTCGTCTTTGTTGGTGGGCTTCCTGTACACTGAGAATTTCACATTGTTCTCGCGACAGTGTATCAATGTGTCGAGGAGAACAATGTGAAATTCTCAGTGTACAGGAAGCCCACCAACAAAGACAACTTTATACATTACCTGTCTTCACACTGAAAAAACAAAGTCAGGAGTAGCAATCGGCTTCTACCTACAGGCACTCAGGATTTGTAGTGAAGAGTTTCTGGAAGACGAGTTGACTTATATTACGCAGGCATTCCAGAAGCTTCTGTATCCTCTGGGCCTTCTACGCAAGCTGAAGAATAAAGCGGTGAAAATATCTAGGAAAAAAAGTGAAGATAAATGAGTGAAGAATACTTAGTTGTTCCGATGCAAAAGGCGCTGAAGTGTTATCCAGAATGTTGTCAAACGCAGGCATACGCATAGCATACGCCTCAGGGCAAAGTATACAGAGTGTAGTGCGAGGAAAGATAAATGGTGAACAGAAAAAGTTGAGTGTGGTTTATTCCATCCCATGTGCAGGTTGTACGGCCACATACTACGGTGAGACGGCGAGGAATGGACAAAGGCTGAAAGAGCATAAGAACGACCAAACCACAGAACTACGAACTCCCTCGTGGTGCATGCAGAGAAGTACAATCATTTGCCAAACTGGAAGCAAGCGACAGCCGTGCACACAGGGCTGGACAAGAGGAAGAGGAAGCTGGTGGAAGCCGCCTACATTGCGTCAAGAGAGGCCACCAACCACAGAGACGGCCAGAACCTCTCCCGCACAGCAGCCAGACTCATTCTCACCAGCCAATCAGCGCACCCACCAGCCAGATGTCCAGCGAGGTGATCTGCCCCGGAGGTATATGTACAGCTATCTGTGTCAATTTACTCTCTGAAGAAGACTCTGTCGAAACGTAAGAGAATAAACAGTATTCCTAATTCTGCCCAGGTTTCCTTACCACCTTTACACTCATTTGTCTGCTTCTTACACAATCCTCAGTATGCTTGCTACATATTTTTCCCAAATACTGAAATTCATCTCATAAATTTTTTGATAATGTTTGGATGTCCAAAATTAATGTATTTTCAATAAAGGATCTCTGATTTGCAATAAACAGTGTCTCAAATAATTAGTCCTATTGACCATATTTCCCTTGGTGATCTGGCTGTAATTTCTTAGAGGAAAAAGAAACCTTTATATATCATTGTATTGTTTCATGTTCATTTTAACCTAAGTATCAACTTTTGATGTTATTAAAAGAAATATTTAATTGTGTTGCCTCCAATCATCCTGCAGTAAGTTCTGGTGGGAGTGGTGCCAGCCGGTGGGACCCAGACCTGCTCAAGACAGATGTGGTAATGGCCAGGAATCGGGTGGGCCGCCTGAAGCGTGAGTTGCACCAGATCAAGCATGAGGTGGCCAACACAGAGGCCGGCATGCAAACCCTGGCACAGTGAGTGAATAATTGCAGGTTTCCATTCAAAGGTCTTTGGAATCTTCCATACAGCTCTGACTTTTTTCATTTCCATGGATTAAAAAGAACCTGGTTCATACTAGAAACAGATAAGATATCTTTCAGTTACATATAACTTTGAGTAAGCTATAATCACTTGGAAGTTTAAGAGTATTTGACCCATGCAGTAGTAATTTACAATTTCATTTTATGTACAAAATCATTCATCTTTTGCACAGAGTTCAAGAGAAGCTGAGTGGCCTGACGACAGGCTACAGTGTGGAAGAGGCACAGGCTATTGTCTCTCAGCTTAGGAATATCGAGGAGTCACTGCGGGCAGGAGAGAAGGAGAAGGCTGAGCTGATCAAGTCTCTGACAGTGCTGCGCCATGACATCATATCTGCAGAGGCCACACATGCCATTGAGGCAAACATCGAGAAGTCGTCAGAGAAGCACAGCACTGCATCACAGACAGATTTTTGTGGTGAAGTACGTTTTGCTAATGCTGTATTGTCCCTTTTATCAGTTTGTTCCCAATGCAGCTAATGATGTTTTGGTTATGCTGATCTTCCACCTCCTTCAGAATTTTCATTCATAGGTTTCATTGAGGTTCTTATAGAATACAGAAAATGTTAACTGCAGAAAGGGTCTTCCTCCTTTAAATGAATTTTTAATAATTTTTTAAGTTGTTTTAAACTTAGTCAGGTCATTGCTCATCAATTTATCATGAAAATGTTGACTTGAACCAGTGATATGCACATCCAGTGTGTTGGCTCTCCTTTTTCCTTCAGCATTTCAGTTAGATGAACATGAGAGGAAAGATTTTGCCCTACTTGACTGTTTTCTAAACTTGAATTGGTACACAAAAAATGTAGGATTCTGTAACCCATTTATATGCCAAAAATGCAAAATAAGAAAAAATTACATTTGATATATAATATCAATGACACAAAGACTGTACTCTATCAGGCAAAATATAGAATGAAGACATCAATTTTAATACACACAGGAATTACATACATTACTGTAGAAATTTGAGTAAAATGTAAATCAGATGCAAAAGTATGACAGTGAGCTTTATCATACTTCTCTTTCACCTTCTGCAGGGCATGCCACTTGGTGCCCGCCTGGCTGAACTCACCAGGCTAAAACTGGAGTACGACTCAGCCAAGAGTACTCTGAAAGGTCTCCAGCACGATTTGGCAGAACTCGAAGAGCGGCTCTCCCCAGAGGATCTGCAGAGTGATAGGGACCGTGTGGTACTCATCCAGGAGAAGGAACAGTTACTGAGAGAGTTCAGAAGTGTTCGCTCCTATACACACGATCCACTGCAGGTTGGTTAATTAACTCCTTAATCTTATTTGCTCTTCCTCTGTCTATTTATCTTCTGGCCTCCACTGTATATCAATAATTGTAAATCTTTTCTTTCTCAGTTGAACAAGCTTTGTATCATATATTAATAGTAAGGATTTGTAACTGTATGCTATCATATTGATATTCATCATAGCATTCATTATAGTAACCATAGAAGTGTTATCAGAGGAAGAACACCTTGTAATCTGTGTACACTGTCCTCAGGCCTGTGAGCTTGATGACAAGATCAGTCAACTAGAGTGTGACCTCGCCAAGGCTCTGGAGGTTAGCAACAAGGCAGTGGCAGAACGGCTAGCACTGCAAGAGCAAAGGCAGGATCTTCTGTGCCAGCTAAGGGACACTGTGAGAGTGATGGTGAGCCTTGAGGGACAGCTGCGTTCCCTCTCTGCTTCCACCCTCTCTGTATCATCCTCCTCCTCCCTGGGCTCCCTCTCCACATCTAGTAAAGGCTCCCTGTCCAGCCTCTCCTTCACAGACATATATGGAGGCCAGCAGTACTCTTCAAGTGAACATGTTGCCCTCAACATGACTGAACTACAGAAGCGGGTTGAGAGGCTCCTGAAGTCCAATTCAGAGGCCGACCGCCAATATGCTGAAAAGTTGCGGTCTCTGGAGGAAGGTAGTAGCAACAGCAGTTGTGCTGTGCTATCCCAGTCTATGCTGTCCCTGTCCCCTCGTAGTTCCCTATCTTCCTTATCTCCCCCAACTTCTGCATGCGAGGCACTGTCAGCCCTTGATGCCCAGCGGCTCAACCCCAGTGAGGGCAGTGTTGGCCCACTAGCCAATGTGGACCTGAGCACAGTGCAGGACAGGCTGGCTGAGCTGTGTCTTGCCCCGGGTGCTTCTGAGGCTGCCAACAAGGCTGCTAGTAAACACTTGGATGCCACTCTAGTCGTGAACAAACAAGTGAAGGAATTGACAGAATATGACTTCAGCGTCACAAATGGCGGAGTGAGTGGTGTGTTGTTGGGTCTGGCTGGGAGGGATGGGGAAGTGCTGTATGAGGAGGAGGAATGCTGTGCGGGGGGTAGTGAAGATGGAAACATTCGGACCATTTCTGCAGCCGTCAGTGATGAATCTGTGGCTGGTGATTCTGGTGTCTATGATGCATACCCGAAAGGTTCAGCCCCTACCCCGGACACGCCACAGGTGCAGATCAAGCTAAGGTATGTGCTTCATGGTCATTGTGGTGTTAGTTGTGTACATATTTAATGTTTTCATTACTCTTAAAAAACAAATTTTATGTGGATTAGAGTAAGCATAAGCACAATTCAGTTGAGCTGGCCACTCTTTTGTCTGTCAACTGGCTGCAGCTTGTGTAGCTGCATAATTATGTGTATTTGGTTATTGTATGGTGTCCAATTTTATGGCTTTAGGTTTATTGTTTCTCAACTCCAGTATTTTGCTCCCCTTTGCTTGGATACTTTTACATACTTTGTTTCTTGTTCTTTCTCAGATGATATTTCATATTTGTGAAGATTATCATATTGTATCAAGGAGGGAATTTTAGATATAATCAAAGCTTTGCCAGAAGAAGTATTAATAATACTTGTTTTTACCAAGGTTTGTTATGTTAGTAGGAAATGAGTAGTAGAGTCATCTTTATACGGTGCCATATGGTGCAACTGTGATTCGATGGATCATAACAGATTTAGTGATTCCATTTTCCCCCCAACATACACTTGGCCAGGCCCATAGCATTGGTTCATCACTACCACTGTAATTTTGTCAGCATAACTTTCTCTTCATGTTCTTATGATCGGGGCAGAGCAAACTTAGTGTTGTTCAATTCCTCCATCTATCATCTTGACATAACTTTCTAGATAATTATCACCTGTTCTTCAGTGGCTTTCAACTGATCTCTTCTTCTACACTGAACATCCTCAGTCTGTCTTTTACTTATAATTTAAACTGGAAACTTCACATCACATCTCTTGCTACAACAGCTTTTATGAAACAAGGCATTCTGAGTCATCTCTGCTGGTTTTTCTCACCCCTGCAGCTGCTAACTTTCTACAGTGGTTTATCTGTCCATGTATGGTGTGTGTTTAATGTGTATGTGTGTATTTCACTTATACTGCTCCTTTAGACAGGGTGGAATTAGAAGCATTTCATTTTATCAATTCCTTTCCTCTGACTGTCCTCAGTGTCTTGCTCATCACCATAATGTTGCATCTTTGTGCTATCTTCCATTGTTATTTTCATGGTAACTGCTCATATTATCTTTCCAGCTGCTTACCTCCTGCAGCCTTTCTGCCTATTCTGTCCACCTCTTTAATGTAAGAGTTAACCAGTATTTTCCATTTTTTTTTAATTTTTTTTTTTTAGTAAGCTCTGGAACTATATTCCTACTTCTCTATTTCCTCCTTCCTATGACTTAACTGTTTTAAGAGATTTGAAGACATTTATCCTCTATGATTTCATCATTATTTGATGTTTCTTTAGAAAATGACATTTAGGACCTTTTTAATTTTGTTCCTAATCTTGTCCTTAGACAGTGGCCCTCTTACACAAATAAATGATAAATAGTAGGTAATCCAAATACAGTGGTACCTCATTATACATCCTTAATCTGTTCCAGAACCTGGGACTTATACCAAACAGGATGTATGCCAAACACTTTTTTTTTTTTTTTTTTTTTTTTTTTTTTCAATAATTGAAGGGAAATTTATTATGTTCACAAAAATATAATTTCTATTGTTATTGTCATATTGTACTTTACGAAGATTTGGTTGTGTAAAATAATTTAAACACTGCTTTATACTAAAATACATGCTAGATTTTATGGCAGATTAGACACATGGACATATAAAATACACCCCATTTCAGCAAGGCATATTCAGGGGGGGAATTTTTTATTTGTAAGAGGGGAAACCAGCTAAGGGCAACAAAATCATGAGTGAAGAATGTATGTGTAGCTATGTGCATGTAGTTTTGTGTATTTACCTATTTGTATTTACCTATTTGTGTATTACAGGGCCCGAGCTAAGCTCTCTGTGTCCTGTCTCCTTGTCCATTCCTGTCATATCTCTCTTTCATCTGGTTGACACACACTGCATCAACGACATGACTGCTCAGTTTATTCCACTTATCAATGCTACGATGCGGGAAACTGTATTTTCTCACGTCATTTAGACAGATGTCCTTTATTAGCTTTTTTCCATGTCCTCGGAGATGATTACTTGTGGTCACCTTTATCAACTCTATCCAGTATGTCAATCTTGTTCACCAATTTATACATAGTTATCATGTCTCCTCTTGTTCTTCTCTCTTCTAATGTGGTCAACCCCAGCTTCCTCAGTCTTTCCTCATAGTCTAACTCCCTGAGTCCTGGTACCATCCTTGTTGCCAGCCTCTGTACCCTTTCCACCTTCTTCACATTTTTCTTCATATGCGGTGACCAGACACATGCTGCATATTCTAACTGGGGTCTTATTAAGGTACATAATATCATCTTCTTCATCATTCCTTCATCTAGGTAGTGGAATGCAAGGCCAATATTTTGAAGCATGTATGTTTTCCCAAAAATCTTGTTAATGTGTTGCTCTGGTGACAAGGTGTTTTGCACGGTTACTCCTAAGTCTTTCTCCTCATTGGTCTCTTTAATTTTCTCATCACTCAGCCTGTAATCCCTGTTTGGTCTGTATCTACTTCTTCCCATTTTCATAACATGGGTCTTGTCTATATTAAATTCCATCTGCCACTCCTTACTCCACTCATATATTTTATCAAGATCTTTCTGTAACTTGTTACAATCTTTCACATTCTTTACTCTCCTCATAATTTTAGTATCGTCTGCGAACATGTTCATATAACTGTCAATTCCTACTGGCATATCATTAACATAAATCAAAAACATGATGGGACCCAGCACTGACCCTTGTGGAACTCCACTGGTTACCTTCTTCCACTCAGACTTCCTTCCTCTCACCACTGTTCTCATTTCTCTTCCCATTAACCCCTTCAATACGGTGACGCCTATGTGGGCGTCATGAAGCCCCAGTAGCAAATACGGTGACACCTACGTAGACGTCATATTTCTTTTCTGAGCTTTCTTCAGTTCAGTTGTCCCGTATAGTGTGTTGGATACCAACTACACACGCCGTATGCTGTCCTTGAAATCCTAGTGCTCCTCCCACCATCCTTGTCTCCACCAATCACTAAAGATAAGCTACATGCATCCCGCCTTGTGTCTAAAATTACCCAATGGCATAGACTGTTCCCATCTCTCTCTCTCTCTCTCTCTCTCTCTCTCTCTCTCTCTCTCTCTCTCTCTCTCTCCTCTCTCTCTCTCTCTCTCTCTCTCTCTAAGAGAGAAGCGTCCACTTTCCTCTTTGAAGGCGATATAGTGACTAAAACATAGCAGCATAATACACAAAGACGACAAGTATGACAAGCTTGCACGAATTTCCACTGGACTACCACCCGTATATCATACAGGCGGGCTTTTTTAACATCCGGCGTGAAGAGGTTAAGTAATTTTCCATCCATTTTGCTAGTTTATAATTTACTCCTCCAGTCATCTTCAGTTTCCACATCAGTCTATTGTGTGGTACTTTATCAAAGGCCTTTCTCAAGTCCAGGTAGATAGCATCCACCCATCCCTCTCTATGTTGTAGTATGTCAGTCACTCTTGAATAAAAACATAATAGATTGGATACACACGATCTTCCTTTTCTGAAACCAAACTGCCTTTCACTCAGAATGTTTTCACTTTCTAGATACTCACTCCACTTAGCTTTAATTACTTCTTCACATACCTTGCACAATATACTAGTCAACGATACTGGTCTATAATTTAGCGGTTCCATTCTACTACCATTCTTATATATAGGCACAATGTCAGCTCTTTTCCACTCTTTCGGGACTAATCCTGTTCGTATGGAGGTTTCCACAATATCAAATACGGGTTCAACAATTGATCCTTACATTCATTTAGCAACCTCCCAGATATGCCATCAGGCCCCACTGATTTATTAATATCCAGATTGCTTATAATTTTCCTTACATCTTCCTTAGTAACCATGATGTCCTGCATTTGCTTTATTTCCGTAGGCCTTCCTCCCATAAAATGCTCCTCCTTTGTAAACACTTTGCAAAAGTTGTCGCTCAAAATTTCAGCTATATCTCCAGCATCTTCATATACTTCTTCCCGTTTTTACCTTTTCTATTGCCTCCCTTTTATTTAGTTTTCCATTTATGAATTTGTAAAACATTTTGGGTCACTATCACAGTTTTCCACCACCCTCTGTTCATATTCCTTCTGTGCTGTTCTCCTTACTTCAACATATCTATTCCTTGCTGTTTTGTAGACTTCCCTTGATAATACATCACTGTTTTTCTTAAGTTTCTTCCATGCCTTTTCTTTGTTCTTTTTTGCTTCTTCACAATTTCTATTAAACCACTGTTTATTATTTAAAGTCCTCTTTCTGTGATATGGCACAAACTTTTTCACAGCAGAGTTATACAAATCCATAAATTTATCGTATTTCAATTGCATATCCCTTTCCTGGTATACCACGGACCAGTAAATTTCATTAAAGAACTCCCTTATATGGTTATAATTTGCCCTAGTATAATTTAATTTTCCTCCCTGCGTTCCACAATCTTATTCGTGCTTAATTCCATATCCAGCTCAAAGCTTAGGACATCATGATCGCTTTTCCCCAAGGGACTTTCATGTTCAATTTCCTCTTTTAGAGAGACTCCCCTGGTAAATACCAAATCCAACCTTGCTGCAACATCTTGTCCCCTGCACCTTGTTGGTGATCTCACCCACTGTGTCATCAAGTTATTTGTCGCTACCTTTAACAATTCTTCTGCCCACTCACCACCGTTCACCACTTCGTAGTCTTCCTACACTATTTCATTGCAATTAAAGTCTCCAACTATCATCACTCTATCCTTTCTGATGAGTTCTTGCTTCATTCTCTCTAGAGTATTTCTCATCACCATTTGGTACTGTTCATATTCCCAAGCACTGGTTCTGGGTGGTATGTATACTGTTATAATATTAATGTCCCTCTTGCCATCTGTTATAAGCATACTTATCACTTCCTCATTTCCCTTACTATAGTTCACCTCCTTCACTATCAGATCTTCCTTAGTAAGAACCATTATACCACCACCACCTTTATTTTTCTATCATATCTCCATACTTTGTAGTGTTTTACAACAAACCAGTCTAGCTTTATTTCGGGCCTTAGCTTTGTTTCCACTACACACATTATGTCCGGTTCGTTATTTCTTAGGTAATCCATACATTCTAGCCTCTTAGACAGAAATCCATCTATGTTCGTGTAAGTCACTTTTATTCCGTTCTTAGTCTCATTCTTCCATGTAATGCCTATTCCGTCTGTTTTATCCACCACTTCTTTAGCCTCCCATTTCTCATCCTCCAAAAAAACTTGGTCTTTTCCTCCTCTGTTCTTTCGTCATTCCTCTCTTTCACTTCAGTTACAAGCTCCTTCATTTTCATTGTCTCATCTTGTGACATATTTCTTCTTATGTAAATTATTTTGGTTTCTTCAGAGTCCTTAAGTTTCCAAGCCCTCCTCAACAAGGCCTCCGCTGCCACCTGAGACTTTAATTTCAATTTTAATGGTCTATTCTTGCCTTCCTCAAAAGCTCCCAATCTCACACTTTCTTCTACCTCAGCATATAGGTCCTCTTCTCCCACAGAGATCTTGTTCAGTAAAGACTTAATCTTGTAATTTTCCTTATTTCTCCTGTCCTGCCAGTTCGTGTTAGTTTCCTCCCGCAATCCTATTATGATCACACATTTTTTCTTTTCAGCAATATCTCTCACCACATACTCATTTTCCTTTAGTGCCTTTACCATTTCCCTCTGCGTAATCCCTTTATTTTCCTCTTCCTGCTTTTTTACTATCTCCCTAAACGACCTTTGTACCTCCTGATGTTCATGGTTCACTTCTTTCATCCTGGTATCAATTAGATTAAGGCATTCCTCTTTCCTCAAGTCCCCCTCAGATATTTTTATCTCCATTTCCATGAGTTTAGCCTTCATCTCTTCACATTGTTTCCTTAGTTGTTGGTTTTCTTTCTCCATCTCTACTTTTTCCTTCAATAGCTCTTTATTCGCTAACGTTAACAAATAGATCTCTTTTTTGAACGAATCATTCTCTGCTAGAACTCTATCCAGTTTTTCTTCTATTGACAAAATGTTTAGGAACTTATTTTCCAGTGCCTGGATTCTTGTATCCATATCAAGTTTCTCCAGTCCTTTTGGCATAGTAATAAAACCTTCAAAGTCTCTTGTTTGTGTAGACGCCATTTTTGCTATCGTCAGCTGATGATGGCCAAAACAATCACCGCCCACACTCTCCTGTCAGGGATCCCTCTCTATATCCCTCACTTTCAACACTAAGCGACAGTTGGACATTACCAGGACACTAACTTAGAGTTACTGGGTCCTGCAACACCATAGGTATTTTCCTTCTACCCGTCTGCACTCCGCAGCCGGAGATGAGCCGTCCTCTCTCAGCGACGGCGACACTGTGTGTGAAGGAAGAGAGTTGTCTTTAGAGGGTAGGCTGTTACTGTCCCCTTGTGTTGTGAGACACAAAGTAAAACTTTCATTGAGGTCACAGCTGGCTTTAATGAGAAGTTCATAATCACCCCATGAATTATGTTACTAGACCTCACTGAGAGTAATTATTGTTTCAGGATGTAAAGTTTAAAGTAAGCTAATGGTAGAGCTGAATAAAAAGCAAGCAATCACAATAGTGAAAATATCCTATAGAATTGTAATGATAAAACAAGAGATAGTGGCCTAGTCACATAGGAGAGGCAAAAAACACAGGCCAGCTGGTAAAATGTCAACAATGTACTTGGCTCGTTCCTGAACAGACCACATTTTCATTTTTGATATTTTTCTTACATCATATTATGGTTGAAGATTATGATTTAGCACCCTTGCCTATAATGCAGTGGCATAAATCTTAATATGTACAAGTGAAAGAAATTTTGAAATTAAATCTAAGGAGTTCTGTTATCCTTGTACTGGATTTTGATGGGTGAGGGGAAAGACCTGCAAGAGCTGTCTCAAAATTTCATTCACAACATATGACAGTACTTTTCCATTCAGTTATATTTCTTGTTAAATAGTTTTTGCCAATTAGTAGCATTTCTTGTGAGTGTTGACCTTTTCCTTAAACTGTAGAATAAGAGATGAGTGATTTCTTCATCCCCAGTTACATTAACATCAAACAAGGGTGTCATCTTACCCTGCATGTCAGGTCGTAAGGGTTTGAAATTCAGCTTTGATTTATAGAAAGTATTGTCCTCTTATATTAACCATCTTAGAGACTAGGTTTTATCTCTCTCTCCTTCTGGGCCTCAGCCAGGAAAATTTGAAGCTGAATTAACACACTAGTGACGAAAACTTGCTTTCCTTGTTACATAGCTGCAGGAGGTTTTGATTCAGCTTGAGCTACTGAGGAATTTGGTACTTTTAGAAAAATTGGTGTGAAAAATGAAGATTCACATAACGAGTAGCTGCTTAGATGGCCTATCTTTTCACTGTTTTGTAGAATACAGGCCTTGATCTCTTTGTTACTATGTCTACTTATTTCATGCTCATTAATGAAAAGCCAGATTTTTTTTTTTGCTACAAAGCCTTCTTTCATTCATTCATCCTTTCATATTTGAGAATTGAAAAGATATACAGTAAAGTCCCGGGTTACGTCGGTCTCGAGTTACGTCAAATTCGTAGTTACGTCAGTCCACTTTAAGATTAGAAAAATAAAAAATTTATAAATTGTAAAGTGCGGGATTTATTGTTATTGTTGGTGGTTGCCCACCACACCGCCCGCCTCACGCTTGAATACAATAACACCCTGCCTCAGTTCCACCACACCATCGCCCCTAGCAAGAGTGTTATCCTACTTCTGCATTTACTGACTCAAGTTCTTAGTATCTTGCTCAATGGCACCAAAGAGAAAACTTCTTAGTGACAGCAGTGATGCTAAGAAAAGGAAAACCATTATGCTACAAGAAAAAGAGGACATAATTAAAAGACATGAGAAGGGAGGCAGCAGCTGTGTGTGAGGGAGGGAAGAAGAAAATGGGAAGCCCGTTACCATGACAACGGGGAGGTTGACGACCTTGAGGGCTCGCACATCCATCACAACAATAACAACTCCGGGAGCCTTCGCCTGGGCCACACGACACTCGCAGCTCACTTGCACCGTCTGCGCCTGTCTGCTGATCCCTATTGCCCTTTCCTATTGCATTTCCTGCCCCGCTGCCCACGCTTCTACTCCCATCGCACTGCACTACGCTCCCAGCTGTCCGCCCTGTGGGCGTCACAACATTCGACCTGCCCACCCTCCTGGCGGCTTCAGGCGTCCACCCCCTCTCGGCAACCTGCAGTCCTTCACGTTCATGGCCCTAATCAACAACAAAAACAAGCTTGTGTTTCATATTCCTACATAGTTGTAAATAATATAACAATATAACCTTTAACTTACCTGAATGACCATAAACAATGATTGGTTGAAAACTCGATAATATGCTTTGAAATGTACGGAAACTCGAGTTACGTACAAAATCGACTTACGTCACGTTTCAGGAACGTAACTCTGACGTAAACCGAGACCTTACTGTATTGCATCGATCTTGCAGCATTACCAACAAGCCTTGAATGATTCCAGGTATAATAAACAGGAGGGTCTTCTGAATGTTGGTGTGGAGAGAGCGAGGAGCTTGTCAGTGCTCAACACAGAGGATGGCTGCAAAGTGTAAGTATCTAAAACTGGTGGTTCTTCAGACTGGTTTACTTTTAAGACATTTCCAGTCTTACATATGCATTTTAATGTTTCATTACATTGAATTTTTAGGAGTATTAGACTTAATTTTGCTCTGATCAATAGTATGTATTGAATTTCTTTTGCTTTGGCTGTTGATAATATTGGACTTTTATTGATTTCATGACAATATGTTATTGATAGTGAAGATAATTTAGAAAGCAAACTTTATCACCCTGAAAACAACTGCTTATAGCATTAGTATTTGGATTTTCAAATTGCTGAGCATTATTCACATTTCCTTCTCAGACATCAATTTTACTACAATGTAATGAGTAGTATTGCTCCACAGCCACAACGTAACACAACACTAACTATAGAAACAATACCAGGAAAGAATATATTGAGATAAAGGAAATTATCCATATAATTGCTGCTTTCAAAACCATGCAAAAACATAAGCTTAAGCATGCATGTACTTGATCGTTAACATTTGACATTTACAGGTGTATCAAAGTACAGCTGTTCCCTGCTGGCACAGCCACCTTCACTTGCTGCACCCACCTGGATAACAACACAGAAAGGCCAACATTTGGGGAGATGTTTTCCTTCCCTGTAGCACCCCGCAAGCTGCCCTCCAAGACCCTTCAGGTGAACGTGTGGGCTGTCAGCGACACCAATGAAACCTTCGACGAGGAGTGTGTGGTAAGTCAAGTGTCTATGGTGGGGAGTTAGTGAGGAAAAGTTTAATAGGTAAGCAAGTTTGGCCTGGATTCTTGAATGCTATGGGGCCCTCTTAAGACTATTCTTGAAGCAATAGGGATCATTAGTCAGCTTTTCATAATTTTTTTTTCCAACTAAAGGAGCAAAATTCTCATTAAACTAGAACTAGAATTATGAAAACACTAAATATCTGTTAGATTCTTTTCAAAATGAACTATTTGAGAACATGGTCTTGTTTATCATGACAGAAGAATAAATATTTATTATAGTTTAGATGAGTGAACCAAGAAAGGTTTGATTAAGATTATCATTGGAGATGGAAAATTAAGCATCATTAAATTTGAATTGAAAATCATTGTTTTACATTTTGGGAGAAAAGGATGGTTTGATGGAAGAGACTAAGGATGGGAGTGCAGCATATGCTAATCAGTCATACTGTATATAGTGGAACCTTTCACTAATGGAGTAATTGGGGAAAAGGTGTCTGTTGATGTAAAGTGTTTAAGTGTGTAGGGTTTAGAATAATGGAAATGAATGTAGAAACACCATTGATGTCCATAAAATGAGCTGGTATAGTCCTCTAAAGCACTGTTGGTTCCATCTGGAACTAGACTTTGGTGATAGTGATGGTGATGAGCTTACAGGGGATGACATTACAAAGTCATGGCTCAGGACTAATCCCTAGCCACCTGTAGCATGAAGATCAAGATCAAGAGTGGCCACTGTTAATCAGATTTAGCTGTTTACCTCTAAAGCAGTATAATGTTCATGAATTACTGGTTCTCTAAGTGACCAAATCTCCTTCATAACCCTGTATTTTACAGTAATCTTTGTCATCAGTGTAAGCTATGATCATGTCAAGGGACTCTTGTCTCGGACATCTCTGACATTTTTGGGCTTGCCATCTCTACATACTCCCCCTAACTGCTTAACCAATGCTTGTAATCAGCTGCTACTATCGTAACATAGATGTCACGGCCGTATAGCAGACAATTACTCAATAACCAGATTCCATTCGCGACATCTAAGATTCTTGAGCTTTTGTACCAGAAATTCTCGATGGATTATATATTTAGACCAGCGGATTTTGTCCATTGCATATGATATTCATTAATGCATTTACAACTGCTCCATTTGTTGTTTCCATGCACACCAATTCTTTCTTCTACAAACATCCATTCTTCATTCACACCATCCATCCATCCATCTCATCTATAGTATTCCACTTAGCAGTTCTCTTTTGCACATCCACATATCCTGTTTGATCTATGCATATTCTCCGGTGTATTTTTGGAAGATATTTCTTTTTCATTATATTTGATCTTATTTTCTATTCAGACCCTATGTTCCACATTTCAGCTTAATATTAACATTTATTTTCCTTCTTTGCTCTACAGGGTTATGCTCAAATTAGCCTAGCAGATTTTGATCTGGATGTACCACAGACACGCTGGTATAACATCCTGCATTATGCTCTGTTGCGACCTGACCAACTTACCCGTGATGACCAGTCCTCAAAGTCTTCAACCCTTCGGTCATCTGTCTCCACCTCTAATGTGAAGGTCAGTACATGACACACACACACACACACACACACACACACACACACACACACACACACACACACACACACACACACACACACACACACACACACAGTGAAGAGCTACATAAATCTGTTTGCAGACGATGCAAAATTGTGCAGAGTTACAAAGTAAAAAGAGGATTGTGAAATACTGCAAGAAGACCTAAATAAGATCTGGGAATGGCTCCCTGAGCTCTCCCTCTCCTCTGTCCGCCAGTTGTGATTTGTGCTGCCACGGTCATCAGGATAACATTCTCCTGCATTCTATCTGTAGTTTTTAATTTATAAACTTACATTAAGGGGAGCGTCCGATTTAGATCGGTATTAGATCTGTGCTTCATATCTCCTGTAGATACGCATGAAACACTCTGATTTTTATGTTGTGAAGTATTGGGAACATGTACATCAGTATTAGACATTCATCCCCATTCTAGTCCCCAACCCCGCCGTGCAATTACAATTTCAACTAAAACTTACTAGTGTTATTCTGGTGTTATTATTTGCTTCATAACCTTCATTTCCCTGTAGCAAAGACATGTTATAATTTGAAAGGTTTCCACGTCGTTAGATTTTTCATTTAATTTTTCGTTTTCGTTTTATGATTTTTTTTTTTCAAAATCTTTTTTTTTTTTTTTTTTTTTTTTTTTTTGCTTTTTTTTACCAAAAGAATATTAATACAAAATTACAGGTCACATATGTTAAAAAAAATAGTGATGTGAATTGAAAGAAGTATTCTCCTTTTTAGTTTTTGTTTCATTGAAATCAAGCTAAAATTGGCTTCGAAATAGATTTTAGAAGGGGAATAACTTATGTTTTGAGATACGGGCCGATGAAGTTTATCAATCGATCTCGATCCCGTTTTAACACACTAGGAAGTTTATTCAGGTTTACTCTATTCTTTTTTATTATCTACAATCTCATGATATAGCTTTCCCCCTACTGAATCTCTCTGGTGCCTTGATTGACGCCACCCATAGACTTCAGTGTTGCTGTATCATGTTCACCAAAAATAAAGTTAAGATTTTTGCCCTTTTTTTCGCAGTTTTTAAGAAAGAAAAAAAAACTGATTCTGCTGATGTAAACAAACGCATGTGGTTGAGTACGGGACCTTTAAATGGCATTTAAGTGAAAGCCAGTGTGCGTTTCACCATAAAACTTCGTGAAATAATAGCTAACGTGTATACCTACTACATATTTTTTTTTCCACAAAAAACATTATTTTTCCAATTTTTTCGCTCTAAATTGGACGCCCCCCTTAACACCAAAGGCTTATTAGTGGTGAAAATAACTGGTAATCAAACAGCCACACATTTGGTCGTATACAAAGCTCTGTCATCTCCCTTCTCGCAGTCACCACTGTACAGTAAGCCCCCAAATTTAGCGAAATCCAGCTTAGCGAAACCCTTATTTAGTGACTGTCTGGAAAAAGGCCAAGCCCTCAAGTTAAGCGATTTTCTCTCATATTTAGTGAATGTACCGCGCTACACTGTCCCATCTCACGCTCGCTCTGAGCCAGTCGCGTGTCTGTTTGGCCGTGACGTCAGCCCCACAGTGCCTCCGGCATTCCTGCTCGACACTTGAGCTATTGTGTGTGTTAATCCAGCGTGTGAACTCATTTTTTGTGCTCCCATCCTCGCTGTTTAGCGAGTTTCGCTATCACCATGGCCTCCACTAGTGGTTCGGGGGGGTGCTGATTCTCGTGAAGGTGGCGATGTTGCAGCTGTAAATGGGGACTTTGGGCTGACGAAAGACTGATTGGTATTTTTCCCTATTTAAAATAGTATTCAAATTTGGCGAAATTCCAATTTAGCGATGGTTTTGGCAGACTAATAGGATCGCTAAATGTGGGAGCTTACTGTATTGTTCTGATACTGTATTACTGGTAATACCGGTATACCAGTTGCCAGTGCGCATCCCTAGTCCTGCCGCAGTGTTGAGAAAACAACATTCTTCTGCGTCCTGTAGGTAGTTTTTCATATAGAAACTTACAATGGCACCAAAGAGGCTTATTGATAATGAAAATAAGAAATCTGGTGAGAGTGCAAGTTGTTAGTGAGCCACAACACTCCATTAGTGGATTCACAGGAATCACACCAGGAGAGAAATTACAAAGATTTTTTCATGGATGGTGACTGGTCCCTCTGTGACCTTCCTCCTTCTCCCCACTTTTCTCTCCTCCTCCTCTAAGTTATCCATCACCAGCTTTCAGTTACGGTATGTACAAATCAAAATTGTAATATATATATATATATATATATAAACAGTGGAGACTCAATACTTGAACTTAATTCGTTCCAAATGGCTGTTTGAGTATTAAAAAGTTTGACTACTGATACCTATAAATCCGGTAATTCGTTCTAATCTCAGCAAAATCTCAAGTTTATATAAATTTCAATGTTTTTTTACAATTTTGATTTGTACATACCATAAGTGAAGGCTGGTGATGGATAACATAGAAGAGGAGGGGAGAAGGGTGAGGAGGAGGAGGGAGGTCACCAGAGGATGCACCACCCATGAAAACATCTCTAACATTTCTCCTGGTGTGATTTCTGTGAATCCACTAGTGGAGTCGAGTGGCTCACTAACACTTGCACTCTCACCAGATTCCTTATTTCATCACTAATAAGCTTCCTTGGTACCATCGTAAAAGTTTCTAAATGAAAAACTACTGACAGAACACAGAGGAATGTTTTTCTCAAGACTGCGGTAGGACAAGGGATGCACACCGACAACTGGTATACTGGTATTATGGTAATACCAGTGTTACCAGCAATATTGGTATCAGAATGAGACAGTGGTGGCTGCAAGAAGGGAGATGACAGAGCTTTGTATACGACCAAATGTGCAGCTGTTTGATTACCAGATATTTTCACCACTAATAAGCCTTTGGTGTTAATGTATGTTTATAAATGAAAAACTATAGGCAGAATGCAAGAGAATGTTATTCTGATGATTGTAGCAGCACAAGTCACTACTGGCGGAGAGGGAAGGGGGATGCCAAGGAGTAATTTTTTACAACCACGTGTGTGGACGGTTCGACTATCAGGTATTTTTTCGAGTATTGAATCGAACTTTTGCATTCGAGTATTGAAAAGTTCAAGTATTTAGATGGTTGAGTATTGGGTCTCCACTGTATATATATATATATATATATATATATATATATATATATATATATATATATATATACAGTCAGCGCCGAAAGTGATGGCGCAGCATGTTTTTTTTCGCTTCGCAACAAAAGAAAAATAGAAAGAAAGTTATTTTCATGGTATTTATCTTTCCTCTAGTACTTGGTTGGGTTACCATGCCTCTTCAGGCAACTCTGTAAACGTTTTGGAACAGATAAAGCCAGGTTTTGTAGGAATGAAGGCTCCAGGTTTTCCCAAATCTCCTGGATGTGGTTGACAAGTTTGTCCACTGTGGAGGTGTCACGGCCACGTAAGCGGCGCTTTATCAAACTCCAGATGTTCTCTATCGGGTTTAAATCAGGACTATTACCTGGCCAATCTGTGATGTATTCAATGTGGACCCAGTCAAACCAATTTTTGATCAATTTGGCTGTGTGAGCTGGTGCACCGTCTTGCATAAATATTTCACTGTTGCATTTAGTGAAACAGTCCTCAAGGTGTTCGGCAAGAAGCTCAAGATAGCGATCTTTGTTAATAGTGACATTTTTTGGCAACACTACCAGTGCCATGATACCCAAATGCTCCCCATACCATAACATTTGCTGGGTGTTTTACAGCTCCCTCAGTGTACTTAGGGAGGTAAGGATCTGAGCCAGGACGTAGCCTAACTTTCCCTCCTTGGTTGCCAGTCACTGTAAAAGTTGCCTCATCAGACCAGAGAACTGTTTTCCACTTCTCTGGATCCCATGCTAGATGTTTACGGCAAAACAACTGCCTTTTCTTCTTTTGTACCGCTGTTAAAATGGGTTTCTTTCGTGGTGCACGATACCGGAATTTTAGGTCGTCATGAAGGCGTTTCTGAATTGTTCGCACTGAGACTTCCTGAAGGAGCCTAGGGTTCTTTTCCTTGAGTTCTTTGGCACTGATGCGTGGTTCATTGTCCACTTGACGCTTCAGGATCTTCAGGGTCCTCGTAGATGTGACACGAGGCCTCCCAGTCCTCTTCTTCTCAGAAGGCGGCGGGACACTCCCTCCCGCGTCCCTGCATTTTTTCGTCCAACGCTGCACACTACGGAGTGTAACACCCGTGATAGCAGCAATTTCTTTATTTCCTTTTCCTACTTGGCTCAGGCTACTTATAGCTGCAATTTGATCTTTTGTCAGCTCCTTCCTTGGCCCCATTGCTACGCACAAGATAGGTTAGCAATGCAAACTTTGTAAGAAAAAACACCTGGTGCAACATAGACAGTCAGACATACTCAGCCCGTATGAAGTAATGCCTCGCACTGAGACAGTTACACTTCATCGGCTGCTCAAGGTCACGTGTATGAGCCCACTATTTACGCGCCAACAAAATCGGCGGATTTGATCCTTGTTGCTAGGTGGTGGTTTGATTCCTGCCGAAAATTATGGCGCAGGATGTTTCGCGCCATCACTTTGGGCGCTGACTCTCTCTCTCTCTCTCTCTCTCTCTCTCTCTCTCTCTCTCTCTCTCTCTCTCTCTCTCTCTCTCTCTCTCTCTCTCTCTCTCTCTCTCTCTCTCTCTCTCTCTATATATATATATATATATATATATATATACAGGCAACCCCCGTTTAACGAAGGTTCACACAACGAAATTTCGCTACAATAAAGGTTTCATTTTACTACCATCTGCTCGTTTAACGAACACCAAACTCGCTTTAATGAAGTTTTATCCAGGTAATTTTTTTCCAAATTTGAAAGCCCCACCATATCACACAAGCTGACAGGCTTTTGAATAAACCAGGAGCAGCTGGTACTAAGGCCTGCCTCAGGAAAAATCCTGGGATACCTATAGAAGAAAGATCAAGATCAAGATCAAGCCTCTCGTGGACAACACGCGCAACACTCACTCCCCAGTCAAAACATAACAGCCTCAGCAGCAACTTGTCTTCCCTAGCTCAACTTACCACCAAAACGCCCTGCAATTGGCCTAGTGTTCGTAAGAAGACCAGAAAGTCTCTTACTCTCCAAATGAAGCTAGTTATTATTCACAGACATGAGAGAGGCCAGAAAACTATAGCAGTGCTGGCCACTATCTTGACTCCATATTATACTGTCTCTATTTTCAAGTCAGCAGACTCTATTAAGGAGGCTGGTGAGACCGTATCTTCCTTGCAAGCTAAAAGAACCACCTGAACTCTTGACTCTATAATGGATAAAATGGAAAGCCTTGTGGAAATGTGGTACATAAGTTTTGTATGCAGTACAATGATGCGCACTTTGTTTACATTCCACAGGTTGCCGGTTAGTGTCTTTCCCGTTTCACTCTTCCTCCCTTCATAAAGTTAAGATCATCAACATTATAAAGTTACATACATACATACATACATTAGTGTACATTATAATGACTTCAATTAACTTCATAATTCTTATTTTCATTAAACCTTTTACTGTACTATGATGCACTCTCGCTTTGCTTACTCTCAATGGAAGTTCAAATCAGGGGTTAAACTTGTTATAATTGGTTAAACGAAGTTTCGCTTACGAAGTGTTTTTAGAACGTAACCCCTTCGTTAAACGGGGTTGCCTGTATATATATATATATATATATATATATATATATATATATATATATATATATATATATATATATATATATACAGACAACCCTGTATGAAGGTTCACACAATGAAATTTCACTACAACGAAGGTTTCATTTTACTACCATCTGCTTGTTTAACAAACACCAAACTCGCTTTAACAAAGTTTTATCGGGGTAATTTTTTCCAAGTTTGAAAGCCCTGCCATATCACGCAAGCCGACAGGCTTTTGAATACACCAGCGCCTCGTGGACAACATGTGCACCACTCACTCCCCCTGTTCAAAACAATAACAGCGTCAGCAGCAGCTTGTCTTCCCTCGCTCAACTTACCACCAAAACACCCTGCAATGTCGCCTAGCGTTGCTAAGAAGTCCAGGAAGTCTCTTACTCTTGAAGTGAAGCTGGATATTATTCACAGACACGAAAGGGGCTCGCCACCATCATGACTCCACCTACTGTCTCTCCTATTTTCAAGTCAGCAGACTCTATTAAGAAGGCTGGTGAGACCATATCTTCCTTGCAAGCTAAAAGAACCACCTGAACTCGTGACTCTACAATAGATAAAATGGAAAGCCTTGTGGAAATGTAGTACATAAGTTTTGTATGTGATACAATGATGTGCCCTTTGTTTACATTCCACAGGTTGCCAGTTAGTTTCTTTCCCGTTTCACTCTCCCTCCTTTCATAAATTTAAGATCATCAACATTATAAAGTTATGTACATACATTAGTGTACAGGCAACCCCCGCTTAACGAAGGGGTTACGTTCCTAAAAAACACTTCGTTAAGCGAAACTTCGTTAAGCGAACCGATTATAACAAGTTTAACTCCTGATTTGAACTTCCATTGAGAGTAAATAAAGTGAGAGTGCATCATAGTACAGTGAAAGGTTTAATGAAAGTAAAAATTATGAAGTTAAACATTTAGGTAGTTTAATTTAAGTCATTATAATGTACACTACTGTATGTATGTATGTAACTTTATAATGTTGATGATCTTAGCTTTATGAAGGGAGGGAGAGTGAAGCGGGAAATACACTAACCGGCAACCTGTGGAATGTAAACAAAGGGCGCATCATGGCACCGCATACAAAACTTATGTACCACATTTCCATAAGGCTTTCCATTTTATCCATTGTAGAGTCACGAGTTCAGGTGGTTCTTTTAGCTTTCAAGGAAGATATGGTCTCACCAGCCTTCTTAATAGTCTGCTGACTTGAAAATAGTAGACAGTAGATGGAGTCAAGATGGTGGCAAGCAATGTTATTAGTTTTCTGGCCTCTCTCTTGTCTGTGAATAATACCCAGCTTCACTTCGAGAGTAAGACACTTCCTGGTCTTCTTAGGAATGTTAGGCCACATTGCAGGGCGTTTTGGTGGTAAGTTGAACTAGGGAAGATGAGCTGCTGGTGACACTGTTATGTTTTGACTGGGGAGTGAGTGGTGCGTGATCTTGATCTTTCTTCTGAGTCAGGCCTTTGTATCAGCAGTGCCTGTGTTGTCCATGAGAGGCTTGATCTTGATCTTTATTCTACAGGTGTTTCAGGATTTCTCCTGAGGCAGGCCTTAGTACCAGCAGCTCCTGGTGTATTCAAAAACCTGTCAGCTTGCATGATACGGTGGGGCTTTCAAATTTGGAAAAAAATTACCTGGATAAAACTTTGTTAAAGCGAGTTTGGTGTTTGTTAAACGAGTAGATGGTAGTAAAACGAAACCTTCGTTGTTGCAAAATTTCGTTGTGTGAACCTTCGTTAAATGGGGATTGCCTATACATTATAATGACTTAAATTAACCCCTTCCATACCGCAAGACTGTTTTGTGGTACGTGCGTACCACGCGCAAAAGCGACCTCGTGGTACCGCAAGATGCCGCCGTGATGCGCGTACCACACAAATACATTTCCGTGTATAACCGTGGCCTGAGTGCGGATTTTGCCTTTTTCATGCTCCACGTGGTTCACTATAAACAAACAAACACTGGAGGCGTTATTTTCAGCCACCCCAGCGTAACAAAACCATCCCCCCCACTAGCCAATCAATATCGGAGTTAATTTTTCATGCATAAACTATAAAGCCAATCACTATTCTTTGACATATATTATTCCCACAGTCCCCCCAAGAACATCAGTTCTCTAGTATCGGCCGTGGTGAAACTGTTCTATTGCCTCTACCCTAATTAGAGATAATGGCGTCCTGAAAAAGAAATAGGAGAGAGTGATAGTGACAGCAGTGTTGAAACCCTCTCGGCAAGTGAGGGGGAGCAGCCTAGTTATGACTGCCTCAGGGCCACCCTCACCAGGTGCAAAGTGTGTGGTGCTGAATTTATGATTAGTGCACAATTTATGATTATGTTTACGTTTTCTTTTATTAATAAAATGACAAAAATATGTTTAGAAAAAAGTTCATAACACTGAGTTAGAAAGAAATATAATGTGTAGATCTGGCCGTGAGGCACGTGCGCACACGGGCAGGGGCCTGCGGTATAGGAGGGGAACGCTTTGTTTACATCGGGGGTTGACTGCGGTAAGGAAGGGGTTAAACTGCCTAAATGTTTAACTTCATAATTTTTACTTACATTAAACCTTTCACTGTACTATGATACTCTTGCTTTGTTTACTCTCAATGGAAGTTCAAGTCACGGGTTAAACTTTTTATAATCGGTTCGCTTAACGAAATTTTGCTTAACAAAGAGTTTTTTAGGAACATAACCCCTTTGTTAAGCAGTGGTTGCCTGTATATATATATATATATATATATATATACAGTGGTACTTCAACATACGATCAGCCTAACATACAATTTTTTTGATATACGACGAAAGATTTCATATAATTTACGCCTTGAAATACGATGGTATTTTTAAGATACGATTAGCCATCGGTAGGTGACACAGCAATTGCTTGGCTACCCGGCTAACCCGAACATTCAGCCCGCGTTGTGTATGGTTGTTCATCCTTTGTGCATGTATATGTCTGTGCTCCTCGGCAGTGTGTATTTTTTATTAAGTTTTGTGAACTCAAGACCTCATGATCATGGATCCCAAAAGTAAAAGTTTGGCGAGAAACACACAAAATAGCCTGTATTCACATACTGAGTACACTTAGAAATTCAATAAACGAGTGAGTACAAATGGTTTTTGCCCACAAGCAGCTCTTCCTCTTTGCAATGCAAAAAACCAAAAGTCTCTAGATGTCATGGTTACCAAAATATCACAGGTTGAATGAGGTAGTATCATCGGTTTATGTGGCCTTGCGTCTGATCGGGTTCAGCGGCCTTGGCAAGAGCGAGAGAAAACGAGCCCCTTGTATCCTCTCCCCCCTCCCCCATTCTCTCTCTCTCTCTCTCTCTCTCTCTCTCTCTCTCTCTCTCTCTCTCTCTCTCTCTCTCTCTCTCTCTCTCTCTCTCTCTCTCTCTCTCTCTCTCTCTCTGTTGTCGCCTGTTCTGATACCACTCTCATTCAAACGTTGTCTCCCTGTAACATGGTGAGAGACCTGAGGTATAAAAGTAAGGTAAGGCTCGTGGGAGAGGTGGCGGAATCAGACACAGTGAAATAATTCACTACCACCCTCCATCGTTGGTGACACAGTGACGTAGAGCATATGTTTACTCCTGCCCACAAGCAACTCTTCCTCTTTGCAATGCAAAAAACCAGAAGTCTCTAGATGTCATGGTTACCAAAATATCACAGGTTGAATGAGATAGTAACATTGGTTTACATGGCCATGCGTCTGATCGGGTTCAGCGGTCTTGGCTAGAGTGCAAAAAAACGGGCCCTTTGTATCCCTCCCCCCCTCTCTCTCTCTCTCTCTCTCTCTCTCTCTCTCTCTCTCTCTCTCTCTCTCTCTCTCTCTCTCTCTCTCTCTCTCTCTCTCTCTCTCTCTCTCCTGTTCTGATACCACTCTCATTCAAAAGTAACATGGCGAGAGACCTAAGGTATAGAAGTAAGGCGCGCAGGAGAGGTGGCGGAATCAGACACAATGAAATCACTGTCGATCGCTCTTACCATTTATTGTTGGTGACACAGTGATGTGGAGCATATGTTTTCTCCTGATGAGTGTTGCCAGCTCACAAGCAAAGAAAATAACCAAAATATAGCTTTTTTTTTGGGGGGGGGGACGGGTGTAAATTCATATCACAAGAACGAATTAATTGTATTTCCATTAATTTGATTTCCATTGATTTGATATACAATTTTTTTTATATACAACGATCGTCACGGAACAAATTAAAATAGTATGTCGAAGTACCACTGTGTGTATATATATATATATATATATATATATATATATATATATATATATATATATATATATATATATATATATATATATACTTGAGGTGTGCTAAGATTAGAACTAATTACCTGATTTATAGGTATCAATAATCAAACTTTTTAATAATCGAACAGCCATTTGGAACGAATTAAGTTCAAGTATTGAGTGTCTACTGTATAAACAAAATTTACAAGTGGAGTAAGAAGTGGAAGTTAAGAGTTCAGTGCTAAGAAATGTCACGTAATGGAATTAGGAAAGAGTAAGAGAAGACCAGTATGGAACTATCTGATGGGAGAGGAACAAATAATGAAGACTAAAGAGGAAAAAGATATAGGAGTGGTTATACAGGAAAATCTGAACCCTGATAAACACACAGGTAAAATATTTGGATTAGCATATAAAATGTTGACCAATATTAGAGTGGCATTTCAATACTTGGATAAAGATATGATGAAAAAAAATTATTACGAGTATGATACATCCAAAGTTGGAATGTGCAGCAGTGGTGTGGTCACCGAACTTGAAAAAAAGATACAAGAAGATTATAACAAATCCAGAAGATAGCTATAATGATGGTGCCGGAACTAAAGGACCTAACATGTAAAGAAAGGCTGAAGGAAATGGAACTGCCAACCTTACAAGATAGAAGAGAATGAGGAGACCTAATAACAATGTATAAAATAGTAAATAGCATTGAAAAGATAGACAAGGAAGACCTGGTGCTGGTGATTGAAGAAGCTGGAAGGACAAGAGGACATGTAAAGAAGATTAGGATGAGGCAATGTGTGAATGATATTGGAAAATATAATTTTCCACATAGAACAATGGAAAAATGGAATGCATTGAGTGATGAAGTTGTTATAGCATATAATGTGCAGAACTTAAAGAAAAATTGGATGATTAGAGACATGGAGACAAGACACTATGAGCCCCACTTGAACTCTGTACAATACAACTAAGTAATTACAAATTGGTAAATGCACACACACAAGGAGAGGGAATTTTCCGGATTTAAGGAGGAAAGAGTCAACGTGAGAAGGATTATCACAATGGATAGAGAAATTAGTTTTGAGGAAGATTGTTGCTGTGATTTTTTTAAAAACAGGATCAGGTGATTGCAGAATACCTAGAGCTAAGAAAGATATGTGAAAAGTTAGAGAGTACTGTTACAATGAAAAAATTCAAGAGGAAATAAAAAGGGAAAACAGTGCCCTTAAGGGCAAAAGTGCAAACTATGAAGTAGTACTACAAGGATTTGAAGAAAAGCTAGACACTAATGTGAAAACAGGAAAGGGGATAAGCAAAACAAAAATAGTGGAATGGGAGAAGATCTGGAAAAAAGAACAAGAAGAAAAAAGTAATTTTGCTGAAGTAGTTAATCAACAAATAAGGGAGAAAACTAAGGACACAGTCATAGAAGTGATCAAGAAAAGGAAGAATTAGTGAGAGATACGGTGGACAAAAAAAGTATATGGTTATATTTGGACTAGAAGAAAAAGGAACCCAGTAAAATTTATGAAGAAGGAGAAAGAGATGGTAAAGCAAATTATTTAATTGGTTCAAGATGAAGAACAGAATCTTGAGAAAAAAAAAATAGAAGAAATATACAGACTTGGTAAATATAGTGAAGGAACCAAAACACCACTGAAAGTTAAAATGAAATTTTAAGTAGGGGTAGAAGAAATATTAGTGAGTATTGGAAAGCTGGCTGGTAAGGCAGAATATAAAAATATTTAGATAAAAAGAAAGATGAATTTGTAGAAAGGGAAAAAGAGAGAGAACTGAAAAGTGAATCAAGGAAAAAAAATGAGAAGACAGAGAATTAGAGAAGAAATTCTACTGGAGAGTGCTAGATATGAGGCTGAGGAAATGGTATATTCAGGAAGGGGAAAGAAAACGTTAAGAGTCATGTATACAAACATAGATGGATTTATATCAGGAAGCTTGGAAGTTAGATATTATATGTATATATTGGAAAAAGGACCAGATGTGGTATGTATAACAGAAACAAAGTTAAGTTAAGACATCCAAGTGAATTTCAAAGAGCAGGGATATAATGTTTAGAGAAGAGACAAGGGAAAAAACAGGAGGAGTATTGATAATGACTCAAGAGGATATATACATGAAGGAGGTACAGTTTGAAGATGGACTGGCAGAGGTTTTAAGCATAATAATTAGGACCAGTGGGACAGGAAAAAAGGAGTATCATAGTAACATAATTATATATATGTATATATATATATATATATATATATATATATATATATATATATATATATATATATATATATATATATATTCATATACAATCAACCCTCGGCTATCGGGACTTCGGCTATCGCGTTTTATTGCTATCGCGCACCCATGAAAAGCTCCTAAAATTTCATTATCGCGATCTCAGATGCCTGCTATCGTACGCCCCGCCATGACGTCATGGAATATCTGAGCGCTCATTGGCCAAAACCGCCTTCCCGCCAAGATCAATACGGCTATCGCGTTTTCAGCTATGGCGCGGCTATTTCGGCCCCAATTGGGCGCGATAGCCGAGGGTTAAGTGTGTATATATATATATATATATATATATATATATATATATATATATATATATATATATATATATATATATATATATATATATATATATATATATATATATATATATATATATATATATATATATATATATATATATATATATATATATATATATATATATATATATATATAAACCTCAGCCTCAGCTCCATAATTGTTCCAAAATCCTGTTCGTCACCCGATATGTTCATCCCCTGAATCAATTTTTCCCATAAGAATGTATTGAAATACCATTAATCCATTCCAGACCAACAAAAATCATACTTTTGTCCATAAAACCCTTTCAAAATAGACCTTTAATGTATGCATGACATGAACGAAATAATTATAAAAAGCCTAAATTGTTTTACCCACCTAAATGCTATCAAAGTTATAATAAAATGAATAAAAAAGAAAAGGATATTTACTTGAGAGACTGGACGTTGATGGCATGATGGAATGGAGGAGAGGAGGATGGGGAGGAAGACAGATAAGATCCGAGAAGACAGTCATGAGAGAGGACTTTGGATGTGCGCAGTGTGCCAGAGCTACACAACAGCTGTGTTGCGTCACAAGTCAGTGCCGCTATGTGGGTCCCCGTTATAGCAGAGAGGATAACGCCGAGGAAGCTACAGTAGGGCGCGCCGGTAACATCACCATGCCCAGGAAAAACAGGAGAAAATCGTGGTGGCATGGAGATTATGTTATGTAATATTTTTCGTATGTTCCTGTTTCTATTTTATTTTGTGCTTATGTTTTGTTTTGTTGTTGTGTGATAGCCGGGTTGGCTATCACACAAACAGCTCGCCTGCTAGCAAGCCGTTTAACCGCGTTCGTCCCCTGAAATATCGTTCGTCCCCTGGGTCGATATATTGACAAATTTTTTGTTAGTCTCCCGAATTGTTTGTCTTTAGAGACGTTCGTCAAGCGAGGTTTTACTGTATATACATACATATATACACCACTAAAGACTAATACATAGAGGCTTGATGTACAGAAAAAAATGCAAAGGGAAGGGCTAAATTGCCTGAACAATATGTTAAGGAAGGACAAAAGAGTACTACTTGTGGAAGATCTAAACTGCAAACATGTAAATTAGGAAGAAATGGGTGCAAACAGTCTTGCTGGATGCTGCGGGGAGGAAGTGTTACAACTGGCAATAGAAAACACATTAGGCCAATGGGCAAAGGACTATACAAGATATAGAGGGGAAGAAGAACCATCTATGCTGGATTTAGGGGGAAAAAAATTGAATGTATAAGCCTTGTTCAACTATCAAATATCATAGCTCAGTGCAAAAAAGTGATCATGTGGTCTTAGAAATTGATATAGAGGGTCAGGAAATTTTGAAATGCGATGAGGGACACAAACAAAAAAGACGGAATCAGGCTAAATAAAATTTTGGAGGATTAAGAAGTTACTTTGTAGTATTGACTAGAAGGAAATTATGCAAGGCAAGACAATTCAAGAGAAGTATGTTATATTCCTGTACATCTATAATAAGGAAGTAAAGAGATATGTTCTCGAATACAGAGTAAAAGAGAGCAAACACACGTGGTATAGTGCTATATGTGCAAAAGTTAAAAAGTGTAAGGATGCAGCTTGGAAAAAAATAAAGAAACAACAAAATGAAATAAAGAAGAACCAGTATAAAGAGGCATGAAATGAATACATCAGGATGAGAAGGGAGGAGGAGAGAAATTTTGAAAAGGATGTAGTGAAGATATGTGAAAAGGAACCCAAGCTTTTTTATAATATAAATGCAAAACTGACAAAAAGTTAATTAAGAGAAATAAGATATTTGAAACCTCAGAATAAATTAGTGAACTTTGAATGAGAGCTTTAAATCAGTATTATATGAAGATGGAGAGTTCATAGAGCCAAGCAGTCAAGCGATACAGGAAGGTTTAAGAAATATGTTGCAAAAACAGAAAATTAGAGAAACTCTAGAAAAGGTGGATGTAAGAAAGGCAATGGGATCATATGGAGTGTCAGGATGGACACTGAGATAATGTAGAGAATGACTGGTGGAACCAATTTGGGATATAATCAACAACTCTTTAATAAAAAGGAGTTAACAATCATTGGAACATATGTGCCACCAAAAACAAATTCATGGACCAATCAAGAATAAATGACACAATAAGGAGTCTTACAAGAATCATTAAAGAAAGGAGAAAAGTGATATTAGTAGGAGATTTCAACTTTAAGGAGGTGGACTGGGAAAATTATGAAAGTGGTTTGGGGGAAGAAGCCTGGGGAGATAGATTCCTGAACCTAATGATAGATAATATGATGGTCCAAAGAGTAAAGGAAAACACAAGATTCAGAGGAAACGATGAACCGGCAAGATTGGACCTAGTTTTTACAAGGGATATACCAATGAACGATGATATAAGACATAAGTGCCCATTGGGAAAGAGTACTCTGACAATGTAATATTAGAAATGGGTATAGAAGAGGGAAAGGAATATAGAGACGAATCATACAAAGGAGACCAATTAAATTACAGAAAGGTTGATATTGAGAACCTCAAGAGCTATTTTAAAAACGTAAACTGGGAGGAGATGGAAAACTCAGAGACGGTGCAAGAGAAGTATAACTTATTTTTGGAAATATACAAAACAGGAGTTAGGGAATATGTTCCAAAATATAGCCCTAAAGAAAAAGGAAAGAAAGATTGGTTTAATGCAAGGTGTGCTAGGGCAAAGGAGAAAAGAGATGGAGCATGGAAAAGGTGGAGAAGAAATAGAAATCCAGAAAATAAGGAAAACTTCAAAACAGCAAGAAATAAATATGCTAAGGTGAGAAAGGAAGAAGAAAGGAACTATGAAAAGGACATTGTCGAAAAATGTAAGGAACAACCGAAATTGTTCTACAGATTCATAAATGGAAAAATAAGGCAAAAAGAAACAATAGAAAGGTTAAAAGGAGAGAACGGATGGTGGAAGACCCAAAAGTATGGCAGAACTGTTAAATAGTAAATTTCAGGAGGTCTTTACTAAGGAATCCAAATTTGAAAGACCACAGGGTAATAGAGAGACTGTCTATATGAAAGAGATTAAAGTAACCAAGCTTGAAATAAAAGAGTTGATGACGGAATTAGATGAGGAGAAGGCAATGGGACCAGATGAAGTCTCAGGCAGAATACTGAAAGAATGTAGAGAAGAACTAGCAAGTCCTATATACAACATCATAAAATGCTCAATAGAAAATGGAACAGTACCAGTAGAATGGAAAAGAGCTGAGGTGGTTCCCATATATAAGAGTGGAAGGAAGGAAGAACCTTTAAATTACAGACCAGTATCACTAACTAGTGTAATATGCAAGATGTGTGAAAGAGTAATAAAGAAACAATGGATTGAGTTTCTTGAAGACAACAAATTATTATCAAATAGCCAATTTGGTTTTAGAAAAGGTCGGTCATGTGTAACAAATTTATTGAGTTTCTACTCTAGAATAGTTGATAAAGTACAAGAGAGAGGATGGGTTGACTGTATTTATTTAGATTTAAAAAAGGCATTTGATAAAGTGCCACATGCAAGATTACTATGGAAGTTAGAGGAGAAGGGTGGCTTAAAAGGAAGCACATTGAGATGGATGGAAAATTACTTGAGGGGGAGAGAAATAAGGATGGTAGTTAAAGATATGAAGTCCAAGTGGAGAGAAGTAGACAGCGGAGTGCCACAGGGGTCAGTATTGGCGACAATACTTTTTCTCGTATATATAAAGGACATGCCAGAGGGAGTGAACAGCTACATAAATCTGTTTGCGGACGATGCGAAACTGTGCAGAGTCATAAAACAAAAAGAGGATTGTGAAATACTGCAGAAAGACTTAAACAAGATCTGAAAATGGAGTAAAAAATGGGAGATGAAATTCAATGTGGACAAAAGCCATGTCATGGAAATGGGAAAAAGTGAAAGACGACCAGTGGGAATTTATAAGATAGGAGATGGAGTAGAACTGGAAAAAGTAAAAAAGGAAAAGGACTTGGGAATGACGATGGAAGAAAACAATCAACCGGTAAGCCATATTGATAGAATTTTCAGAGAGACATATAATTTGCTAAGGAATATTGGATTAGCATTTCACTATATGGACAAAGAAATGATGAAGAAATTGATAAGTACTAAAATAAGACCTAAACTGGAATATGCAGGAGTTGTGTGGACCCCCCATAAAAGGAAACATATAAGGAAATTGGAGAGACTACAAAAAATGGTTCCAGAATTTAAAGGGATGACATATGAGGAGAGACTAAAAGCTATGGATCTACTAACCCTGGAACAGAGAAGAGAGAGAGGGGATCTGATACAAGTTTATAAATTGATTAACGGAATGGATCAAGTGGATAATGAGAAACTAATCCTGAGAGAAGAATATGACATTAGAAGCACAAGATCGCATAGTAAGAAACTGAGGAAGGGAAGATGTCAGAGAAATGTTAAAAAATATAGTTTCCCGCAAAGATGTATTAAGACTTGGAACAGTTTGAGTGAGGACGTGATGTCAGCAACGAGTGTGCATAGTTTTAAAGAGACACTGGATAAGTGTAGATATGGAGACGGGGCCACACGAGCATAAAGCCCAGGCCCTGTAAAACTACAACTAGGTAAATACACACACACACACACACACACACACACACACACACACACACACACACACACACACACACACACACACACACACACACACACACACACACACACACACACACACACACACACGCTGAGAGAGGACAGCTCGTCTTCGGCTGCGGACGGGAAGAAAGAAAATACCTATGGTATTACAGGGCCCGGGTAACTCTAAGTTAGTGTCCGTCAATGTCCTACTGTCTCTTAGTGTTGAAAGTGAGTGATATGGAGAGTGATCCCTGAGAGGAGAGTGTGGACGGTGATCGTTCTGGCCGTAATCAGCTGACAATAACAAAAATGGCGTCCAGGCAAACTAGAGACTTTGAAGGTCTTATTACAACGCCAAAAGGACTGCAGAAACTTGATATGGATGCAAGAATCCAGGCACTGGAAAGTAAGTTCCTAAACATTTTGTCAATAGAAGAAAAACTGGATAGAGTTCTAACCGAGAATGATTCGTTCAAAAAAGATATCTATTTGTTAACGCTAGCAAATAAAGAGCTATTGAAGGAAAAAGTAGAGATGGAGAAAGAAAACCAACAACTAAGGAAACAATGTGAAGAGATGAAGGCTAAACTCATGGAAATGGAGATAAAATTATCCGAAGGGGACTTGAGGAAAGGAATGCCTTAATCTAATTGATACCAGGATGAAAGAAGTGAACCATGAACATCAGGAGGTACAAAGGTCGTTTACGGAGATAGTAAAAAAGCAGGAAGAGGAAAATAAAGGGGTTACGCAGAGGGAAATGGTAAAGGCACTAAAGGAAAATGAGTATGTGGTGAGAGATATTGCTGAAAAGAAAAAATGTGTGATCATAATAGGATTGTGGGAGGAAACTAACAGGAACTGGCAGGACAGGAGGGATAAGGAAAATGACAAGATTAAGTCTTTACTGAACAAGATCTCTGTGGGAGAAGAGGACCTATATGCTGAGGTAGAAGAAAGTGTGAGATTGGGAGCTTTTGAGGAAGGCAAGAATAGACCATTAAAATTGAAATTAAAGTCTCAGGTGGCAGTGGAGGCCTTGTTGAGGAGGGCTTGGAAACTTAAGGACTCTGAGGAAACCAAAACAATTTACATAAGAAGAAATATGTCACAAGATGAGCGAATGAAAATGAAGGAGCTTGCAACTGAAGTGAAGGAGAGGAATGACAAAAGAACAGAGGAGGAAAAGACCAAGTTTTTTTGGAGGATGAGAAATGGGAGGCTAAAGAAGTGGTGGATAAAACAGACGGAATAGGCATTACATGGAAGAATGAGACTAGGAATGGAATAAAAGTGACTTACAAGGTGCAGGGGACAAGATGTTGCAGCAAGGTTGGATTAGGTATTTACCAGGGAATCTCTCTAAAAGAGGAAATTGAACATGAAAGTCCCTTGGGGAAAAGCAATCATGATGTCCTAAGCTTTGAGCTGGATACAGAATTAAGCACGAATAAGATTGTGGAACGCAGGGAGGAAAAATTAAATTATACTAGGGCAAATTATAACCATATAAGGGAGTTCTTTAATGAAATTGACTGGTCCGTGGTATACCAGGAAAGGGATATGCAATTGAAATACGATAAATTTATGGATTTGTATAACTCTGCTGTGAAAAAGTTTGTGCCATATTACAGAAAGAGGACTTTAAACAATAAACAGTGGTTTAATAGAAATTGTGAAGAAGCAAAAAAGAACAAAGAAAAGGCATGGAAGAAACTTAAGAAAAACAGTGATGTATTATCAAGGGAAGGCTACAAAACAGCAAGGAATAGATATGTTGAAGTAAGGAGAATAACACAGAAGGAATATGAACAGAGGGTGTTGGAAAACTGTGATAGTGACACAAAAATGTTTTACAAATTCATAAATGGAAAACTAAATAAAAGGGAGGCAATAGAAAAGGTAAAAACGGGAAGAAGTATATGAAGATGCTGGAGATATAGCTGAAATTTTGAACGACAACTTTTGCAAAGTGTTTACAAAGGAGGAGCATTTTATGGGAGGAAGGCCTACGGAAATAAAGCAAATGCAGGACATCATGGTTACTAAGGAAGATGTAAGGAAAATTATAAGCAATTTGGATATTAATAAATCAATGGGGCCTGATGGCATATCTGGGAGGTTGCTAAATGAATGTAAGGATCAATTGTTGAACCCGTATTTGATATTGTGGAAACCTCCATACGAACAGGATTAGTCCCGAAAGAGTGGAAAAGAGCTGACATTGTGCCTATATATAAGAATGGTAGTAGAATGGAACCGCTAAATTATAGACCAGTATCGTTGACTAGTATATTGTGCAAGGTATGTGAAGAAGTAATTAAAGCTAAGTGGAGTGAGTATCTAGAAAGTGAAAACATTCTGAGTGAAAGGCAGTTTGGTTTCAGAAAAGGAAGATCGTGTGTATCCAATTTATTATGTTTTTATTCAAGAGTGACTGACATACTACAACATAGAGAGGGATGGGTGGATGCTATCTACCTGGACTTGAGAAAGGCCTTTGATAAAGTACCACACAATAGACTGATGTGGAAACTAAAGATGATTGGAGGAGTAAATGATAAACTAGCAAAATGGATGGAAAATTACTTAATGGGAAGAGAAATGAGAACAGTGGTGAGAGGAAGGAAGTCTGAGTGGAAGAAGGTAACCAGTGGAGTTCCACAAGGGTCAGTGCTGGGTCCCATCATGTTTTTGATTTATGTTAATGATATGCCAGTAGGAATTGACAGTTATATGAACATGTTTGCGACGATACTAAAATTATGAGGAGAGTAAAGAATGTGGAAGATTGTAACAAGTTACAGGAAGATCTTGATAAAATATATGAGTGGAGTAAAGAGTGGCAGATGGAATTTAATATAGACAAGACCCATGTTATGAAAATGGGAAGAAGTAGATACAGACCAAACAGGGATTACAGGCTGGGTGATGAGAAAATTAAAGAGACCAATGAGGAGAAAGACTTAGGAGTAACCGTGCAAAACACTTTGTCACCGGAGAAACACATTAACAAGATTTTTTGGAAAACATACAACATGCTTCAAAATATTGGCCTTGCATTCCACTACCTAGATGAAGGAATGATGAAGAAGATATTATGTACCTTAATAAGACCCCAGCTAGAATATGCAGCATGTGTCTGGTCACCGCATATGAAGAAAAATGTGAAGAAGGTAGAAAGGGTACAAAAGCTGGCAACAAGGATGGTACCATGACTCAGGGAATTAGACTATGAGGAAAGACTGAGGAAGCTGGGGCTGACCACATTAGAAGAGAGAAGAACAAGAGGAGACATGATAACTATGTATAAATTGGTGAACAAGATTGACATACTGGATAGAGAGTTGGTAAAGGTGACCACAAGTAATGACCACAAGTAATCGTCTCCGAGGACATGGAAAAAAGCTAATAAAGGACATCTGTCTAAATGACGTGAGAAAATAGTTTCCCGCATCGTAGCATTGATAAGTGGAATAAACTGAGCAGTCATGTTGTTGTTGTGGTGTGTGTCAATCAGATGAAAGAGAGATATGACAGGAATGGACAAGGAAACAGGACACAGAGAGCTTAGCTCGGGCCCTATAATACACAAATAGGTAAATACACACACACACACACACACACACACACACACACACACACACACACACACACACACACACACACACACACACACACACACACACACACACACACACACACACACACACACACACACACACACACACACACACACACACACACACACACACACACATAATAATAATGAGAAAATCATTCTGAGAGAAGAATATGACATTAGAAGCACAAGATTGCATAGGAAGAAACTGAGGAAGGGAAGATGTCTGAGAGATGTTAAGAAATATAGTTTCCCGCAAAGATGTGTTGAGACTTGGAACAATTTGAGTGAGGAAGTGGTGTCAGCAACGAGTGTGCATAGTTTTTAAAAAAAATTGGATAAGTGTAGATATGGAGACGTGGCCACACGAGCATAAAGCCCAGGCCCTGTAAAACTACAACTAGGTAAAACTACTACGCATTTCACGGAGAGTGAGTCATTGTTTTTCGCGAATATCTTTCAAACTAATTAACTGATCGGAATGGTACTTTGACATTGTGTATAAGACATCTTCCGCTAATTTTTGGTCATACTAAGCATTGCCAAATGGTGTTAGTAAAAGCATTTACTCTTGACGTTTAAAGCCGAAGTCACATGAGTCGCCAGAGCTAACACAATCGAACGTTCGCTGTCCCGCCTCCCTTCTCTCTGTGGGAGAGAGGAACGTAGGGGGAATGGGATGGGGGATTGTAGACGTTCATATGGATAGGTTGGCGCTGGTCGGCAACACCATATATCTCAAGAGTAAACGCTTTTACTAACACCATTTGGCATTGCTTTGTATTAGCGGAAGGTGTCTAGTACACAGTGTCAAAGTACCATTCCGATCAATTAATTAGTTTGAAAGATATTCGCGAAAAACAATGACTCACTCTCCGTGAAATGCGTAGTAGGTAAATACACACACACACACACACAGCTCCTGTTTTTACATGAATTCATACTAAGTGTCTTAATTATCATGAACAGGAGGAGAGCAGTGATGAATCAACAATCATATCATCTCAAACCTCCACCCTCACACGGAATCTTGGACCAGAGGCACTGCGACTCAATCTCCCACTTACCACAGAAGACTTTGAGCATGTCATTGACTCTGATGATGATGAGGAGGATGAGGAAGAAGAGGAAGAGCTGGAGGCAGGACAGGAAGAAGTTATGGAAGAAGCTCTGGAAAATGCAGTATGTTTTTTCCTTTCCTTCAGATTGTTATTCTTTCTTTCATTCTTTCTTTCTTTATTTATATTATTTACATCCTCCTCTTTCTTCTGCTCCTTTCACCTTTTTTTTTTTTTTTTTTTTTTTTTTTTTTTTTGGCCTCCCCTCCTTCCCTTTTCCTCCCTTTGTATCAGTATTTTGTTTCCTATCATATTTTGGGCTGCTCAGTGGAAAATTTGTCATGATTTTTAATTTGAATGTTTGTGCTCTGTGTTTTGCTGTTTCATGCTATGCTTCTGAATCATTGCTTATATATTTTAAAATAGCAGGCATTTTTGTTTATTTTGCATGATTTTTATTTTATTTATCCATTTATTTACATTTTTTCCCTCTATTGAGTTATCTCCCAAGCTGTATGTTTTAAAATCTTTTAACTTTTTTGTACATCAGGATGATTGATGGGTAAAAAATGTTCTGATATGCTGTCATTAGCTCATGGGGAGGGATGTCATTTGCTGCAAAATGAACATTTTGTTTGATGTTGAACTAGTGGTAGCTTTGTTAGCACCTATGGCTGCACCATTGCATGGTTGTTGTGCTCATGTGGCAAAATTGCACGCTTAAACAGGAGGACACGGCTGTTGAGGGAGACTCTACTGACCAGCTGGTTGAGATGGCTGACAAGGAGACCAACACAGAGTGCATGTTCATGCCCCTCTCAGCCAGTCTGGCTGGGTCACGCAACTCTCTCGCACCACCAAGGGTCGAGGGGACTGACCCGAGGCCAGGCATCCCTGTTATCAAAAGGTCCCAAACCTTTACTCCTTCTGCTGCCGTTGGCAAGAGCAACTATGTATGTCGGGTAAGTCTTGGTGTGGACAGAATGCTGAGTGGCAACCCAAGCTTGAATCTTTTTAACATTTTTAACATTTTTTGCCCCAGTAAGATGTGTTTCAAAGCTGTTGTCATGGTTTTGTTTTTGAAGCACATACCATAGAAAATAACACTTGTGAAATATTTATACTAATTCACATACTGTTGTGTCTTTTTGGCATGTAATACTTCATATTTATTAATATTTCAAGTTTGATATAAGCACACATAGAGAGCAGTTACATTATTCATAAATCACTTTGAAAAATGTATTGTTACAAGAGCCAGAGAAATTGCAGATGGCAATTTTGTCCTTAATTTGACTATTAGAGTACAGATATGTCAGAATTACGAAAGCTCCAAAGTGTTAAATCCATAAATAGCAATCAATCTCTTTTATAATTCATTGCATCTAAAACTGGGGTATTGTGAAACTTGTGCATTTCTGAAAGATCTTTTGTATGTGTTCAGCTAAACCGCAGCGACAGTGACAGCTGTGTGCCTATGTACCGGCGAGCACCATTCAAGCGGGGCACAGCAGAGCGAAGGTCACTCAGGTGGAAGGGACGGCTGGGTGGCTCCCTTAGGCTTTCTTCAAGATCACCTGGGTCTTCAGGTAATTTTTTTATTTATTTATTTATTTTTTTTATTTTTTTTTATTATGTTAGAGACTGCATGTTGGCATATCTGTGAAAGGATGAGTGCATATGTGGGGTGGATAAAGGTACTGTGTCTCAGTGTTTCTTTTATATAAGATCAATGGGGCAATTCTCTCTCTCTCTCTCTCTCTCTCTCTCTCTCTCTCTCTCTCTCTCTCTCTCTCTCTCTCTCTCTCTCTCTCTCTCTCTCTCATATTGCTTCCCATTATCATACTTCTTTGAATACAATGCAAAGAAAATGCATTAAGTGAGTGATTTTGGTCAAAAGAAATGTGTTTGTCAGTATGATAGTTGGTGGGAGAGAGAGAGAGAGAGAGAGAGATACTGAGATACTGATGGTTTACACCACACTCATGCTTCCACTTTGCATGCACAGGATTGAAGGGTGGCCGTACATCTCTTGATCTTGAGTTGGACCTGGCAGCACAACAACGGCGACTTCGACAGCTACATGAGGAGTTGGAGGGTTTGCGCAGCCTCAAGACCCAATTAGAGGGCGTCAAGAATTCCCCAGACCCTCCATCATGGCTCACAGACCAAACCACCATGACCAGTGTCCTCACACAGGTGAATTGCATGCTGTTGCTTCTTATGAATTTTCTTTTCTTACATATTCTGGCTTCTTAGGAGCTTTCTTTCTATATATACTTGCATCTGTGTATGTGTGTATTAGATTTATGTCTAGGTGTGTTTTTCTCTCTCTCTCTCTCTCTCTCTCTCTCTCTCTCTCTCTCTCTCTCTCTCTCTCTCTCTCTCTCTCTCTCTCTCTCTCTCTCTCTCTCTCTCATTATTATTATTATATTTTTGCATTTGTGTGAAGAAATAATGTAATGAGACACTACATCACTTGCTCCTTTCATTTCCTTACCACATCCTTGACTATCTTGTAGGCCACAAAGGGAGGTAGTGTCAAGTCCCCTGAAGACAGAAGGATGGAGAAGATGCTGAGGAAGACATCACGTGAGATTCATAAGCTGAGGAACTCAAAGACACCTCGAGGCCAGCCAGATGTAATCTCATTCAAGTGAGTCATTTTTAAATGTTTTGAGATAAGCATAGATGACAATCTGCCTGTATCTTGTCATCTTTCAGAACTTATACACCAACTCCACTTTTTCTTAAGGCTGAACTATTTGTGGGGAAATATACTCATGTTCATATTGAAATGAATTTATGTAAAAAGAGCAGTTTAGGTTTAAAACAAAGAAGGTATCTAGAAAATAGGAAAATCCTAGCCACTTCTTTTTCTACCTTGTGGAACTGCCACTACTCTTACAACTGCCCTCTAAGCTTTCCTAGTATCATGAACAATAGATTCATCCAATGCTGAAGGAATTGATGCTTCTTTAGAAATAACTACCATTTGATATGGGGATTTATTCTGTATCTTATGACATCATAATTTGATGGTAACATTAAGAATATGTTAATCAAACCATTTTTATTTCAGGGAGAAGATGGCTTTTTTCCTGAAGTCCAGCCCCACCATTCCTCCACTCACAGTGGACTGTGACACTGACATGGCCACCTCAGAGCCTGTTGACCATCTCCTCCACCTCTCTACTGCAACAACCACACTGTCATGTTCTCCTGTCACATCACACTCTAAAAGTCAGCCTCCCGGATCCTGCATAGCAAGATTGCAGCAACAACAGCAATCAGGGTCTGAGAAATCTGACACCAATGAGTCAACTAATGCTCAGAGCGACCAAGCACCTTCCTCATGTATCCAAACTTTACCTTCTTCACAAGAGTCCATAACCTCTGTGCCTTCCATCACTACAGCTTCTTCCATCCCTGGTGCTCCAAGTTTCACCTCAGATCCATCTACTGCGTCATCAACATTAGCAACAATCTCCCCGTCCAATTCTGTGTCACCTTCATCATTGTGCATCAATGCATCATCCTCGGCCCCTCCACTTGCCTTGTCTGGTTCTGCCTCACCCTTGGTAAGGCAGCTGACAGCCAAGCAGTCAACCACTGGTGCCATTCCTAAGGTCTTTCGCCCTGGTGTTCTCTTCAGCACGGAAGATCAGGGTGTGGAGGTCTGATGTCCTCATCTCAGATTAGGGGATCATCCACTGGCCTCATATATTTATGTTTCTGGTTCACAAGTCATTTATCCAGTGCCACCTGGCTTACTTTTATTTATTACAGGAGACCCTGAGTCAAAGCTGTGAGGAAAGGAAGAAAAAGCTAGGGTCTTTTGAATTTTACTCTTGAATCTCATAATGTATTGCTCGACCCTTAGGCATGAATTCTATTTAGGTAGTTCTGCTTAATTCAGGGTTTTCGTCTTTCTTATAAAGAGGCTTCCACATGCCAGTGTTGCTGGTTAGATGTCTTGTGCCCCTCACTCACTCAATGCTAAGACTCCCTTGACACACTCATCAAGGACTTTTGCAGTTTTATTTTTTGACAATATATACTTACGCCACAAAAGATCAGTATATGGCATTAATTGCTCATAAGGCAAAGATATATACTTAAGGTGTTTTATTGAAAATAGTTGTATTTTACTAATGCAGCCCTTCTATTATTGAAGTGGAGCTATGAAGCATCACAATGGCATCAAGGGTTTGTGTTTTCAGCAGTGCCTTCCACTAGCCATACTTCCCTCTGGTCTTCCACTCTGGGAGGTTTTGATAATTCTCACATGATCATACTCATAGAGAGACTGTGCAGAAATATACTCCGGTGTGAAATTTCAATAGTTCTCGGAAATTTGTGTGCTAATGTTGTATGCCTGCAGTAAGGCAAAACTTCCTCCATGCTAGCATACCAAGGCTTAGCTGAGTACCTGTATCTCCTCCAGCACACAGGAGGGTGTCCTCTCCCTCTTAGTCACAAAGCTCCAAGCAAGCAAATGAGATATAGATCACTATACAACTGAGAAAAAGAGAGTGAGGTCATCCTCTGAATTTTTTTTATTTATTTATTTATTTTTATTTTTTATTTTATTTATTTTTTTATTTATTTATTTTTTTTTTTTTTAGAAACCTTGGGTCCAACCAGGTGTTGAATCAATGATTGTATAGTTGGTAGCAGTATTTCCCAGAATTGTTGAAACAAAGTCTTATTGATATTCTCCAAAGGTGCAGCAAAGCGTTGGTAGCTGTCTGTGTGTCTGATACTGAGCTGTTGGCAACTGTGAAAACCAGCAATATTAGTTGTGTTGGAATCTGTCTTCTTCTTGACTTTCTGCTTCTTTATGTAAACTTATTCGTGGTCATATTTTTGTATGACTTTAACCAAATTTATTTTATATATTTGTACATTAAATAGGGCCAGATGTATGAAGAGTATTTATATATTATCTATAATTTGTTTATATTATTGTCAGCTAACAGATTGATACTACTGCATAAATATTAGACATGTCTAAAAAATGACTACTAACTTGTTATACTTCAAATGTTCATGCTGATAAGTTAAACCAAAAATTATGTAGATATGTATATACAATCGTTCTATATGCTATTTCCATGTGCCTTTGGTAGGTACAAATTTGTTATTTATGCTAACTAAAAGATGCAAAAAAATGTTATTTTTGTTATACCTTTATTTCATGTTTTTGCTATACATATTTTATTGATTAATTTTATCTAAGGTATTTTAATTTTTTAGTCTTGAGCATATCTGTCTGCAGATATGGTTTTTTTGTACAGGTTGAAACAAAACTTCAGAGTTAGTGATCAATTATTTGTGAATGCACATGATGGAAAAGATGGAAGAACCTAATGATAGGTTTTGTGAGGAAGAAACTAAAAAGTGTGACATGGGCATGAGTGCTGAAGTAGGTGTGAGGTGGTTATAGGAGGTGGAGGAGTATTTTAAAATCATGCATACACGGTGAGATGGGTATAGAAATTAGATAAACTTGTGAGACAGGTATGTCATAGGATTACTGTACTGTACTTGCAAGCATTACAAAAGGAGGGAAGAAGTATGCTTAAGGATGTAAAGAGAGGTTTAATAAAAAACAGATCACATTACAAATCCAGACAGATCCATATCATGAAATAAAATGTATACATTTTAGACTGAACTAGGACTAAACCACTATTGCCAGTAGTTATGCAATTACAAAATTGCAGGATCCTTAAAATTGAGTTTGGTACAGATTAAATTGAGAGGATGAAAAAAATGAATGTGAATGAAAAGTTAATGTTAAGATAGGTAACTTGGTGCGTGGATTAATAAAGTAAGGAATATAGTATGTACTAATGGAGATGATAACTAGGCGGTTTGGTCACACTACCAAAACGCTGATGCACCTGGTCGAAACGTGTGGTAGGGTAAGTCGCTGCTGAGAAGTGCTGCTGCAGGCTCACTTAGCGCAGCTTGGTTGCAGGTACCGACCGATGAGGAAACTGTTGCTATTCAACATCGTCGGCAGCGGCGGCGACGACGAGTCGACGATCACTAAATGCACCCGACACCATGTACTGTTGACAGTAGGACGCAGTTTTTTACACAAACAATTGAACGATTTAAAGCAGATATGGTAGCAAAAATTTTTCCAGCTGTTTTAAAAACGGAAGACAAGATACTTTCAACATTCATCCAATCTAACTTAATCAGTTAATTCATTAGTCAAATTATCTCGTAGGATAAGGTCTGCTGAGCAAGTGACGTCATTGGGATTGAAATGAATTGATAGATTAATTGATTAATAATAATGATGATAAAAGATTATGACAGTAATAATAAGTGATGATAATGATGATAACAAAAATAATAATAATAATAATAATAGATAGTAGAGGCAAGCAAGAGCGACTGCTGACTAGCAGTTTGGCGTTCGCCGTTCAGCAGTTGCACATCAAATGCACGGTCCAGATATACAAGGTCTTCCATCTGGTTGGCTTATTTTGGTCTCGGCCACGCATGTATGTCACGTGAGCCTATGTCAACGTTCACGTGTTGCTCGTGCGCTTGAATTTGAATTTTCTTTCACCCTCCCCTTCATGGCCCCTTTTTGTGGATGTGTGAGTTTACCATTCTGCCCTGTTACTACTTATTATGGGACCTAGAAAACTAATTAGTAAGACTCAAATCTCAGTTATTTGTGCCTTTGTGAGGGAGAATAAGTCAAATCAAGAAATTGCCGTGAATACTGGCATAGCTCTCAGAACTGTTCAATGTTGAACCAAAATTTATCATGAGGGAGGAAGAGACGCTTCACCATCACCTCACAAGGGCATAAGCACACTGTGACCCAGAGGACTCTAAATATTATTCGCCGTGGAACAGTGGAACCATGAATGCTTTGGGGTCCGAGGTGTCTCCAAGCGCACGGGTTCAAATCCTGTCCACGGTCCGAATGTAAGTTGGGGTTACTCACTCGGGGCAATGGTTTCCTAGCGGGTGGGCTTTTGAGATAGGAGGTACCCCCAAAAAGTATCCCCTTTAGCCCATAACTTCCCGTGAAAAGCCCCCATGGTGTAAATAAAAAAAAAAAAAAAAAAAAAGACAGCTTAAGGCCAACTCTCACATACACAGCAAAGAACTTAAGGCCAGGAACCCTACTTTACTGGCTAGGCCGCTAGACTGAATGAAAGGACTGTGCAAAGATATGTGAAACTTGGGATACTGGAGTTGACTCAGTTTCAAAACCTTACTTCGCACATGCTCATCTAATCTTGCTACAAAACACACACAGTAAAACACCCACATTCTTTGATGGTGTGGGGATGTTTTTCTTATTATGGTCTTGGAAAATTAGTGTTTTTGCCTAAGAATGTTCGTATGAACCAAAATAACTGCTTTGAGCTAATTCTGGATGAGTTAGATGAATTTATGAAAAAGTGCAATGTAGGTATGGTTTTGTCTTTCTTTTTGTATTATGGGAGCAACGCACAGCGCAACTATTGGGCATTATAAAGAGTATATAAAAATTGGTCTCAAGATGGTGAGATCAGATTATGGCTTGCGCACGATTGCTTGGGCGCGTGTGATGCGGGCAGAGGTCAGGGTCTGACTCAGTGTTGCCAGGTTCCCAACCCATTTTTTCTGTAGCTTTGCCATTAAAATATCTTGAGATTCCGGAAAATTCTGTAGACTATGCACACACACACACACACACACACACACACACACACACACACACACACACACATATATATATATATATATATATATATATATATATATATATATATATATATATATATATATATATATATATATATATATATATATATATATATACTCGTATATCGGGACTACAGTAGACTAAATTAAACTCAATACTACATCAATTACATAATATTTTCATTTACATTTATTACCAGTTTTTTGGCTTATTTTTGCCATTACAAAATAAAAAAAATCCTCCTGAATGTGAAACTGAAATTATGAATGGAGTGCAAAAATCAGCATAATACAAAATTATTAAAAAATATTGAAAAAACTTATCTACTCACTGTTATCATCTTCTATGTCTTTTTCCATACTGTACATATCCTCTTTCATTAACTTCATCATTTGAGTTGGCAAATTCATATTAAAACATGTACTAGTGTTTGAGAAGAGTCTCTTAGTGTGCAACAGGCCAGTCAAAGTACCAGTAGACAAGCGGTTTCTAAGCTTTGTTTTCATTCTATTCACTGCAGAAAACACCCTCTCTACTGTTGCACTGGAATGAGGTAAGCATAAAAGGTTGAGCATAAATGAAGCTAAATGAGGAAATAGAGGTTCATCGCCCCCTGACTTGAGATCACGTACATTTACCCAAAACTGCACTGGTGTTGCATCATGCTGAGTGTTCAAGTCAGTGTTTCTCAACATTCGCCATTCAGTATCAATGGCTTGTATTATTTCTTCATTAGCTAAAGTGGGGAAAGCTGACATGAGTGGAACAAGTGATGTAATATTTTTACACTTTACAGTTGCAGGATCTAGTGCTTCTAGATGTTGAAATGTTGCATTGTTAAAAGGAAATCTTTTAAGAATTTGGACAGCAGCTTCAGTGTAAAATGACAGACAGCGCTGGTGAAAAAGTTCAATGGCTTGTGATGGGATAGTGTGCTGCTTAGAGAGTGTCAATCCAACTTTGGCACCAAAGTACACAGAAGAGACTGGCTTAAAATTGTGGGGATCACATGGTGCAATGTGTGACAGAGGGGTCTTTTCCAAGTATTCATCACTCAGATAGCATTCCAGGATGGATTTCAATGTGCGAGAAACTGACTTATGCATCACATGAATTTGTGTAGCCTCAGACTGCATTTGTTTATTAAGTGTGTTAAACATTGGCAAAATAAAATCAAGAAACTGAAGGTAGAGTTTGGTTGTGGGATCTTGAAGCCTTTGAAGGATGGTTTCACAGGCAATGATTCTTTCAGACAGGCAATGATTCTTTCAGACAGCTCAGCTGCTGACTGCCGAGTGCCGACTGGCGGCCGCGGCGACTGCCGAGTCTCACCGGGTCTGCCTGCTGACGCGTACGGTTCAAGTACAGTGCATGGGGGTGGGGGGGCCTTGGCGGAATGGCGGGACGATTGACCGACGGCCTCATTTTTTTGTCATTTGTAAAAGTTGTAAAGTTTATAACTGGATATTCCATGATATTTATTGATTATCAGAAATTGGATGAGATTTCTGCAAATTTTCTGTGTAAACTTAAAAATATCTGTAGATTTTGCACAAAAATCTGTTTTTCTGTATACTCTTCGAAATATCTGTAGAAATACAGATATTTCTGTAGACCTGGCAACACTGGTCTGACTGGCTAACTGGACGGCCCCCTGTATCACACCGACCCAGGGTCCACATGAGTCATAGACACGTGACCGTGGATGTGCGGATGGAAGACCTTGTATATCTGGACCGTGGTCAAATGCTCATGAGAAATGGTACCAGACAAGTCAAGAGCACACACCAACTCCAGCGGCATACCAACTCGAGCGTCAGAGCAACCAATCTTTTTTCCCAAAAAATTTCTCCAGAATGATGGTATAACAGGTTACTCCATTTCCGTCACAAATTAATACATTTCAAATTATGTATATTTACATGTGTACAGGACTTGGTCCGGTCGTACATACGTTTGTCCCAGACAGTTTCCCACCTCTCATCAAAGTCCACCAAAGCTGAAAAACACCCCCACTATATTATCTAATTTCTGTGTGTGATTTACTATCTAAATCTTCGTGGCACGGTATGCCACGACTATTGAAAGTCTTTTAAGGTCACATGTATCTATGGTACGTGTGTCCTATCTCAAAACATGGATGTCAAACGAAAAATAAGAAGCGTATCTCGGGCGTTCCTATGTATTTTCAGTTAATGGGCTGATGCTATGTTTTGAGTGTAAGGGGGATAGGGACAACAGCAGACCAATAGTGCATCTGCAATTCACTTGGGACTTTATACCGCCTTCCATTATTTAACCGAGTTCGGTTTCTTTGTAATCTTCAGGGTTGATTTTTCAGTTATTCCTTTTCTCCATTCCAATCAAGTTTTCAATATTCTATATAAAGGATGAATGCAGCTTTATTTTTATGTACTTTACGGTAGTACAACTTTATTTGACACTCTACTTTAGTGCATTCGAAAGCATATCAACAGAACAATCATGATTCACGAAAATATCAGCTTCAATTATATATATTGTCTGGGAATTTTTTCCCCGAATTTTAACACTGTTCTATCTAGGGAAAATTCCATAAATTGTACCATTGTTTTGATGCTCGACCTGTTTCCAGTGCACTCGACTTGGCACGCTCGAGTTGGTTCGTTCTTGACTCGTCCATAAACCATGAGAAACCCCACCGATGAAAACAGTGCGCGTGAAAAGCTTCCTCGCGAATCGGCAGTGGTGCTTAGTTGTGTAATCAATCAAATTGTTCGTGTGAAGCAGTTTTTTTTTTTTTTTTCAAGGCCCCCTGTACAATGATCATATCTTGCGGGACGCTTCTGAAAGGAGATACATATGAAGACTATTGACTGACAAACAGTCTTCAGTAATCCCTTCTTTATAAGCTTCTCAATCACTCATGATTAATCCATGATGTCTTGATACACAATAGCAATATTAATTCTCTCTCTCTCTCTCTCTCTCTCTCTCTCTCATGTTCAAGAAGTAGACTTGTAAAGGATTAAAAATAAGTCAATATATTTAATTTATTAGAGAGACTGTAGAAAAACAAACAAACAAATGTGATCGCAGTGTTCCCAACAAGTCATTGAATATCATAGTACATCCGGCAAAGAAGGGTAGCGCTGTACAGACCACGTAGTACAGACAGCAGGCACCACGTACGACAGTAAGAAGTGGAATGTCCATGGAATGCGTCAACTGCCAGCATTCAAAACTTCTAATACACATACTGAAATCAGTCAGTGTTCCACTCATGTGCGTGTTTAATGGCTACCCCTGTGACTCCCTCGGCCCAGTGTTTAACGATTCTACGTATTTGCTTGTGAAGAGACTCAAATTGCTGTCTTGGAGAAGTAACTGCTGAGGCCAGAGTCGTCCATAAGGAGCAAAAATATGAATCAGGCAAGGATTCGACAAACTTTAAATACCAGTTGCATGTGAACTCTTGGGTCCAGTACTTGGCTGTGATGTAGGAACGCCTCCTCTCAACAGTTAGCAAGCTTTCTAGTGGTCCTTTCTGATTGGTGTGAGCAGTTGGTAATTCATTACTTTGGAAACTGCAAGAGCTTTCTTGCTTCTTTTCGAACACTATATGAATCTGTCTTCATGGTTCAAACCAATTATTATAGCACGTGGTATGAACAAAGATACAAACAAAAGATACCCTTGTGGCTCCCTCGGCCCCGTGTTTAACGATTCTACGCATTTGCTTGTGAAGAGACTCAAATTGTTGTCTTGGAGAAGTAACTGCTGAGGCCAGAGTCGTCCATAAGGAGCAAAGGTATGTATCAGACAAGGATTCGACAAACTTTACATACCAGTTGCATATGAACTCTTGGGTCCAGTTGGCTGTGATGTAGGAACACCTCCTCTCAACAATCAGCAAGCTTTCTAGTGGTCCTTCCTTTTTGGTATAAGCAGTTGGTAATTCATTATTTTGGAAACTGCAAGAGCTTTCCTCCTTCTTCACGAACACTATATGAATCTGCCCTAATGGTTCAAACCAGTTATCATAACATGTGGTATGAACAAAGATAGTGGCGTTACATAATGTCCCTTGTAATTTTTATAGTATGATCTTTTTTTTTCTATTGTCAGTGTTTTTCATATGTAAGGGTGGGTTTACACGTGTCAATATGCGACTGAAATTGCAAGTCATTAGAAGTATCGACAGAGCCTTTCTAGTCGGAACAGGTTTACACACGGCAACTGGCAAGCATCGACTGGGTGGCAGGAAGTGAACATAAACAAACCGCTACCCAACAAAATGTCTTCCTCCGGTGACTATCAAATTAAATCATCACAAGTGTTCAATTCTCACCTCCCAACAACACCCATCATAGAGGGAAACAGTTTTTGGAAAGTGGCAGCCATATCATCGAACATCAATTTGCGAAAGCTCTCTTTATGCTTTATAATTGTAAGATTAAACGAATACTTGCCATGTGTGAAGTTTGATCGAAATTTCACGAACACTTAACTGCATCACTTAAGGAGTTAAACGAGAGAGAATCCTGCTTTGCAACACACGCCAGTCTTAAGAGAGGTTTGAGAAATCAGGATAGAAGGCAGCAGTATGGGCAGAGCCATAATAGTGTTATAACCACCGCCCCAGCAGCAGGGACACCACACCAAAGGTCCTTACTCACAGCTTCCACTGTAATTCACTTACTCTCAGCGGCAGACCAGGACAGCATTCAGGATGGGGCGGCACAGGGATAAAACTGGCGAAGGTCTGTGACTAGAGAGGGAAGCGAGGTACACTTACTCACCAGGACTCACTCAGACAGGCAGGAGGCAGGAAACACTTAGCACAGCTTCTTACGTTTACTTAGGTACAACACAGTACATAACAGGCAGTGAAAGGTAATACACAGGGCAAGCGCAGAGACAGAACACACAGTGGTGACAAGAGCGACGGAGAGGAGACCAAGATTACTTGGACTAGGCTGGAGCTGCTTTTATATTCCCACCCTTGCAATGCCGCCATTGGCTCACCTCTGAGCCAATCACTGTTGGTTTATCCACCTGCACGGCCATGCACATCCGGTGCCCACTTCCTATCTCTCTTAACACTACCACCTCGCTCCAAATTCACTACCCCTCCCCCCCTTTTCGCCGTAACACTGCCCTCCCCGACCGAAATAGTCGTCTCGACTATTTATTGTCACTTTCACATTCATAATCTGCCCACCACCGAGGTCTTTTCTTCGTCCTGAGGGGGCGAGGTATACACAGTTCACTTCAAGCCTCTTTCTTCCTCAGGACTCTTGTGCACACCGACAACACACTCCGCAACATTGTTTATATCGCCGTCACCCACCACCTCGCTGTCGCTCCTCACCCATTGTCTGGCGACGAGGGTGGTCCCTGCTGGCCCCACGTGAAGTGTCCTTCCTCCACCGCAGCCCACAGCTGGTCAACGTGGACAATGCGTGGCCGCCTCTTGTGCCATCGCCCAGCAGTGCAAGCACCCCACGTTGCATGGCCGGCGACTCAAACTGTCTGCGTTGCCATAGTTATATCCCGGGCGGTGCACCACTCGGTAGTTGTACTCCTCCAAGTAGCTTAGCTACCACCACAGCTGTCCTTCTGGGTTCTTCAGAGTCTTTAGCCATCTCAGTGCCACATGGTCGGTCCTGATAACAAACTCAGCTCCATACAAGTACGAGTAGAAGTGGGCCAAACTCCTCACTATAGCAAGCAACTCTTTCCTGGTGACGCAGTAGTTCTGCTCAGGCTTGCTGAACTTAGAGCTGTAATAGGCTAGCACATACTCCTTACCTTCCTTTACTTGAGACAGCACTGCTCCAAGGCCCTCTGCGCTTGCGTCAGTGTCGAGGATAAAGGGAAGGCCGAGAACAGGGAAGGGCAGCACCAGAGCACTTATCATCGCCACCTTCAGACCACTAAACGCGTCCTGACAAGCTTCATCCCAGGTGAAGCGGGCATTCTTCCTTGTCAGCTGATGCAGGGGAGCCGCAAGGGTGGTGAAGCCTTCCACAAACCTGCGGTAATAGCTACACAGGCCAAGGAAGCTTCTCACGCTCGCCACCGATGTCGGGATTGGCCAATCCGCCACTGCCAACACCTTGTTAGGGTCCATGCGCACTCCGCCTTGCCCCACGGCATGCCCAAGGAACGGCACTTCATGCTGGAAGAAGGTGCTTTTCTTCGGGTTCAGCTTCAGATTCGCCTCCCACAGACGGCCCAGCACCACCTCCAGACGTTGCAGCTCCTCCTCAAACGACCTTGCAAACACCAGAACGTCGTCCAGATACACTAAAGCTGCTTTCCACTGCAACTCAGCTAGCACCTTCTTCATGAGCCACTCAAAACATCCAGGGGCGTTGCGTTGAGTGGAGCACATTCTGTCCCTCTACCCTTTCACAGAGATTTCCATCCTTGGAGATTTCAATGTTCACCACCAGCTATGGCTTTCATCTCCCTTCACAGATCATCCTGGTGAATTAGCCTTCAACTTTGCTATCCTCCATGACCTAGAGCAACTGGTGCATCACCCTACCCGTATTCCTGACCGTCTTGGAGACACACCCAACATTCTTGATCTCTTCCTCACCTCTAATCCTTCTGCTTATGCTGTCTCCCTTTCATCTCCGTTGGGCTCCTCCGATCACAATCTCATTTCTGTATCTTGTCCTATTTCTCCAATCCCTCCACAGGATCCCCAAAGCAGAGGTGCCTCTGGCGTTTTGCCTCTGCCAGTTGGGGGGACCTGAGGAGGTATTATGCTGATTTTCCTGGAATGATTACTGCTTCCGTGTCAGAGACCCATCTCTTTGTGCTGAACGCATAACAGAGGTGATAGTGTCTGGCATGGAGGCGTACATTCCTCATTCTTTATCTCAACCTAAACCTTCTAAACCTTGGTTTAACTCAGCCTGTTCTCGTGCTATACATGATAGAGAGGTTGCCCACAAAAGGTACTTGAGTCTTCCATCTCCTGAATCTCATGCACTTTATATCTCTGCCCGGAATCATGCCAAGTCTGTTCTTCAACTTGCCAAACACTCTTTCATAAATAGAAAATGTCAAAATCTTTCAAACTCAAACTCCCCTCGAGACTTCTGGCATCTAGCCAAAAACATCTCAAATAACTTCACTTCTTCTTTCCTTCCTTTATTTTATCCTTATGGCACCACTGCCATCTCTTCTGTCTCTAAAGCTGAACTCTTCTCTCAAACCTTTGCTCACAACTCCACCTTGGATGATTCTGGGCTTGTCCTCCCTCTCCTCCTCCCTCTGACTATTTCATGTCTACAATTAAAATTCTTCGTAATGATGTTTTCCATGCCCTCGCTGGCCTAAACCCTCGGAAGGCTTATGGTCCTGATGGGGTCCCTCCTATTGTTCTCAAAAACTGTGCTTCCATGCTTGCACCTTGCCTGGCCAAACTCTTCCAACTTTGTCTATCGACTTCTACCTTTCCTTCCTGCTGGAAGTTTGCCTACATTCAGCCTGTTCCTAAAAAGGGTGACCGTTCTAATCCCTCAAACTACCGTCCTATAGCTTTAATCTCTTGCTTGTCTAAAGTTTTTAATCTATCCTGAATAGGAAGATTCTCAAACATCTGTCACTTCACAATCTTCTGTCTGATCGCCAGTATGGCTTCCGTCAAGGTCGCTCTACTGGTGATCTTCTGGCTTTCCTTACTGAGTCTTGGTCATCCTCTTTTAGAGATTTCGGTGAAACTTTTGCTGTAGCGTTAGACATATCAAAAGCTTTTGATAGAGTCTGGCATAAAGCTTTGATTTCAAAACTGCCCTCCTACGGCTTCTATCCTTCTCTCTGCAACTTTATCTCAAGTTTCCTTTCCGACCGTTCTATTGCTGCTGTGGTAGACGGCCACTGTTCTTCTCCTAAATCTATTAATAGTGGTGTTCCTCAGGGTTCTGTCCTGTCACCCACTCTCTTTCTATTATTCATTAATGACCTTCTTAACCAAACTTCTTGCCCTATCCACTCCTACGCTGATGATACCACCCTACATCTTTCCACGTCTTTTCAGAGACGACCAACCCTTCAGGAAGTCAACAGATCACGCAGGGACGCCACGGAACGCCTGAATTCCGATCTTTCTAAGATTTCCGATTGGGGCGGAGAAAATCTAGTAGTTTTCAATACCTCAATAACTCAATTCCTCCATCTATCAACTCGACACAACCTTCCAGACAACTATCCCCTCATCTTCAATGACACTCAACTGTCTCCTCTTCCACAATGAATATCCTCGGTCTGTCCTTTGCTCATAATCTTAACTGGAAACTTCACATCTCATCTCTTGCTAAAACAGCTTCTATGAAGTTAGGTGTTCTGAGGCGTCTCCGCCAGTTTTTCTCACCCCTCCAACTGCTTACTCTGTATAAGGGCCTTATCCGCCCTTGTATGGAGTACTCCAGACACAGTTTTACTAGATAGGGTGGAATCTAAAGCTTTTCGTCTCATCAACTCCCCTCCTCTGACTAACTGTCTTCAGCCTCTTTCTCACCGCCGAAATGTTGCATCTCTTTCTATCTTTTATCGCTATTTTCATGCTAACTGCTCTACTGATCTTGCTAACTGCATGCCTCCCCTCCTTCTGCGGCCTCGCTGCACAAGGCTTTCTTCTTCCTTTCATCCCTATTCTGTCCAACTCTCTAACGGAAGAGTTAACCAGTACTCTCAATCATTTATTCATTTCACTGATAAACTCTGGAACTCCCTCCCTGCATCTGTATTTCCGACTTCCTACAACTTGTCTTCTTTTAAGAGGAAGGTATCGAGGCATTTGCTCCCAAATTTTGGTTGACGCTTTACCACTTTTTAGGGAGCCAGCACTCAAGTGGGCCTTTTTTTTATTTTCTTTTTTTTGCCCTTGGCTCTCTCCCCTACATAAAAAAAAACCGAACGGCATCACCCGGAACTGCCACAATCCCTGCCCGAAGGAGAACGCCGTTTTCCGCTTGTCTGCCTTGCGGGGTGCGTCAAGTGTGTGTGCGTCTAACCTGTGTGCTGCGGGAACATAGTGACTCTGTGAACTCAGTGACATTACAAACATTTTCCCGAGTTTAAAACACGTTTCCGTATGTACTTGTACGTGGTGTGTGGACAGCACTTGTAAATTTGTATATAATATACTAACTTTTTCCTTGTACACCTGGGCTGTTAAGAAACACTAAAACTACCAGTGAAACCGCTCAGCTGGACAATAAATAAATACAATAAACTGAATAACTTTATGTGGCCCTACAGAATCTACAGTTGGCCTGCTAATCAAAGTTAAGCTTCATACAATCAAACCCCCTTAACAAATGGTAGCAGCGGTGGGATAACCCACTAAGTAACATTAAAAACCCAGGAAACTCCGGAAATACGGAAACACCGCGATTGTGAGATAAAACGAAACATTGTGAACCTGCCTTCTGAGCGAATTCATACGGGAAACCGAGGAGTGAGATGGTAGTGGAGAGCGGGCAGTGAGGAAAACATGCTGACTCCACCTGCTGACTTGTACTGTGTGGTTGGTGACTGCCCCACAACAAGTACTCTTCCCCCTTCTCTTCGCTCTTAAGTCACCTGTGTGGAAGGCTTGTTTTCACTTGAACTCTCACGCGCAGTGTTACTGTGACACACACACTCACACTCTTGAGAGTTACGCACTTCCCTCTCGTTACAATTGTCGCTTGGCGGCTGAGGAACAAATAACTCAGCCTGTATCTTCTCAACACTTCGGCTTTATTGGAGGGCGTGGTACGTCTTCAAACGCTGACGGTACACTAGGCGTGGTACGTCGAGGTGGGCGTGGCTGGCTTCTCATGAACTGAGGGACCGTTCGAGCTTCTCGCCTGCCTGGGAGGAAAACTCCTTGACCTCGGGGCGACCACTGGTCCGGGCACCTCTCATCCCCAGCCTACTCAGCGTCTCAAGATCTTCCGAGTGGCGAGGGATAACGCAGAAGACGTAACCAACTGCGGCTGCCGAAGCAATACTATAGGTATTAGGTGAGAAAGCAACAGTTAGCTGACACTACAGTAAACATTAAAATAAATACATCACTTGCTGACATAAATATTTGTGATGATTTATTGGAGCTGTCAAATTTTTCGTACCTGAGCTGGTGTGCCTCCTCCTCTCTTGCTGGACTTGCGTGCGGCGAGCTGGTAGGTAGCGGCGCGGCGGTTTTTGGGCGGCAAAGCTGTGATGTGGTGTCACAGCAGCGGTGGTAGTGTACAGGAAGGCTTCAAATTCCATGGCTCTCGCCAGTGTCTGCTGCACATCTGCTGGGTGCACCTGCTTCACGTAGATTTGCACCTGCTGATCCTCCAGTGCGTCTATGAAAGCATCCCGAGACAGTACCGTCACCATCTCTTCTGGGGCCAATAAGGTACACATGATGCACCAGCGACTCCACCGTCTTGGCTAGCTGTGGGAGAGACTAACCCTGCTGACGTATTCTACCCTTCAGCTGCTCCCTGTACACCTCGGCCTGGAACACACTTCCGAAATGCCTTCTTAACGCCTCAGCCACCGCGTTGTACGTTGATCGCTGGTTCGCCGTCATGTGTGTCAGGATCTCCAGCGCTGGCCCGTGCAGACTGGCCACGAGCTGCAGTGCTTTTTCCTGGTCGCTCCATCCCTATCCTTGAGCGAGCAGCTCAAACTGTGCCTGGTATGCCTCCCAGGCCACCTGCCTGCCAAACTCAACCGGTTTGTGCTGGACAGAGGTTCCCCCTACGTGCCAGGCAGATCCAGCAACAGATGGTGGTGGTGGAGTTTGTGGTGGGGTGATAGCGTCATCCTCGGGTGCAAGCGCATACCACAGGTGTGTCGACTGTGTCCTGCCACCACAGCAGCCGACATCACCAGGCTCCGAGGATGCGTAGGAACGGCCTTGTCCTGCTGGCTCAGAATACTTAGACCGGCCCCACATGCCAAGAGACTTTTTCTCCAGGGAGCACCGCAGTCTCGTCACCTCCTCCCGCACTTCCTCCACCTTGCTCTCGACGACTTCAGTGCGTCCCTCATACTTTTGTCTCACTGCTACCAGTTCCTCCTTGAACTCTTCTGTCAGGTCCCGCACAACTTCTTGCCGTGTTCCACGATGGACTGTCTTGCCTCCCAGATTGCTGCAAGCATCTCCTCTCTCATCAGGTCCATTCGCATTACTACCGCACTCGTTTCTTGTTTTATGTCACTTGCCATTTTGTCCACTCGCACATCCACTGCACTTGTTTCTTGTTTACTTTCACTTATTTCCTGTACCATTTTGTCCATCCACAAACCCATTGCACTAATTGTTTCCTGTGCCATCCTAGCAACGAAGTTTTCCAGCCTTTTCCAATCTGGCTCACTGCCTCTCATGTCTGAGTCTGCCATTGTTCAGGCATACCTGGCAACCTCACTAGCCAAACTTTATCCAACTGCTGACACCAATTGTTATAACCGCCGCCCCAGTAGCAGGGACACCACACCCAAGGTCCTTACTCACAGCTTCCACAGCCGCGACCGTAACTCACTTACTCTCAGTGGCAGACCAGGACAGCATTCAGGAAGGGGTGGCACAGGGATAAAACTGGCGAAGGTCCGTGACTAGCGAGGGGAGTGAGGTGCACTTACTCACCAGGACTCAGGCAGGACTCACTCAGACAGGCAGGAGGCAAGAAATACTTAGCACAGCTTCTTACGTTTACTTGGGTACAACACAGTACATAACAAGCAGTGCAAGGTAATACACAGGACAAGTGCAGAGATGGAACACACAGCGGTGACAAGAGCGACGGAGAGGAGACCAAGACTACTTGGACTGTATGTGTGTAGATTTACCACCTCTAGAAAGAGGGGTGGAGTGGGCCCTTATGCCTTTGGATGGCGGCCCACATGACTACTTGGACTAGACTGGGGTCGCTTTTATATTCCACCCCCTCCCTTGCAATGCCGCCATTGGCTCACCTCTGGGCCAATCAGCGTTGGTTTGTCCACCTGCACAGCCATGCACATCCGGTGCCCACTTCCTGTCTCTCTCAACACCACCACCTCGCTCCAAATTCACTACCCCCCCCCTTTTCGACGTAACAAAAGTGCAAAATAGAGTAGGGTAGTGTAGGATATCCAGCGGCAAGGAGAGAGTGAGACACAGCAGCATACGTCATCTCTTTATTGTAACAGTACAACAACTGAAGATCCCCGCCAGTTTGACTTGAATGTGGCGGGGAAAGTGCATTGTACATATCACTTATCCATCATCCCCCCCCTAAGATAAATGTGTCCCTCTAACACATTGATCTGACGTGTGCAGAGCTGGGCACTTCCATACCTCGGTCCGCACCTCCGCTCCTCCGTACCTGCGGACCACCAAACGAGATGCGGAGGTCCGAAGTGCGGAAAAATTTTCAAAAGTGCGAAGTAACAGGAAAGGAAAGGAGACAGTCAGTACCTCCGCACCTGAGACAGGTGCAGAAAAGCGAAATTTTGAATTGGTACTTTCGCACCTGAGATTTTCCAGGAAAAAAATAAATAAAGACGACAGTCCAGACTCCGTAGCATTACTTTCGGCCATTTTTGGCAGTCTGTGCTACCAAGCATATTTTCCCACCATATGAGTGACGTCACTCATTCAGGTCTAAGCATGCTCTCTCTCTCTCTCTCTCTCTCTCTCTCTGATGATGATGATGATGATGATAATAATAATAGTAATAATAATATCAATATTAATAATAATAATAATAATAATAATAATAATAATAATAATAATAATAATAATAATAATATATATATATATATATATATATATATATATATATATATATATATATATATATATATATATATATATATATATATATATATATATATATATATATATATATATATATATATATATATATATATATATATATATATATATATAGATAGATAGATAGATAGATAGATAGATAGATAGATAGATAGATAGATAGATAGATAGATAGATAGATAGATAGATATATATGTATATATATATATATATATATATATATATATATATATATATATATATATATATATATATATATATATATATATATATATATATATATATATATATATATATATATATATATATATATATATATATATATATATATATATATATATATATATATATATATATGTATATGGAGCTCTGATGTATTATTGACTTCTATTTTGTATTATTTTTTGAGGTGCGGACTAGATTTCTTGGGCGCGCTTTAATAGTTTTGGGTACGGTACCAGAGGTGTGGAGGTGTGGTACCGGACCGAGGGAAAAAAATTTAGGCGCGGAATTACAGGTACGGACTATCTGCATTTCGAGGTCCAGAGGAGTGGTACTGGACTACCCGATATCCAGTAATGCGCCCACCTCTGGACGTGTGTTAATACCCAATGGGCTACAAGAACGGAAATAACATGAACTGAACGGAAATCAAATTAAACAGTAGTTGGTGTAACAAAGTGTGTATATGTATGAATGTGTGTGTTTATACATAGTCATCTAGCCACCTCGGACGCTTCACCTGTCTCTTGGGGTGTGGCTGGGGTGGGGGTGGGGTGGGTGTTTGTGTAGTTGGCAAGGGTGCTTCGCTCTGTGCAGGCGGCGGCGTTGGCACAGAGGTAGGCCTCAAGTGTCGTCTGTTCCTGAGGCTCATGCGGCCACTGCTGTCGAGCCTAATGATGTATTGCTTGTGAAGGAGCGCCTCCACTACCAAGCCTGTGTGATCCCACACATTGGAGGCCTGGTTCTGCACCCTCACGCAGGTGCCAGGGGCCAGAGGTGGGAGCTGTCTAGGTGCTCTGTTGGCCATCAGGATGTTGCCTCCCTCTCCCATCTGCATCTCTTTCTTATGAAGCGTTCTTCCCCAGTGCCTGTCTATCTTGAAGTGCTGTCTAGGCTGTTGGTACCCCATCTCTTAACTTTTTGTGACGTGTCGCTGTGTGGGAAGTGGGCGATTTCCAACCATCCGGTGAGCCTATCAGCATACACCATGTAGGAATGCCCTTCGTGCTGGAACATGTCTGCCACGGTAGACTGGAAGAGTACTCTGGGGGAGGTGTGACGATGAGTGTTTCTGCCGGCTGTGAGTGAGCATTCGTTTCCCATGACGTGCAGGATACCCTGTAGTGTTGCAGGTCCGCCTCCAATCCGGGCCAGTATACGCACTGCCTCGTCCTCCGCTGCATGGAGTCCAGTCCCTGGTGACCAATGTGTAGGTTTGCTGCTACCTGTGGGTAGAGGGGCTCGGGGATCACGAGGCGCACACACCCCTGGTTGAATGTGTATGTCACCAGGTCTTGATTGACTGCCAACCTGTCTCTCAAGTCGTAGAAAGGGCGCAGGCAGGCCACCTCTTGTGACTTGCGTTGGTGCCAGTCTGCGGCTAACACCTTGGCCAGTTGCAGCTGGTACATGGGGTCGTCAGCTGCAAATCTCCTTACCACTGACTCTTCCAGGACGTGGCTCTCATGTTCAGCCATGGCGATCATGGCGGCTGCTACTGCCTCAGCGAGGTCCTCGTCCAGGCCCGTGTCGGTATCCGACAGGGAGCTCCTGAGCGTTGAGTAACTAGAGAAGAAGTCTGCCATGGTGTTCCTTTTCCCTGGCAGATATTTCACCTGGAAGTGGTACTGCAACGTTCGCTCCTTCAGCTAGAAGAGCCGTGGGTTAATAACTTTCGTAAGAGCCTTGTCACCCAGTAGCTTGGTGAGGGGGCAGTGGTCGGTGACGATGGTGAGGTTTGGGTACCCCAACAAGAACAGTCTGGCTTTTTGGAGGCACCACACCACAGCTAACGCTTCCCTTTCCACTGCGGTGTAGCCAGCCTCGGCGGCAGAAATGTGGCGGCTGCCGCATAGAGCCAACCGCCAGCCCGCCCTGCAGCAGAAAGGGGTGACGGCGGACGAGCAGTGACAGTACTGCTGCAGAATGACGAAACCGATGCCCTCCCTACTCCAGTCTGTGATGGCTACTGTTGGGTGGGTTTTGTCATAATATTCCAGGCCGTCTTTCACGAGTTGGTATATGGTTTCCTGTGCTTGATGGAACTTTTCCTGCAGTTGTTCGTCCCAGCACACGGACTTCCCGCATGACTTCTTCAGGAGCTCCCAAATGTTGTTCATGATTGGGGCCGTAGCGAGGAAGGGGGAAAGTTGGTTGACGAACCCGTACCATGACATGATTTCTGAGATGGAAGGCTTGTCTGGTATCTTAAAGTTCCTGATTGCCGCGAGGCGCTCGTCCGTAGGTTTATACTCGTCCCAGCTGATGCGGAAACCTACGAAATCGACTTCCCTCTGGGTGAACTGCAATTTTTCTGGTTTTAGTGTAATCTCCTTGGCTGCACAGGTCGTCAGGAACTCATAAGTATGCAAGAAAGCCTCCTCAATGCTGCTGTCATACAACAGGGTATCGTCAACACACTTGTACTTCCTCTTGATAACCAGGATGGCGTCATCAAAGCGCTTTGTATACGCGTCGCCGGCAGAACAGTGGCCCATGGGAGTCCGGAGGTACCTGAACCTGCCCCATGGGGTGATGAAGGTGGTGAGACTATGACCTCCAGTATGCGTCCGCTACTGTCTTGTACGAGTGCTTTGGGACACCAGAGACCATGTCAAAGGGGCGGGTGTGATGTGTCTCCCTCCGGCTGACGGCGTTAAGGCGCTGGTAGTCAACACTGTGCCACGGCTGGCCAAACTTCTTGGCCACCACCACCATGCAGGCGCACCACTCCGTGGGCTCCTCCACCAGGACGAGCTCGATGACACCCGGTCTGATGTCTTCTTCTAGCTGGGCCTTTACCTCATCCTCCCAGTCTTTCGGCACAGATGCTGGTGTGTGGCAGGTGTAGGGGACGGCGTTGGGTGCCAGATGAATGCGGTGTGGCTCGCCTTCCATCACAGGCAACAGGTTCCTGGTGGTGTTGAAGGTTGAGGCTGAGAGGTGCTGTAACAGCCATTCCTCCAGCCGCTGCACGTGCTCTTCGTTTGGCGGAAACGGTATAACTGCGGGCCTGGTGGGGGGCTGGGCAGGCTTGGCGGTGCTTGCACCGCTGGCTGGGAATGGTGGGGAAAGCTTGTCGGGACTAAACTCAGCTCTCTGCACGCACTCAATGACAGAAACAGCGACTAAGCGGAGGGTATGAAGTATACGTCCTGCTCTGTAGTGATGCCGCCGAGGGTTATGTGGCACCGGCATGACCCGAGGCATCGTAGTGGCACTAGCTTACCTAGCGCTGCCTGTGGTGTTAGGGCACTTCACTCGTCGAAGGTGCTTCTGGCATCCACGGCGCTCTGCAGTGGGGGAAAAAAGTGGAGTTTAACATGGTGGACAGCTTCCCGTCGTGGCCAATTGCAGAGGAGGAGCCAGCATTCCATGGACCGTCTCCACGACCTGAATGCAGCTGGCATAATTTCCAGTTCGCATTTCTCCGGGGCGGCCGAGGGGGGCACCTGAGGGGTGGGTGCTGCGTTGCCGCATGTGTGGAGGGCCGCCATGTCGGCCTATAGTGTGGTGATGGCTTGCTGCTGCTCCAACAGGCCTGGCCTGTTGGAGCAGCTGCTTGAGGCTGCGGGGAACCACCGGCTTTGAGGCCCTGGACGTCGAGCGGGGAGACCGGCGAGGCAGAGGCATCTTGAGTTAACCGCTGCAAGTACTCTGGTATCACTGCACCTGTAGGATATCCAGCTGCAAGGAGAGAGCGAGACACAGCGGCGTACGTCCTCTCTTTATTGTATCAGTACAGCAACTGAAGTCTGAAGATCCCCGCCAGTCAGTGTTGCAAGTAGGAAAAATCAAAATGTATCCACGTGATCTTCAAAATGTACCATTTGGAACCAAAATGTATCAAATTTATCATCTATCTATTAAATCAAATTACTTATTGCGTTACGTCACTGTATGAATTATTTTCTTTAATTGCGGCTGAAAGCGACGTATGGAATCATCATAGCCGTCTGGCAGTTGTGTCTGAGAGAGAGAGAGAGAGAGAGAGAGAGAAAAAATTCTCTCTCTCTCTCTCTCTCTCTCTCACACACACACTATGACTCTCATATAGGTTGATGGACACTGCTATTATCTTCGTTACTATCTATTTACCCGCTAATGGGTGTGTGATTGTGACATTAGTGAATATAGACTTAAAACAAAGAGATACCAGTGAGGTTTCTTCCCTGTAACTCTTAAGTTTAAATTAGGAACATTTGTAGGAACACCTGCTCTTTGACTATGTATGACACAGTATGATGCAGTACATCTATGTAGACATATCATAATATCACTGCTATGAAATATACAACATCACAGCCTGCAAGTTAATCACTGGAATATCAATAAGATATCATGCGCTGTATGTAAATATAGCTATCACTAGAAGTAATACAGTCATGATTCTATTCAAAATATACATGGAATCTTTATATATAGAGAGTAAAAAAATATGAGAAACAATATATTCAACTTAAATCTTTCAACTTCACTAGAATTGTATAGAATATATATTGAAATATAATGAAGACACTTAAGATTCAAGCACTGTGTGGTAATTACCAGCCTATCTATCCATCATATATAAGAAAATAGGAACATTTGCAGGAACACCAGTATGATGCAGTAAATCTATGTAGACATTTCATAATATCAATTTGCTATGAAATATACATTATTATAACAGCCTGTAAGTTAATCACTAGAATATTAATAAGATATCATGCACTGTATGTAAATATATCACCACCAAAATATGAGCATATTGAGCATGTAGATTCACATCACTTTGCTATAAAAAAAAATCATTATCACAGGCTCACAGCCTGTAAGTTAATCACTTATCCTAGAATATCAAAAAGACATCATACACTCTATGTAAATATAGCACTACCATAATATGAGCATATAGATAGATATACTGTATCACCTGTATAACCATCAAGTGGAGAACTTTCGCCAAATTCACCTTTGGTAACTAGCAACTATCATTAAACTTACATTTTTTGCTGTGCCACAAGGCAATTCCATCCAGGCTAGCCGCAGCCCGCAGGGCATTCACATCACAGCTGACCAGCGTCGCAGTCCCTGGCACGGAGCGGCAGCATCTATGACTCTCCGACTCCGAGTCTTGTCTTGTTGAAACTTGATTGTTGACAGTTGATGTCGACGGTCGTCCACCGTTTTAACAGGACACCGCAACTGGACGGGAAGCTTAGCCGGAGTTTTTCAATGGTAGATACTTTTAATTATTTTGGCTGGCCAATCTTGTAAAACACACACACACACACACACACACACACACACACACACACACACACACACATATATATATATATATATATATATATATATATATATATATATATATATATATATATATATATATATATATTTTTTTTTTTTTTTTTTTTTTTTTTTTGGCTGGCCAAGCTTGTAAAAAAAAAAAAATGCTGTCCTAGGACAGCCAAAAAGTATCAAATTTGTTCCCAAAACGGTAAAAAGTATCAAATTTTGTCTGACAATTCTATTTTGTACCAATTTTGCTGAGCGGCGTAAGAATGTACGAGCATTGTCAAAATGTATCATTTTGGTACAATTGTACCATTACTTGCAACACTGCCGCCAGTTTGACTTGAACGTGGCAGGGAAAAGGTTTCGTACATCACTTATCCAACAGGTCGGGAGGGAGTTTAACACTTTAATTGACGTAGTTTAGTGTTCGTGAAATTTTGATCAAACTTCACACATGTTAAGTATTCGTTTAATCTTACAGTTTCACATCACAACACTTATCTGGCGTCACAAGGTATTTAACGAAAGCTTCAGAGTGATTCCTCAAGCCGTTGACAGCCTCTAAAAGAAAAAAACATGTGGGGAAAATAAAAAAAATTGCTTCTCAGAGAAAAAACTTTGTAACAAGTTTTATTACCCCTTCAAAAAATATTACAAGTTAGCATTCATAAAGACAAATAACCATCACCAAAAAACTTTACAAAAGTTTAGTGCCCATAGAGCACTGCTCCAGCAAACTGAGTAGGATTCCCTAATGGTTTCCTACAGTATTTTCCAAAAGTGGAGTCACTGGCTCAACCAAATGTGGAGACAATAGTGGAGAGGGGCAATGACAAGGCAGCCTTACTGGACGCGGACGATCTGGTGGAGTGAGGAGAAAACATATTGAGATCAATGCCTGCAGAACACGTACATTAGATCCTTGGCCCAGCGCCGTTAAGTATCACTTGAGGCCACATAGAATGGAGACCTAGAAGTAAAAAAAAGCCAGTAACATTTCCCCCCTGACATCAGAAGTAACATAAGGTAGTGGTGTAAACACATAACAATTTATTAGGGACATAAGCATCAAAAGACAGTTCAGAGAAATAATCGCCTGGTCTTGAAGTTTGTAGGAGGTCACCTATCCGAAAAGAGACATGGGCGGACACCAGTAACACCAACATAACTAACTTTCTGGACAACTGAATGATTGACAGGGTGTCATTAGGTCCCAAGCCCTAGATGTAGGTTAAGAATAAGGGTGCATTTACACCAAGCGAATCGAATCGATTCAGTTCATGAAGAATAATTTGAATCGAGTCATTTTGAATCTGCATAGTTCCAACCGACTGATTCACATCATTCAGATGATTCAGTACCAAGGTAGCCTTTGGGAAGTATGGACGTATTAGCTTTTGCAGAAATAGCAGTGTTACAGTGGCTGAGGAAGTGTAGGCGTAGGCATCGGCAATGAATATGGTTGCATGCAATTAATTCTAGAAGACCTAAATTTGGGAGCTTTGGGCATTTGTTCCCAGATTTGGTCAATAATCCGGAGAGGTTTTAGATTTCTTTAGGATAACAACAGAATAATCTAAAATGTTGGTTGAACCTGTCACCAGCAAGAAGTACTAGGCCTACAGCAGAAGTCATGTCAGTTCGTGACACTGAGAGAATACTTTGTCTTCCCATGGAGGTATGGAGGTAGAGCTGTCGAGTGGCAGGACAGAATAATTCACTGATAGATACATTCACCGCGGAAGAAATGGGCGCACCAGTTGATACCATAATATCACATCTACTCTTTATTTAGGATTAACGGTATACGGAGGATATTAAAACAAATACAGCTATGTTAATTCTATTATTCTGTCATACTAACTTTTACTTTGTGACGTGCCATACCGTAGTATTTAGTGAACGAAATCAGAGGCACAGGGGGTAATATAAGGAAGTTTACACCACTCCCCACTCTGGCTGGTGGCAGTCATGAACATGAAGTCTGGCAACTTCCTTCCGCATGTGGTTAAGAAAATTTACAGCAGAGACCAAGAGTCTAATGCCTAAGTTAAAGCCTTCCAAATAGTGGCTGAGAGGTTTCCCGACCTTTTCCCCAATGTCACTGACACACTATGCGATGGGGACCAGTGCTTTGGCAAGCAAACCATTTGTGTGGTAAAGCTGGGTGTCAAGGAGTTTCCCTCCAGTACTCAAGGCCTTAGAGATGGCAGGCAGCATTTGTTGTAGGAACACACATATTTGGCAGATTGCTGGGAAGCTGAATTTTGTTACAGGTAAGCTTAATGGCTTCGGATGATGGACGATGTCTCAAACTGTCATTCAGAATGGAAGCAAGCTGTTCCTCTTCCCCTTGAAAATGGGCAGAAAGCTAGCAGTGAATTGGCGTGTGCGGCGAATCAGGCATCGCTCTCGTTAAATACCTTGTGACGTCAGGTACGTGTCGTGACGTGAAATTAATTTTTAGTGGTCAGCAGATATGCTCTTTTTCCCTCACCAACTCCAACATTTTCTCTCCATCTGGACACTAACTTTTCAAGTCTTTCTCCGTGACGTCACAACATAAACAAAGTCGCAAATTGATTGAACACCAACAGGTCAGTCTTATTTGCGACTGTTTTTTCCAGTCATTAGACACCGATATTCAGTCGAAAACTCTTCCAACTTGCAAATCAATCGCATACTGACACGTGTGAACCCGCTTTAACTCATGTTAAAGTTAGTCATTATGTTACCACCCCACCGTCACTACTGTCCCCCACACACACGGCAAGGCATGCAGGGGAGGCCGGGAAGAGCACACCCAACACTACACCTACGTAAGCCACATGGAGGCTCGACACAGAATTTTATACCGGATCCTCCTGTAAGCTGCCAGCGAGGAAACGCTCCCGTCGTAGCTCCTGGATGGCGTGCTGTGCCCCCTCCCCTCGTCTCTGGCGACGCCCCAAACTAGTAGACACCGCAGACCGGAGTATAAAACTCTAGGGGTATAATGCTCCCCTTATGTGCTTATGTCTTTCTAACTCAAGTAACAAGATTAGGCTTCCTTGGTTATACTCCCTGCACCAAATTCAAGTTCTGGAGCGGTATCTAGTCCCCTAAGGCTATCCCAGAGACAGTGAGGATAAGATAAAACCAGTCTTCTCCAAGTCTGTTTATTGAGAATACAAATCGCAACTTTTCTCTAACATGTAATAATGCCAACCTGACATATACATAAATAAATCATTTTGGTTGCAAGGGAAAGGAATGTCCCCACTCCACACCCCTATTCTCTTACTTACAGTTCTATCACGGGGGGATAACTAAATCACCCTTACGTAAAAAAAAAAAAAAAAAAATATATATATATATATATATATATATATATATATATATATATATATATATATATATATATATATATATATATATATATATATATATATATATATATATATATATATATATATATATATATGTGTGTGTGTGTGTGTGTGTACGTAGTGGTCATGGATGCTTTGAATGGTAGAAAAATATAGGCATTAGGCAATTAATAAATACTGTTTATTTTAATCATTATTAGAGCTATTGTCCTTACATAGCATATATATTGTTCATGTTGTATTGTATGCATGTATTAAGGAGAGTCTTTACTACAAAATGTGTGTGTGTGTGTGTGTGTGTGTGTGTGTGTGTGTTTGAGCAATTATGAGTATATTATACGAAGATATTCTCTCTCTCTCTCTCTCTCTCTCTCTCTCTCTCTCTCTCTCTCTGTGTGTGTGTGTGTGTGTGTGTGTGTAGGGACAGCTATGTGTATAATGATAATGAAGTCTATGTTATTTCCTTTCCTAATGTTCTCTCAGTTCCTTAACTTCAACCTTGACACTTATTATAACTTCTTGGACCGTGGTTCCTTCATGGCCTTCACCACCAGCATCAAGGACAGCAGCAAGGCCAGACCCGCTGACACAGACACCCCGATGATCATATCGGTATGGTCAGGCTTGGCTATGAGGGCGTGAGAGTGAGTGCCACTTTAGTTACTTGATTTGGGTTGGAATTCTTGCATATTTTTTTTTCTTTTATGTTATGGCCTACAGCGCCTGAAGGCATACTTGAAGAGTATTTGTGAGAAGCGCTGTTCAACTTTTGAACATTAGTGGCGCAGGTAATTTCATTTATAGTGGTACCCATATTAGGACCCAGATCACCACCCAAGCACATCTTTAGTGTAACCACCTAGAACCATATAATGACAAGTAGGTAACTTAAACCGCTCGACAAACGGCATAGCGTGTGTGTGTGAGGTAATGGCATAGCTTCAATGTGGTATGTGGTGGGATTCGAACCTACGCGTGGACGTCTGTCCGCTCCCACGCTCACCACCTTATCCACTACGCCACTTGCTATACATGCGTACCCTAGAGAACCAAATTAAAGTTTCAGCTATTTCAGATACTTTGAGATGAGTAAGGTTAGGTTAGTTTCCCTTGAATTATTAGATTAGGTTCGGTTAGATTAGATAGCTACTCAATCTTAAGCTATATATAAATCATCCAATACCAGCTGAAAAGTATATGGTGATGTAGATTAAAAATAATAGACACAGTTAAGTAAACGGAGTCACTACCAAAAGTCATATAGGCGATATGTGCATAGTATACCTGGAATGAAATTAGGAAAAGGCGACTCCTGACAAGTGGCAATGCTCCTCAGACCAGTGGGAAGTTTGGTCTCTCCCTCCACGCAAACTTCGTTGGGTCCCACCGTTTCGTTGTAGCCGTCGATAGTATAGCTTTTATACTGTCAATGAAACATGGACAGAATAGATTACTAGGATTAGAAGCGTAAGAAGGTAATAGTGACGTCGAGCAAGATATGACAACAAAGAAGAAAGGTGATAGACGACAGACGTTTAGTAGAAATAGGAATAACAGAAAAATGCAGGCCAGAAAACTATAGTTATAAATGCGGGCATGAGCAAAGCAGACGTAGCATGAAGGAAACAGGGCAGGATAGGTAAAGGTAGATAGAAGAGGAGGTCGACGTAAGTACTACTTGAAAGAAGATACAGAGAGAGAGAGAGAGAGAGAGAGAGAGAGAGAGAGAGAGAGAGAGAGAGAGAGAGAGAGAGAGAGAGAGAGAGAGAGAGAGAGAGAGAGAGAGAGAGAGAGAGAGAGAGAGAGAGAGAGAGAGAGAGAGAGAGAGAGAGAGAGAGAGAGAGACTTTTAAGGCGGGTTCACACATACCACTTTGCGACTGAAATTACAAGTTGCAATAAGTATCGACTGAGCCCTTCTAGTCGGAAAACGTCACATATAGCGACTGGAAAGTATCGACTAGTTGGCGCCTTGGCGGGAAGTGAATGCAAACAAACAGCTACCCGCAAAGATGCCTCCCTCCAGTGACGATGTTGAAGCGGCGATTGCTCTTCTTTTGGCTTACCGGAAGAGTCAACAGAAATTAAAATGCCTGTGGATATGTCCTTGGCTAATGGCGGGTTCGCACGTGCCAATATGCCACTGAAATTTTACGTACGTAGGGTTTCCGACTCAAAATCGGTGCCTAGCGATTGGAGGAAACAGTTAGTGGATTTGCGAATTTATTTACGTCGTGACGTCACCGAGTAAACTTTGAAAATGTGATCTCCAGGTATAGAGAAGATGTTAGAGTTGGTGAAGGATAAAGAACACGTTTGAGACCCCAGAAATTGATTATACAATAAAAAAAATAACTTGCGCAAATCGTCGTTCGACGAAATAGCTGCCACTTTCAAAGAACTTTCCTTCAATGCACGGTGTTGTTGGGGGTGAAGTTTGAAGACTTGTCAGGGTTTAATTTTATCACAATTTTGCATAATCTTCTTAAGATCAACAATTTTCTTATGAGAAATGTAGGCTAATTTAGAGTGTGGTAGACACTCCTTTCTTTCCTTCTGCTTAGCCACGGACGTATCCACAGGCATTTTCTTTTCTGTTGACTCTTCCGGTGAGCCTTAAGAAGAGCAACCACAGTTTCAGCATCGTCACTGGAGGAAGACATCTTGGAGGGTAGCTGTTTGTTTACATTCACTTCCCACCAAGTCCCCAATAGTCGATACTTTCCAGGCGATACGTGTGACACTTTTCGACTAGAAGGGATGAGTCGGAAACTCTACGTACGTAAAATTTCAATCGCAACATTGGCACGTGTGAACCCGCCTTAAGGAAAGAAAGGAGCGTCTACCACATATCAATTGTAAGAAGACTATGCATAATTGCGATCAAATTAAATTCTGACAAGTCTTCAATCTTCACCTCCAACAACACCCTGTATTGGGGGAAACAGTTCTTGGAGAGTGGCATCTATTTTGTCGAACGACAATTTGCGGAAGCTTTTTTTTACTGTATAACTAATTTCTGGGGTCCCAGATGTGGTCTTTTTCCCTCACTAACTCTAACATCTTCTCTATACCTGGAGACCACATTTTCAAAGCTTACTCCATGACTTCAAAACGTAAATAAAGTCTCAAATCGACTGAACAAGACCAATATGCTGGTCTTGCTTTGCGACTGGTTTATCCAGTCGCTAGGCTTTCAGTCGAAAATTGGCACGTGTAAACCCGCCTTTTAGAGTATGCAAAACTTCGTGCATGAAATTGAGGTATAGAGAAGGAAGAATAATGTGAGAGTTGGTTTTAAGTGCAGATGTTCACTATGTGCAGTGTGGATATACGTACCAGATTTATCAAAGACAGGTGTGTGTGTGTGATTAAATAACACAGGTGTATGTGTGCGAGTATTTAGAATCGCTTTATATTCTCTATAAGAGTATTTTCAAACCCAGCAGAGGTGATTCGTCAGGTTTTCACGAATTTATTCATCATTGATGGTGCTGAATGTTAGCCGAACCAACATATGAATCGGAAAAAAACATCCATTAAAATCTCAGTAACTCCTAATTCACCCAGTTAAATGAATTCGACAGGACTCGGAACCTATGAATTAAGAAAAATTTTGAAAGAGTACGTAATCGATGGGACTGAATAGCTGTTATCTATATGTATATTTTTTTCTAATAGACGAATGCTTAAGAAATAAAGGACTGCAGTGATACTTTTACAAGAATTCTGCATCATCACCGAAGAAAGATATGTTAAAGGCCGGTTTATCATTTTTGTGACATTTGAAAAGGGTTCCAATAAAAATCCAAACTTCTCTTAAATTCAGTAAAAAAAAACTCACCTCCGTATAGTCGAAATGAGTCAGATCGTCGCCCCAAGACACACGGTACTTAAGGTTCGGTGTGAAGAAACCCCCTTCCCACGTAATGAAGAGAGAAGACTCTTCGTAAACCCTCACCACGATCCTTCCGAGAGCTGTGGATGTAACCTCATAATTCTCTCTCTCTCTCTCTCTCTCTCTCTCTCTCTCTCTCTCTCTCTCTCTCTCTCTCTCTCTCTCTCTCACACACACACACACACACACACACACACACACACACACACACACACACACACACACACTCAGTGTACCTGGATATTAAAAAGGCTTTTGATAAAATCCCTCCCTAAAATGAACAAGAGATTATTTGAAGGATAGGGAAATGAGAATTGTGATCAGAGATACATACTCATCTTGGGGTAAAGTAACTAGCGGAGTGCCACAAGGGTCAGTGTCAGTCCCCATTATGTTTTAGATTTATATAAACGACATTCACATTGGGGTAAACAGTTATATAAGTTTATTTGCTGATGATGCAAAGCTGCTAAAAGTTATCAAAACCAGAGAGGACTGTTTGCTATTACAGGAGGATATAAACAAGATCTATGCGTGGAGCAGGAAGTGAAAATTGGAGTTTAATGCCAAGAAATGTCACATAATGGAACTAGGAAAAAGTAAAAGAAGACCGGTATGGAACTATTTGATGGGAGAGGAACAAATAATGAAGACTAAAGAGGAAAAAGATCTGGGAGTGATCATACAGGAAAATCTGAGCCCTGAAAAACACATAAGCAAGATATTTGGACTATCATATAAAATGTTGACTAATATAAAAGTGGCATTTCAATACATGGACAAAGATATGATGGAAAAAATCATCACAAGCATGATACATCCAAGGCTGGAATATGCAGCAGCGGTATGGTCTCCAAACTCTAAAAAGAATATATGAAAATTGGAAAGGATACAAAAGATTGCTACAAAGATGGTGCCGGTATTAACATATGAAGAGCGGCTGAAGGAAATGGGACTGACAACCTTAAAAGATAGAAGAGAACGTGGGGACCTAATAACAATGTACAAGATAGTCAATGGCATTGAAAAGATAGACAAAGAAAACTTGGTACTATTGACAGAAGAAGATGGAAGGACAAGAGGACATGAAAAGATCAGGATGAGGCAGTGTGTGAAGGAAATCGGAAAAATACAGTTTTTCACACAGAACGGTGGAAAAAAGGAATGCATTGGATAATGAAGTTGTTACAGCACATAATGTGCATAACTTTAAGGAAAAGTTAGATAAATGGAGACATGGAGACAGGACATTATGAGCCCAGCTCGAACCCTGTACAATACAACTAGATAAATACAACTAGGTAAATACACACACACACACACACACACACACACACACACACACACACACACAAATTAATGACAATGATGTCAAGCTGAGTATGGAGGGCAAAACCAAAATTTCCCTCTTTTGTAGCAAGGTTGAGGTTGAAAGAGACTTACACTCAGGAAGTGTGAAGGCGTCTACGCAAGCAGGATCGGCTGAAGTGATGCCATTGTGTAGTACTGTCACACACAAGTTGTGATTCTGGGCGGGTTTTAGCTCAGTCCACTGGAACTTGGAGTCAGTAGTGATGTAGGAGCGTTTATTCCCCGATTTAGAGTAGGACACATTATACTCAATTTCGTCTGCAGTGGGACAGATTGGAGGCTCCCAGTCAATCACGGCTGTGGTGTCTGTCACATTAGTCACACTCAGCTTGTCCACCACTGAAAGAACATAATTCCAATCTCAGTACTGTTCTTATTCCTCGAGCTGACTGGATCTGTATTTTTAAACATGTGGAAATCATAGGAACTGCAAAAGTCGATGTCTATATTGATAATTACCAATTGCTCATGTTACACTATCACTATAATCATGTAATATCATTTATAACCCAAGTTACTTTCAATACAGTCTATGAAAAAAATTAACCGAGAGAACGCATTGAAACCTTGAGAAAGCCATCCCTGGGCATACATGGAGGACAGAGTTGCCTTGAAAACACGGAGCGATTAACTATCATGAGGATGAGAAGTGAACACACCGTAGCGGAACGGGGACAGGATGGTGAGTTATTTGTTGTACGAGCCGTAGTTTACAGCTTACTGTGACCGGAGCCTACATACTAACAAAAGCCACTGAAGTGTGATGATAATAGTAATGATGCATGTACTGTTTTCTTTAAATGTAGACTACTATGGAATTAAAAAATAAGCTAGGAAATAGAAAAGTGACTAGAAGGAAAAAATTTTCTTTTTTCTTTTTAGACTATATGAATTCGACTCGAAGCTCAGAAAAATACAGTTTTTTTGACTCTGAAGGATCAGAAAAAGTAAAGTTTCCGGAGACTCAATTCATAATAGTGCGGTCAGTCTCGTTTTTCTAGACTGAAGCAACGCCTGGATCTAAAGGCTCATGATTCTGAAATAATAGACAACTCTACATTCCTACTTTGTTAGGTATTGAGCGTCAGCAGCAGCGGCAGGAGGTGTGGTTTCAATTAAAAGTAAGCACTTAAAATACACGAACCTTCAGGTTGAGATCTGCAATTGGTGCAATGTCTTGCCAACAGCGTGTCGTCCACGTCGAAGGCGTGAAGACAAGTTCTATACTTCGTGTTGAGGTCCAACTCCTTGATGGTGACGCCAGTGACGCTGAGATCGGTGGTAGTGTTAAAGACATCTCCCAACGTCAGATAGAGGTGATCTACATCAGGACACACTGGCTTGTACTCCCAGTTAATGTCTACCTCCGTACAACCCTGAGGCGGGCAGTTCTGGATCTTAACGGCGTCTGTGGATGGCAAAAGCATTGAAATGGAGGAAAGAATGGAGGGAGAGGTATAGATCGAGATGGTAGGAGAGGTAACCTAAAGGTGCAAAGGCACAAGTTTAAAAGTACAAAGGAAAAGAACAATGGAATCGACAGAAAGAAGATGGGAGGAAAAAAAATGTAAACAAGATCATTAGAAAAATTATCAATGGCAGTTTCTGCCCAGAAAAAAATATAGACACAGCGTCATCAATGCCTTCGCAAGAGAGCCCTCACGCACTCATCCTTATGGAACGCAGCCCACGCTAAATTGAAGAGAATCTCCCAGCTCCTCAGCAACAACGGCTATCAGCAGCAAGAAATAGACGAAGTTACACGTCGCCGTATGGACAACTACATCCGCGAGAATCCCCCCGAACAACAAACATCATATATCACTCTCTACTACAAGAACACGATGTCCTCAGCATACAAAGAAGACGAGAAAGCCGTAAAGATCATCCACAACAACGTCTCGCCCATCAACACAGACACTAAACTCCAAGTCATCATTTACTACAAGACCAGAAAATCCTCATCATGAAGAATACCTGTCTTTCCCTGACACACTCCCTGCAAGAAGTGAACGTCGTGTGCCAACACTCATGCACTGTTGGTGACTGCAGTCACCTAAACTCGAGGTACATCGGCTTCACATCTACAACCTTATTAAAGAGAATCACAGCACACCTACAGGACTGCGCCATACGACGACACATGAATGAGCAGGGACTCATCCTGAAGCGACATCACATGGAAAGCAACACCACCATCCTAATTAAAGAAAACGACCTCAGAAGACT
>NC_059302.1:15900597-15903097 GCF_017591435.1 Portunus trituberculatus | reverse complement strand
AGAGGAAAAGCAATATTTAATAGGAGTATTTTTGGACTTATCCAAAGCTTTCGATACTTTGAATCACAAAATTCTGCTAAACAAACTGAACCACTATGGCGTTAGAGGTATCCCTCTAAAACTAATTGAAAATTACTTGAGCAATAGGTTACAATCTGTATATTGCAATTTCACACATTCTTCCTTCAGGGCAATTAACAAGGGTGTACCGCAAGGTTCTATATTAGGACCAACTCTTTTCCTCATTTATATAAATGATATTGTCAATGTTAGTTCTAAATTCAAATACACTATATATGCTGATGATACAAATTTACTGTTAAACAACTCAAATATTAACAATCTTCACACAAATTTGGCTACAGAATTAAGAAAAATTATCATTGGACTAAAATAAATAGTTTGAGCTTAAATATTGCAAAACAAATTACATACTGTTCCAAAATCGCTCTGTACATCATGAGTTTCCCCCTGTTACTATTGCAGGAAACATATTGAACAGAGTAGAATTCACAAAATTTTTGGGTGTCTATATAGATGAAAATATTAATTGGAATAAACAGATTTCTTTTGTTACAAATAAATTATCAAGGATGTGTGGTATTTTGTTTAGAGTTCGTAATAGTCTCACAATTGAATCACTCACTAGTATTTATTACACCCTCTGTTACCCCACCTCACCTATTGCGTAGCAATCTGGGCGTGTACTTGGCAGTCTTTCATTAAGAAAATAACTATTGCTCAAAATAAAATATTTAGATGTGTTTTTCATTTGAATAGGTTTGAATCAACACGCAACATATATAATGAACACAATTTTCTTACTTTTTCAAATATTCATAAACATTTCCTATTGTTAAGTATTTATAAGTACTTTACACAATATTCCGGAGCTCAACCTTTCAAATTGGTACAGACATCATACAATATTCGGGGTAATAATGTCAATCTCATGTGCCCGCAATTCAGAACGACTCTTTTTAAACATAGTGTATTATGCTCCGGTCCACAAATATGGAATTCATTACCTTTTCAAATAAAAACACTTCTTTATAATGATAACTTGTCCACTTTTAAAAAATCTTTGAAGACATACTTATATAACTGCCAAAATACATGATATTCTAAATTTAACATTTAAATGCAAAACAAACATTTCTATCTAAGATTTTCCCTTCCTCTTTGCCTTTACCATGTATAACAAACAGATTTTTATAGATGTATCTTCTAATGTGATATTGTAGTATGCGGTGTTAATTTCCTTTCGTGATCGTTTTTGAATTTGCAGTATGTTTATTGTGATTTGCTTAGCTTTGTTCTTGTCATTATTAGATATGGTTGTTATTATTACTATTCTAGTTACCTAAATGATTCTTTAGGCAATTTACCTAAAATATTGCCAATTGGTGTTGGTGTAAACAATAATCATAGTTATGTACATAAATGTGACTGTCGGGAAGCTTCGGCTTGACAGTCTCTGCCATTTTTCTTTTCGTTTGTAAACATGTCTTTCTCAAATGTATTTATGCTAATGGGCAATAAACCTTACTTACTTACACACACACACACACACACACACACACACACACACACACACACACACACACACACACACACACACACACACACACACACACACACACACACACACACACACACACACACACACACACTTCTTCAATGACACTCAACTGTTCCCCTCTTCTAGTACACTAAATATCCTCAGCCTGTCCTTTACTCATAATCAAAACTGGAAACTTCATATCTCATCTCTTGCTAAAACAGCTCCCATGAAGTAAAGCTTTCTGAGGTATCTCCGCCAGTTTTTTTTTCGCCTCTCCAACTGCTAACTCTGTACAAGGGCCTTATCCGTCCTTGTATGAAGTACTCTTCGCATGTTTGGATGGGGGGTTCCGCTCACACAGCTTTATTAGACAGGGTGGAATCAAAAGCTTTTCGTCTCATCAATTCCCTTCCTTTAACTGACTGTCTTTAGCCTCTTTCTCACCACCGGAATGTTGCATCTCTTGCTATCTTTTATCGCTATTTTCATGCTAACTGTTCTTTTGATCTTGCTAACTGCATGCCTTATCTCCTGTGGCATCGCTGCACAAGGCTTTCTTCTCACTCCTATTTTGTCCAACTCTCTAACGCAAGAGTTAACCATTACTCTGTCTTTCATACCTTCTCTGGTAAACTCTGGAACTCGTCCTGCTTGTGTCTGTATTTTCAACTTCCTATAACTTGACTTCATTCAAGAGGGAGGTTTTAAGACATATTTGTCCCTATCCTTTGGTTAATTCTATCGGTTCTATAAGGAGACTGGCAACTGAGTGGGTCTTTTTTACTTTATATTTTTGTTGCTCTTAGCCAGTTCTCCTCTCTAACACACACACACACACACACACACACACACACACACACACACACACACACACACACACAGTAATCTGAGCACATGACTTTGATGCGTGTGAACTGATGATGTAGTATATATATG
>NC_059302.1:15833097-15895597 GCF_017591435.1 Portunus trituberculatus | reverse complement strand
TGTTTGTGGAAAGTGGCCTATATGTGCTAGGCTATATAATTTTTATCTCTGCTACAACCAGGAGACATACGTTAACAACGTTAACAAGGAAACTCTTGGAATTATGTCACTTGAGAGAAAGCTCTCTTGGACTACAGCGCACACAACCTTGCAAACCTATATTTAGTTCTGTTTTATTATTTTTATATGCTATTCACACACACAATGACTTACCTATCAGTTACTAGTTACAAGTTGCAACTAGCTGCAAGCAGCACTAGCTCACTGCCACAATGATCGAAAACTATCTGATACTGATACGTTTTGGTCAAGGAGGTTAGATTATAAGAAGGCGGCGTGACGTCACAAAACTGAAGCCAGCGCGCTATTGGTCCGCTGCTGCCCCTACTCCCTTAAACCGAAAACATTGGTGATAGTTCATTGAAAATACATAGGAAACCCCGAGTTACGCTTCTTATTTTCCGTCTTATGTCCATGTTTCGAGGCTGCTTATCATATATATATATATATATATATATATATATATATATATATATATATATATATATATATATATATATATATATATATATATATTGTTGCGAAGGTGTATTGCAGCAGCCTCCCAGATATGTACGTGTGCCTGTGTGAGTGTGGAGCAGCGTCATAAGAGAGTACATATGGGTAGTACATATGAGTACATATGTGCAGACTTTAGCTAGAGGGTGAACGAGGTGTTGGTTGCTCGTGTTTATGAAACTGTCACACCTTAATGGAAGGGACGCTGAGCTAGGCCTCCATGACGGAGGAGATGTGACCCCGGAGGTCACGGGGAGATAAGAGTGTGTGTGTGTGTGTGTGTGTATGGGTGAGGGCACTGGCCAGCCCTGGGATAATTGTCATACGGTACCGTGTAAATAAGGCATGCATGTGTGAATGCTTGTAGCCAGCATTATCAGGGATATATTGGTAATTAGCGGTTAAGGTAGATAGCGTTACCTAATAAGCTGAAATAGACTCGTAAGGACATTGCCTGGCAGGTGCGACGGCACAGGAGGCGTGGTCTGTGGGGCACTGTGTGGCACCGACGAGGACAGAGGACAGGAGTGTAGCAAGAGACCTCGAAGGAACAAGTCGTACTCTGGGGAGCAGTCAGAGAGTGAACGAGAGACAGAGAGACAGTGAAGTGCCTGACGAACTAACAAAGTGTTACCCGTACTTTGTTGCCGCCCCCTGCCCCGTCCTGTGTGCCGCCGCCACCTGTTCCCAGTGACTCGTGTATAGTTGCTGTAATATAGAGAAATAAGGAAGAAGTGTTTCCTTCTCCCCACTCTGTGTGACTGAGCTGAGTGAGAGTGGGTGCTATAGAAGCAGACAGCCAGGCCTGAGAGAGCGATCTGCCCGCCGCTCCACCCCAGCCGAGCCGCGCCACCCAGGTAAAGCCCTTCTCCCCGCCACACACGACCCGAATCCCGAGAAGATTGTGAGGCGTTCCTTCCCTGAAGAAGCTGAAGGAGGGTCGCAGCAATATATATATATATATATATATATATATATATATATATATATATATATATATATATATATATATATATATATATATACGTCACGTATATATATGGTAGCATATATATACGTAATATAATAGTCGTGGCATACTGTGTCAGGAAGATTTACACAGTAAATCATACATACAAATGATATAATACAGTGTTTTCCAGCTTTAATGGAACTCTCAGTCTTTTATATCTTTCTCTGGTAAACTCTGGAACTTCCTGCCTGCTTCTGTATTTCCGTCTTCTTACGACTTGACTTCTTTTAAAAGGGAGGGTTCAAGACATTTGTCTTCGACTTTTGGATAATTCTTCACTATTCTTTTAGGGAGCTTGAATTTAAGTGGGCCTTTTCTTTCTTGCTGTTCTGTTGCACTTGGCAAGGTTCTCTCCTGGATATAATATATATATATATATATATATATATATATATATATATATATATATATATATATATATATATATATATATATATATATGTAGGAGGAGCACCTAATCCCATACCGTCAAGTGCTAATTAACAGAAAATAGAAAAAATGTGACTCAAAACCATCTTCTTTACATGAGCTCAAATCATAGAAAGGTGGAAATTACCTTGGGAAATACAAATCGAAGCAGACAATAAAGAGTTCCAGTCCCAGAGTTTGCCAGATAAATGGATAAATGATTGAGAATACTGTTAACTCTTGTATTAAAGAAGTGGACAGAATAGGGGTGAGAGGAAAAAGAAAAGATCTGTGCAACGAGACCGCGGGGGGTGGGATCATGGGAGGAATGCAGTGGGAGAAGTCATGCGCGCACCAACTATAGTGTCAGTGCAACCAATCATTTCCCCCAAAAGAATTTCCCCTGATCGATGGTATAATGGAGTATGCCGATTACGTCACAAATTGATATATTTCAAGTTATGTATATTCACATGTGTACAGGACCTCTGGTCCATATGCAATATCAGCCTTCCCTCGGGGCCCCCACTAGCTCGGGGCCCTAGGGCCTAGGCAACTGCTTATGTTGCCTACCTTTACGACGCCTCTGGCTGCCCCTACCCCCCTTATACCCAACACATTTCCAGCCACCCATTGAAAATAGTTAGAAAAGCCTGAGTTAAGGTAGGTTCACGTGTCAATATGCGACTGTAATTCTGACTGAATGTCGGTGCCTAGTGACTAGAAAAAACAGTCGCGAAACAAGACCAAAATGTTGGTCTTGTTCAGTCGATTTGCGACATGAATTACGTTGTAATGTCACGGAGAAAGGTTTGAAAATGTGGTGTCGATGTAGAGAAGATTTTGGAGTTGAGGAAAAAAGAGCACATCTGGGACCCTAAAAGTTAATTCTACAGAAAAAAAAAAAAGACAAAGAATCTTACTCAAATCGGTGCTTGATGAGATAGCTGCCACTCTCTGATGACTGCTTCCCTCTATGCAGGGTGTTGATGGAGGATTGAATACTTGTGATAATTTTATTGATCGCGATCGTCATCGTTACCACAGGAAGACATCTCGTTGGGTTGCTGTTTGTTTACATTCACTTTCCGCCAACCAGCCGATACTTTTCAGTCGCTATGTGTGAACGTGTTCCGATTAGAAGGGCTCAGTCGATACTTCTAGCGACTTGCAGTTTCAGCCTCATATTGACACGTGCCTTCATGCTCCTTATTTTCCGTCTTATGTCCGTGTTTCGAGACCGCCTACCATAATATTATACATGTATGTGATCTTGCAAGACTTAATAGTCGTGGCATACTGTGCCACGAAAATTTAGATGGTAAATCATACATAGAAATTAGATAATATACATTATTATTTATTTATTTATTTATTTTATTTCATTTTTTCAGATTTGGTTGACTTGGGTGAGAGGTGGGAAGCTGTCTTTGGGACAAATGTATGGCTGGACCAGGACCACCATGTCAGAGACAGTGTCGCTCCTGTCACTTATGTGGACCCGACACAACCTGAAACATGACCTAATCCCCCTAATGTGGCGGGGCCCCACCCACTATTAGCAGCCGGTCCAGCATCCACGTGCATTCACGTTCTTTAATAGAATATTTATTTACTGATCCATTGTCCTGAACTTCATTCATCATCATTCCAGGCCGGGACCCACCATAAACCTTCTTGCCTAGAGCCCCCAGAAGGTCTAGCAATGCACCTGGGGGCAGCAACGGACCAATAACGCATTGGCTTAATCACTTAATTGTACATGGCCTAATGCCGCCTTCCATTATTCATCCTTCTTGGAGTAAACAATTAAACAACGAGTTCGGGTTTTCTGCAATCTTCAGACTTGATCTTTCATTTGTTCCTTTTCTCCATTCCGTTCCAGTTTTCACTATTGTATAGAGGATGAATACAACTTTATTTGATGTACTAATTTACGGTAGTATACAGCTTTATTTGATATTCTACTTTAGTGCATTCGAAAACATGACGCAACAATTATGATTCTTGAAAATATCTGCTTCGATTATGTTGACTAGGGAATTTTTTCTCCGAATGTTAACACTGTTCTGTCTGCGGAAAATTTCCTAAATCGTAACATTGTTTTGAAACTCGACCTGTCTACACTCAAGTTGATTCACGCTCGACTCGTTCATAAACCCACGGTCCAGATATACAAGGTCTTCCATCCGGTTGTCTTATTTTGGTCTCGGCCGCGCATATAAGTCACGTGAGCCCCAGTCAACGTTCGCCTGTCGTTCATGTGCTTGAATTTGATTTTTTTTTTTTTCATCCCCTTCACAGCCCCTTTTTGTGGATGCGTGAGCTTACCATTTTGCCCTGTTACTACTTATTATAGGACCTAGAAAACTAATTAGTAAGACCCAAATCTCAGTTATTTGTGCTTTTGTAGGGGAGAATAAGTCAAATCAAGAAATTGCCGTGAACACTGGCATAGCTCTCAGAACTGTTCAACGTTGGACCAAAATTTATTGTGAGGGAGGAAGAGACGCTTCACCACCATCTCACAAGGGCATAAGCGCAGTGTGACCCAGAGAACTCTGAACATTATTCGAAGAAAGCTTAAGGCCAACCCTCGCATACACAGCAAGGAACTTAAGGCCAGGAACCCTGCTTTACTGGCTAGAGTGAATGAAAGGACTGTGCGAAGATATGTGAAACTTTGGATACCAGAGTTGCCTCGCAGCTTCAAAACCTTACTTCGCACATCCTCACCTAACCAATAGACTTGCTACAAAACACACACAGTAAAACACCCACATTCTTTGATGGTGTGGGGTTGTTTTTCTTGTTATGGTCTTAGAAAATTAGTGTTTTTGTCTAAGAATGTTCGTATGAACTAAAATAACTACTTCGAGCTAATTCTGGATTTCCCGACGTCGGATATTCTTGGTTGCCATTGATCGCTGGCTGTTTTAATATGCGACTCGGTATACAGCCAGCCAGCTCGCAAGAGACACACATTCTAAAATTCATATCATAATAAATCTTGAGGTATTGAGTCTTTGTACTGCAAAACATTAATTCCAAGTGTTTATCCTAACATTATCCATATGATCTGATAATACACACTCTACAAAACTCTTATTATAAGCTTAATACTCACAGTCGTGGTTTCAATGCTCTCGCATTTTTTACTAGTCTCAACTACATATTTGGTTTGAAACATTTTTCATATAGTTCAACAGAGAGCACTGTTTCTCCTCTAAATATTACAAAGGAATACATTCTGTAATAATCTTGTTAGAGCAACATTTTTGCGGCCGAAGGCATATCAAACCGAAAAGACTAACTGAACTCGGGAACACCGAGTCCTCTCAAAACACCAAAACAACCCCGCGGCCCGCGGTTGTTTGGAAGCTCGTGTGGAGTAAGGTGACGTCCCCGGTTTCCGAGGGCAGTCCCCGATTTCAGTGACCTGTCCACGGCTACTGCTGTCCCCGGTTTTCTGTAACTGAAAGATCACTTGATGCGTTAAAAAAAACTACTCCTTTTGATTATGATAATTATGTCCTTTTATCATTAATCTTTTAGAATGTCAAGAATAAGGAGAAGGCCTTTCTGTGAAGACGGTGAAGTGTATAGCGGACACATTTTAACAGCTAATGGGTGTTCATGATCTCAGATATTTAATCAAGTAGAGATTTTTTTTCTTTGCAACTTAGGTAAATAAGGCGAGAGAAACTCTTGATTGCTGGTTTAGAAATGATACGGATAGTGTCCCCGTTTTAGTTTTTCCAGTGCAAAAACATATGTTTTTACCTCCCTGAACTGAAAATGTCCCCGGAATTTGTCTCAGAAATTTGGTCACCCTTGTGTGGAGTGTTTTTAGAGCTGGAACAGAATGCCGGTTTATACATGTGCTGTAGTTGACTGCAATTCTATATCAAAAAAGAAAAACTAAGGCGTGAAAGGATGGACTGTGTTTCTCAAGAAGAAAGACGCGGCTCGAAGATTATGGGAGACACGATGTAAACGAGGCCCGACGTGGAGAGCTACCAAGCACCATGCTATCTGCTCAAAGCACTTCATAGATTGGTGCAAAGGACCGTCAGCATTGCATCCAGACCCTGAACTGTTTGCCTATAACTGATGGGGAGCAGGTAGAAACCTGCTTGATGTTGTTTACATACGGAATGGACAATCTTTCACTGAAGTCATACAAGGATTTTGCATCAAAACATCGTGTTTATTTGATATTCGTCACATTTTCTGGATTTGATTGCTAATTAATTAACTTGAACCAATGAAATGTGCTTGCTTACTGAAAATAATGTAATTCACTCAAGGTGATGAAGTGTCCCAAAACTGAGACCATGAACCAAACATTTTTGGCTCGTTTTGCCATATTACGTTCTCTGTGCTTGGTGAAGCTGATTAGAGATGTTCCTAATAATTTATTACTTAGTTTGATAGCACATATATGACGTAAATTTTTTTTTTCCAGCATACCGAGTTGAATGTGCTAAATCAAGTTATCTGGAGAATCTGGCAGCTTTTCAGCACTTTCCGACGTCGGGAAATTCCTTCGTGGTCTGCAAGATGGGAGGATGGTCATTGGTCTCTCCTTGCCCCAGACGATGCCAATCCAGAGGAGCTGACATTAAGGGGAGATGTCATAGTCAGAGCAATGACAGATGAGTTGCATGTGACTTTAGCTCCTCTACAAGGCAAGGTCTCTTTAACAGTTACATCCTCTGCAAGCCAAGGTGTCTACAACCACAATCTTGGACGTGATTGGCACTTTAGTCAAGAACCCAATCCTTAACCCCAAGAATTCTGCCAGGGTAGAAAGGACGGTGGGTTAAGCCACAGTATGCTTGTCTGGGGATCACTTTTTCCCACTTAACGTAGATTCTTCCTCCCTCGACATTGGGTCTCTCCTCAACAAGACTCGTGACCAACCCAGAGCCCAGCAAGCCCAACGACCAATACTATCGTCGGGAATTAGGTGAGTGTATGGAAAAGTGCAATGTAGGTATGGTTTTGTCTTTCTTGTTGTATTATGGCAACAACGCACAGCACAACTATTGGGCATTATAAAGAGAAAATAGAAATTGGTCTCAAGATGGCGAGATCAGATTATGGCTTGACGCACGGTTGCTTGGGCGCGTGTGCTTGGGCGGAGGTCAGGGTCTGACTGGCCCGCTGGGCCCTTGCATCACACCGAACCGGGGCCCACATGAGTCATAGACATGCGCAGATGGAATTAACTTGCATCTTACAGATTGATTGGAACTGTACTTAAGTTTTATGAAATAAGTATATAGAGGAAGCTTATAATAGTTTCTTGTGTACTTCAAGGAGCAGGCTTTCAATTCTAAGAAGCCTCCGTGGATAAGATCCATTCCTAATGCAACTGAAGAGAGAGAGAGAAAAAAAAAAAAAAACGCCTGACTTAAGTACAATGATACATGTTTGGCAGATTGTCCCTTACTGCAATGAGGCTGTGGAATTATATAAGAAATTTGTCGTTTGAGTATGGTAACACCATAAAGCAATGTCATTCATTACAAAGTCGTTGGTATCTTCTGATAATTCTAATAGCAAGCGTTTTCATTCATATCTTCGTAGCAAAAAGGTTTAGAGGCCTATTGTAGGACCTTTGCTTAATGATGATGGGTAAGTTGTTGAACCTGTAGATATGGCTAACCATTTTGTTGCTGCATTCTCAGCTGTTTTTACTTAAGGAAATGGGTTTGGCAAGACAATAATATTATGTCTTGCCAAACCCATTTCCTTTACAACAGTGTAATAACAAATATTTGTTCAGTGTTGATAGTTTTAACATTTTTTTTTTTTTAATTCAGGATATATTTTCCAAGCTTCTGTCATCAACTGGTACAGGCCGTGATGGGATTCCATCCTTATTTTTTAATAAATGTGCCCACCCTCTTAGCTATCTGCTGTTACTTTTGTTCCACAAATCCCTTTTATCCATGCCTGTTCCTTCTCACTGAAAAGATGCAAATGTAGTACCATTTTTTAAAGGTAGTTCATTCAGAACCCTTGAATTACAGGCCTTTTAGTTTGACCTCTGTGTGCTGCAAAACCTGATTGATTCATTGATAACTTTATTGTTGTAACAGTGTATATTGTACAACAAGGGAGAGGATCGGGTCATGCCGACCAGCCCCTAAACATGGGACAAAAAGGATTTAAGAGTGCGTCATGAGGCGAAGGTGAAACACGTCCAGCTACACGCCTGGCACCGCAGCGTCCTTAAGGGGTTATCACACTGGCCTATGATACGCGGAACGCGGGCCATGATTCTTTGTTGGTACGAAACCAGGAACACTATCACACACGAGCTGCCCGCGTTCTTGCTATGCTAGGCAAACGGCCCACCAACCAAGACAAAGCCTAATCAAAATAAACCAGCAGAACAAAACCATGCCGCTTATACCTCAGCCTGTGATTTGTCCTGGAACTGCATTTGCACTTCCTCTTGTTGAAGAAAAGTAAAAGAAATTAGAGAAAAGCTGAGACGTGCGCGACGGCAACTTTGGAGTTAGAGGTGGTTGCCATGAGCCCAAACTATCGACATGAGATTATATATATATATATATATATATATATATATATATATATATATATATATATATATATATATATATATATATATATATATATATTACATTTCTAAATTGATGAAATGTTATTTGATATTCTAATATGAAAAATTTAGTCATGTTCTTTTTAGTTCAAATAAAAGGTTTTTATTACATATTGTTACGAATGTGTGTATGTGCATATGTGTGTTTTGCGCGGGCTGGCTTTGTGAGTGTTGGCACGGCGCGCGCAGTGTTGCAAGTAATGGTACAATTGTACCAAAATGATACATTTTGACAATGCTCGTACATTCTTACGCCGCTCAGCAAAATTGGTACAAAATAGAATTGTCAGACAAAATTTGATACTTTTTACCGTTTTAGGAACAAATTTGATACTTTTTGGCTGTCCTAGGACAGCATTTTTTTTTTTTACAAGCTTGGCCAGCCAAAAAAAAAAAAAAAAAAAAAAAAAAATATATATATATATATATATATATATATATATATATATATATATATATATATATATATATATATATATATATATGTGTGTGTGTGTGTGTGTGTGTGTGTGTGTGTGTGTGTGTGTGTGTGTGTGTGTGTGTGTGTGTGTGTTTTACAAGATTGGCCAGCCAAAATAATTAAAAGTATCTACCATTGAAAAACTCCGGCTAAGCTTCCCGTCCAGTTGCGGTGTCCTGTTAAAACGGTGGACGACCGTCGACATCAACTGTCAACAATCAAGTTTCAACAAGACAAGACTCGGAGTCGGAGAGTCATAGATGCTGCCGCTCCGTGCCAGGGACTGCGACGCTGGTCAGCTGTGATGTGAATGCCCTGCGGGCTGCGGCTAGCCTGGATGGAATTGCCTTGTGGCACAGCAAAAAATGTAAGTTTAATGATAGTTGCTAGTTACCAAAGGTGAATTTGGCGAAAGTTCTCCACTTGATGGTTATACAGGTGATACAGTATATCTATATGCTCATATTATGGTAGTGCTATATTTACATAGAGTGTATGATGTCTTTTTGATATTCTAGGATAAGTGATTAACTTACAGGCTGTGAGCCTGTGATAATGATTTTTTTTATAGCAAAGTGATGTGAATCTACATGCTCAATATGCTCATATTTTGGTGGTGATATATTTACATACAGTGCATGATATCTTATTAATATTCTAGTGATTAACTTACAGGCTGTTATAATAATGTATATTTCATAGCAAATTGATATTATGAAATGTCTACATAGATTTACTGCATCATACTGGTGTTCCTGCAAATGTTCCTATTTTCTTATATATGATGGATAGATAGACTGGTAATTACCACACAGTGCTTGAATCTTAAGTGTCTTCATTATATTTCAATATTTATTCTATACAATTCTAGTGAAGTTGAAAGATTTAAGTTGAATATATTGTTTCTCATATTTTTTTACTCTCTATATATAAAGATTCCATGTATATTTTGAATAGAATCATGACTGTATTACTTCTAGTGATACCTATATTTACATACAGCGCATGATATCTTATTGATATTCCAGTGATTAACTTGCAGGCTGTGATGTTGTATATTTCATAGCAGTGATATTATGATATGTCTACATAGATGTACTGCATCATACTGTGTCATACATAGTCAAAGAGCAGGTGTTCCTACAAATGTTCCTAATTTAAACTTAAGAGTTACAGGGAAGAAACCTCACTGGTATCTCTTTGTTTTAAGTCTATATTCACTAATGTCACAATCACACACCCATTAGCGGGTAAATAGATAGTAACGAAGATAATAGCAGTGTCCATCAACCTATATGAGAGTCATAGTGTGTGTGTGTGTGTGAGAGAGAGAGAGAGAGAGAGAGAGAGAGAGAGAATTTTTTCTCTCTCTCTCTCTCTCTCTCTCTCTCTCTCTCTCTCAGACACAACTGCCAGACGGCTATGATGATTCCATACGTCGCTTTCAGCCGCAATTAAAGAAAATAATTCATACAGTGACGTAACGCAATAAGTAATTTGATTTGATAGATAGATGATAAATTTGATACATTTTGGTTCCAAATGGTACATTTTGAAGATCACGTGGATACATTTTGATTTTTCCTACTTGCAACACTGGGCGCGCGGGGGAGAGAGTCTGCAAGAAAACACGTGCAAGGCAAGACCGAGAGACGCACGTTCTGTTTATTAAGACGTGCTTCCTGCTGTTGTGGTCTGTTGTGCCCGCCCCTGGGAACGCCTGTGAGTGCCTGAGTGCCCTATGTGTGTGTGTGTGGAGGCTGCCCTGTGATGTACTGTGAACTGAGGACTCAGTAAAGGACGTGAGTAAGCTGGTGTTTCTCTGTCCGGCGTTGCCCGCCATTACCGGCCATTGTGTGCCTCGTGTTAGTGTGCTTCTGTGTGCTCCGGACCCTTGACAACGAAGCTGACGCAGCCAGTCAAAGCGGAGAACCAAGGCTGAGAAGGTAACAGTGGTGTCAGGAGTGAGGATATAGTGTCCTGTGCTTTACCGTGCTTGTGGTTGCTTGTGACTGGTTAGCGTGATGGAACATACTGAGGCTAATGGCGGTGGTGGTGAGGTTGAGCAGGGTGAAAGGAAGCCCGACCAGCTCGAGCTGATAACGTCTATGCGGGCGTCTATGAGGGCAGAACAGTCAGAACACACACAGCAGTTGATGGAGGTGCTGCAGTCTAGCCTGGGCTCCTTGAGGGCGGAGGCGCAGGATTACACCGATCGTTCCTGCGAAAGTGTGCGAGGTGAACTGGAGCAGAATCTGCAGGCAGTGAAGGGTGACCTGCAGACGGTGAAGGGCGAGCTGGAGAAGGACCTGCAGGCGCTGCGGGATGAGGTGAGAGACATAAGAAGTGAGACAGTTTGGCGCCAACCGGATATGGCGGGGTGCCCGTGGCCCGACAAGGGTGTTTCGGGAGCCCTGGGAGTGTCGCTTCTGCCCCTCCTGGTGCCGTGGACGGGGACTGGGGCCTTGTTGGAGCAGCGGGCCCGTGGAGGGCTCCTGGGGGCCCGCCAGCGGCCTCGCGGCCTCTGAGAAACGCGGGTTTGTTGGCGTCAAGTTGCCCGTCATCTTCCCTCGCTTCCCCATCCGGCATGGCGCGTGCGCCGTCTTTGTCACCTCCACCCTCACCGAGGCCCCCGTTTCAAGCCTGCCGAGTACGACGGGAGTCCTATGCTGCCCAGTTTGATCTGCTGGCGGCTGCACAGGGCTGGGACCAGGCTGAGAAGACCTTGCAGCTGGCCACAGCTCTCAGGGGTCCAGCTATCGAGGTTCTTGGCCACCTCCCGCCAACGCAGCGTGCCTCCTTCCCTGACATTGCTGAGGCACTGCGTCGTCGCTTCGGGCACCGCCACCAGGCTGAGGTGTATCGTGCCCAGCTGAAGAAGAGGACGAGGCAGAGGGGCGAGACGCTGGCCCACGACGTAGAGGCACTGGTGAGAAGGGCGTACCTAGCGGCCGGTGAGGAAATGGTCACCGTGTTGACACGTGATGCCTTCCTGGATGCCTTGGTGGACCACCAGCTGCAGATTTATGTGAGGCAGGCACACCCAGCTGACGTGCAAGTGGCTTTGGCTCGTGCAATAGAGTTTGAGGCCTTCATGCAGACCGCGAGCTCCCTGTCTACCTTCGCTCGGCCCCACAGTGACGTGAGAGGACGCAAGACTCAAGTGAAGAGGAGGCCAGCGTCACGTGCGGCGAGCCCGGGAGCGCTCGGCGGGCGGTGCTGGCGGTGCGGTGAGAAGGGGCACGTGAGGGCCCGGTGCCCGAGGGAGCTAAGGGAGCGCTCTCTCGACCGGCCTGATCGTGTCGCCTTTCAGCCTTGCTGCGAGGACTGCGGCGGGGCTGGACACCGCTCCAGCGCTTATCCCAGCCCGAAGGAGGTAGTGTCAGTGGGAAACGACTACGAGGCTGAGAGGCGGCCCTGCCTTCAGCAGGGGCCGCCTCTCAGCCGGCCAAAACTCCAGTGCCCCGGCTTGTGTGAAGTGTCACTACACCGTTGGCAGCGCGCAGGTGAGAGGCGCCGTGGACGGGAGGCCGTGTCGCATGACTGTGGACAGCGGCGCAGATCACACGCTGGTGCGGCCAGGGCTGGTGGAGGCTGAGTGGTTGCCAGACTCGCCTCAACAGCTGTGTGGAGTAACGGGGGACTGCATGTCGCTGCAGGGTCCGGTGAACGCTCGTGTGTGTGTGTGTAGGTGGCGTGGAGGAAGACATGCCGGTCTTCGTCGCTGACCTGGACGAGGAGTGTTTACTGGGATACGACTACCTGACGAGGATGGCGCTTGTGTTGACTTCAGGCAGAAGAGAATGACGGTACGTGGCCATGACGTGCCTTTCCTTCGTGAAGTCAGGCGTGCCGAGGTAGTTACCACGAAGCGACTGAGGCTGCCCCCATGCACCGAGGCCCGCGTTCAGTGCCGTTTAAAACGTGTGATGAAGGAGGTCAAGGATCTGGTGGAGCCTGCGAGTGACCTGCGGCTGGCTGACGGTGTGACACTTGGAAGGAGCCTCGTAGGAGCGGGGGAGGAGTTAGTCACTGTGTTACTGGCTAACTTCTCTGACAAGGCTCGAAATATACCCGCCGGCACGCAGGTTGGGGCGTATGAAGAGGTGCAGCAGACCGAGGCGCGGCGGCAGGGAGAGTGGCCGCGTGTGGTGGGCCCGCTGCTGGGCTTCCTGGAGGACCTGGCGCAGCGGAGCGCCACTCACCTGACTGAGGCGCAGACAGAGCGGATGCGTGACACCCTTAGTCGTCATGCTGATGTGTTCAGTCTGGGCGACTTGGATCTGGGCCGCACGTCGCTTGTCAAGCACACCATCAACAGCGGGACGAGTGCGCCCATCAAGTGCCCGCCTCGTCGTGTTGCACCGGCCCGCCGTGAAGAGATGCAGCACACAGTCAATGAACTGGAGGCGCAGGGGGTGATAGAACGGTCAGACAGTCCGTGGTCATCAGCTGTATTCCTGGTGAAGAAGAAGGACGGCTCACAGCGCTTCTGTGTGGACTACCGAGCGCTGAATGACGTGATTGTGAAGGATTCTTACCCCCTGCCGAGGATTGACGACACGCTGGACGCTCTAGTGGGGGCCCGCTGGTTCTCCACCCTGGATCTGAAGTCGGGTTATCACCAGGTGGAGATGGCGGATGAGGACAAGCCAAAAACAGCCTTCTCGTTCGGGCAGGGGCTATGGCAGTTCAACGTCATGCCCATCGGCCTCTGCAATGCCCCTGGCTGTTTTGAGCGCCTAATGGAACGGGTGCTGGATGGACTGCAGTGGAAGACGGCCCTTGTATACCTGGACGACGTCATCGTGTTCGGGGGCACCTTCGAGCAGGAGCTGACGCGGCTGGAGGAGGTTCTGCAGCACCTGAGGAAGGCTAATCTCAAGCTCAGCCCGAAGAAGTGCTTCCTGTTCCAGCTTGAGGTGCCATTCCTGGGGCACGTGATGAGCCAGGAGGGCGTGTGCACGGACCCGCAGAAGGTGGCGGCAGTGGCAGACTGGCCGGTCCCTTCCAGTGTGGCTGAGGTGCGGAGTTACCTGGGCCTGTGCACCTATTACCGCCGCTTCATGCCTGACTTCGCCACAGTGGCTGCCCCTCTGCACCGCCTCACCAGGAAAGGGGCACACTTCCAGTGGGACGAGGCATGTCAGGCCGCGTTCGAGGGGCTGAAGAAAGCGCTGACGGAGGCGCCGGTGCTGCCTTACCCTGACCCGAAGCTGCCATACCTGTTGGACACCGATGCCAGTGCTGAAGGCGTCGGGGCGATCCTGTCACAGGTGAAGGACGGGAAGGAGCATGTGGTGGCGTATTACAGCGCCACGTTTAGCAAGCCCAAACGCAACTACTGTGTAACCCGAAAAGAGCTGCTAGCAGTAGTGAAGGCGCTTGAACACTTCCACCCCTACCTCTACGGCGCTGAGTTCACTGTCTGCACCGATCACGCCGCTCTGCAATGGTTGAAGTCGCTGAAGGTGCCGGAGGGACAGTTAGCGCGGTGGCTGGGCCGGTTGGAGCAGTTCAACTACCGCGTCGTGCACCAGCCTGGTCGTGTGCATGGCAACGCTGACGCCCTGAGCCGACGCCCGTGTGAGGCAGGTTGCTCACACTGCTCTGCAAAGGAGCCAGACGCCCTTCGTCCACGCCCGCATGAGGCCGACTCACCTGGCGCCCCTTCAGACGTCACATGCCGTCGCTTGCGGGTGCCTGCAGGTGCCGCTGAGTGCGATGAGCGGTGGCGGGCGGCGCAGCGCATGGACCCCGATCTCGCACCCATTGTCCGCTGGCTGGAGGCTGGTGGCGAACGGCCTGGCTGGATAGAAGTGGCAGCGAAGAGCCCTGCCACTAAGTGCTTGGCTGACCAGCGGAAGGCATTGCGAGTGGACGAGCGGGGAGTGTTGGTGAAGCGCTGGGAAGCGGCTGGGGGGTGTGGGGAGCGATGCGTGGCTAGTGGTGGTTCCCCGTGCCTTACGTGCTGAGGTGTTGAAAGAGCTGCACGGGGGAGTGACGAGCGGTCATGTGGGTGAGCGGCGCACGTTACACCGTCTCCGCCAACGCTGCTAGTGGGTGGGCATGCGAAGTGACGTGCGTGAGTGGTGCAGGGCGTGTGACGTGTGTAGTGCTAAGAAGGGGTCCGCCCGCAGAAACCGTGCTCCGTTGCAGTTGTACACAGTGGGAGCGCCCATGGAGCGAGTGGCTGTTGATATAGCCCCGTGGGAATCGTTATATATGTGTGGCCATGGATTATTTTACAAAGTGGCCTGAAGCGTATGCGCTCCCGAACCACGAGGCAGAGAGGGTGGCAGAAAAGTTAGTAAGTGAATTCTTCGCCCGTTTCGGTGTGCCAGCCGAGCTGCACAGTGACCAGGGCCGGGAATTCGAGTCTCGTGTTTTCAGCGAATGTTGCACTCTGCTGGGGATACACAAGACTCAGACCACGCCTCTCCACCCACAGAGTGACGGGATGGTGGAGAGGTTCAACCGGACCCTTCTGCAGCAGCTAGTAAAGTACTGCGGGGCGGGGCAGGACGATTGGGACGTTAAGTTGCCCGCCATGCTGATGGCTTACCGCTCCGCAGTGCACAAGGCGACCGAGCACACTCCCGCCTGCCTGATGTTCGGTCGGGAGCTCCGCCTGCCCGTGGACTTGGCCACCGGGCGTCCACCTGACGCGCATCTCCCTACTGTGGACTTGGGCTTCGCCGTCGCCTTGCAGGAGCGGCTCGCGGAGGCCCATCGTGAGGTGCGCGGCAAGCTGAGGACGGCGAGTCGCGCTATGAAGGAGCTGTACGACCGCCGCATGCGAGACGCCAGGTATGTAGAGGGGAACAGGGTGTGGCTGCATAACCGCCGTTGGTAGTGCACGCGGACCGCTTGTGGCACTACCACGGCCCTGGTAGCTTCTGGGGTTCAGATGAGCCCGAGGAGGAAGGAAGTGCCGAAGATGTCCCGGAAGCGAGGGAGGACGTCCTCAAGGAGGTTGAGGAGGCAGTGGGCGGTGATGCAGGTGACAGCCAGCTGATGGTGGAGACTGCTGCTCGCGCTGGCCGTCCTCCTGTGTATCTGAGAGATTATGAACTGTCCTAAATTTTCTAGTTTATTTTGTATGCATTTTGCCTTTCTGTTTTATAGTGTGAGGAAGGTCGGGTCGACCTTTTTGTAAGGGGGGTTAGCAGTTGTTACGAATGTGTATGTATGTGCATATGTGTGTTTTGCGCGGGCTGGCTTTGTGAGTATTGGCGCGGCGCACGGGGGAGAGAGTCTGCAAGAGAGCACGTGCAAGGCAAGACCGAGAGACGCACGCTCTGTTTATTAAGACGTGCTTCCTGCTGTTGTGGTCTGTTGTGCCCGCCCCTGGGAATGCCTGTGAGTGTGTGAGTGCCCTGTGTGTGTGTGTGGAGGCTGTCCTGTGATGTACTGTGAACTGAGGACTCAGTAAAGGACGTGAGTAAGCTGGTGTTTCTCTGTCCGGCGTTGCCCGCCATTACCCGCCTCGTGTTGGTGTGTTCCTGTGTGCTCCGGACCCTTGACAACGAAGCTGACGCAGCCAGTCAAAGCGGAGAACCAAGGCTGAGAAGGTAACAATATATTATGTTTACTTTTCCATTGGGATAGCATACGGAGAACTGGGATGGATATGAAGCCATCCCAACTTGGTTCCGCTAATCCCGGGCAAGTTCCAGGTATCTGGAGCGGATGTTCCTGGTTCCGGGTATCATAGGCCAGTGTGATAGGGCCCTTACTCTCCCGCACCACCTACCTGGGACAGCGATACCTGCTGGTGCACCCAAGCGAGTCCCTCGGTCACAGCGGCGAGCTCAGCCTGCAGCCAGTCCAGTGTCCGAGCAGCCGTGGGTACCCACTCCTCCTCATCCATGTCCATGTCATCTAATACCAGGTCAGCCTCTACAGAGGGGGACCCAGACCGCAGAGGCGTGCAGTCCGGCACAGACAGGGCCTGGGCCGGAGCTGGCGGGAGCCGTGGCTGTACTGGGGCCGGTGGCTGGACTCGCTAGGGCCGAGAACTAGCCGGCACACCCTGGGGCTGGCTATCAGGGGCAGACTGGGGCGAAGGATGTACCGGGACAGTCACTGGCTGGGGCCGCGGGCTGGCTGGCGCACTCTGGGGCTTCTTATCTTTTTTTTTTTTTTTTTTTTTACGTAGGAAAGATGGCCAGCCAAGGGCAAAAAAAAAGAAAGTTAGAAAAAGGCCCACTTGAGCGCTGTCTCTCCAAAGAGTTCAAAATGTGCCAAAACCGGCAGCCAGAATTAGGGGAGCAAATGCCTCGATACCTCAGTCACTGGTTGGGGCCGGGGTCTGGCCGGCACACTCTGAGGCTTGTTATCTGGGGAAGGCTGGACAGTAACAGTCACTGGTTGGGGCCGCGGGCTGGCCGGCACACACTGGGGCTTGTTATCTTGGGCAGGCTGGACAGTAGCAGACACTGGTTGGGGCCAGGGGCTGGCCGGCATACTCTGGGACTGGTTCTTACAGGCAGGTTTGTAGTGTTATGTCTCCAGTGAGGGTAGGTGATATATAAACTCCAGGATGGTGGTGGTGAACAAAGGAGCTATATATTCACAACTGTAACACAAATACACACGTTTCAACAATAACGTCCCAACACAGACGAGGAATGAGTAACACAATACAACACAAATTATTACACACAAATATAAGAGACTCTTACAATCGCTGGTGACAGTGTTGAGGAAGGGGCAGGGACGGTGCGGTGGCAAGCAAGGTAGCTTGGTGTAGCGGCACCCTTAACCCTGGTGTGGGTGTGTGGTGGCGGTCGCCGTCGCTGGAGGTGCGAGACCACCTACCCTTCCTTCCACGTCCCCCAACGATTGTTAAACACTAACCCCTTGGTAACAGGTAACAAGTAACAAGTATAATATACTCCCCACCTGAAATCCACACATGGATTTCACACTCCTATACTATTTACAACCCAAGTCGTTGCGGAGGTGTCACCAAGCGTCCTGATAGAGTCATCACTCCTTGAGGCGATGGCGGCTCATCCACAGGAGGTGTGTCAGCATCCAAAACGGGACCCGAGTTCCCTGCATAGTTGATGTTGATGTCCTGTGACGCCTCGAGACGGTAAAGCTTGTTAATGGGTCTTCTAGTAATGCATCCCTTTAGATGTATAGTGGCAGTGCGTGGATTTCCGCCTCTTCCAGGGATGAGTGATACGATCCTTGCCATCGGCCACTGGGTCCTGGTATTTTCTCCATGCACCAAAACTACCTCTCCAATATTAGGAGTCCAGACAGGTCGTCTTTGAGGGGTGGTGTTCCATGTCCTCAATGCTTGCAGGTACTCTCTTGTCCATCTTCGGTTAAGATGGTCAGATATTCGTCTCCTATTATGCCACGCACGGTCCAGTGTGGTTGTAGGTTCAACAGCTGGTGAGATCACTCCTTGTAGAGATGTTACGCCGAAGAGGAAGTGGGCAGGAGTTAGAGCATCTTCCCCGTTATCACTTGTTAGGGGGTGAAGGTTCAAGTGGAATGCTAGCTCGTAGAAGGTGGCAACAAGCTCGTTATAGGAGAGGTGACATTGGTGCAGAGTTATCTTGAGAAACTTCTTCACGCAGGCTACTAAGCGTTCCCAGAATCTTCCCCACCATGGCGAGGCTTCAGGGATATAGCGCCAGCGTGTAGTGGAAGGAAGTAAGCCGGACAGCTTCTTAAACGACTTAGCATTGTCGCTGTAGATAAGGGATGGAGTACCCCGGAGTGCAAAAAACGTCTCAGTGCCAGTTGCAGATCATCTACACTCTGTCTCCTTACGAGTTCTAGATGAACGGCGGCGTAGCCGCACAGGTTATAAGCAATCCCTACACTTTAGTTTCTCCAGGATCCACGTAAATCGGTCCAAAGTAGTCAAGACCGACCTTGAAGAATGCTTGAGCAGGTGCCGTTCTGAATTCTAGTAGTGATCCTTCCGCAGAACAGTATGGCAATCCTTGGTACCTTCGACATCATCCACAGGAGTTAACTGTCCGCAAAACTGTCTTCCTCCTGCCCATGTATTCCGCTGATAACAAAGCCAAGGTAGTTCGGGTACTTTGGTGGAAGCAGCAACGGTGGATCTCATCTACTATGAGAGTGGTGATGTAGCTGAGGTCTGGGAGGATGATGACTGAAGGCTCGTTGGTCCATAGAGTTGCCCTCAGTAATCCGTCTGTACAGAGAAGAGGTCTCACCTTAGAAAGTGACGAGTGACAAGGTAAGAGAACTCCCTTCCGTAGTGCATCCATGTCAGTTGCATAAGTCTTCTCCTGTGCCAAACGGATCCAGAAATGAAGAGCTTCTCTTCGCTCGTCTGGGCAGAGCAGGCCAACCTTACGCTCCTCTAGTGGATGACGCAGATTATAACAGAAACGCCTTATCCATGCTGTACGGGTGACTGCCTGTTTGAGAGAAGAACAGTTAGTTAAAGTGAATGGTCCAGCTGGTAGGTCACAATTAGGCTCTGTGGTAACTGTTGTCACAATTTTAAAAGCTATAGTGTTAGTACTAGTTAACTCTGCTTGTGCGGTCTCACTTAGCTCAAGATCCTCCTCATTGCAAACAGGTGGCGGGGTAACAGGTGGGTTCAGTAAAAATTCTGGTCCTTTCCACCACAGGCTATTGGAAACCAGACTACTAAGGCAAATACCTCTGGTCCCTAAATCTGCAGGGTTGTTCAAGCCACTAACATGGTGCCACTGTTCTCGGCGTGAAAACTCCAGGATTGAAGAGACTCGGTTCTTAACAAAAAGCTTGAGAGGTTTATCAGACTTAATCCAGCAGATAACATCCATACAGTCGCTCTAGTAAGTTATGGTAGGTTGATGAAGGTCAAGTGCTTGGGAGACTGTGTTCATTAACTTAACGCCGATAAACGCCACCATGAGCTCGAGGCGGGGAATGGTGAGGGACGGGTTAAGTGGAGCTAATCTTCCTTTTGCCACCAGCAGACGTGATTCTCCACTTCCGACGGCGTAGATTGCGGTGCAATACGCCTGTTGAGATGCACCACAAAAGACACAAAAGGTGGTAGATAGCTCCGCTATGGCACCAGCACAACGAGGAAGTGGTACTTTCCTGATGTTATGTTACGTTCACCGGTTAAACGGGTAAGATTGGCATCGGGGAGCCGGTGAACAATAACAATAAAAAAAAAACACTGCAGGTTCAACTGGTGAGGAAATGCAAAGGGGGCACTTTAAAAGCTATTTTAATAACCCATAATGAAACTGACACACATAGATATAACATGAAACATGAAACACAGATATATAACATGAAACACAGGAAAATGACATACACATATACATATAACACAGAAATAAATACAACAATAAAGAACCCAACTTAATACCTAACAATAATCCTAATCCTATATGGAGGCAATGTGGAAAACACGGACGAGGGAAGTGATACTTATGCGGTGTCGCAGTGGTGAAGTGCTGGGTGATGGTTGATCCCACGGTAGACCCAAGAGGCGTTGTGTTCACTGGTTGAGGCCTGGACCTCAACTGACTTCCAGAAAGCCAAGAGCTGGCTTAACACTTCCGGTTGAGTCGAATGGGGCCGCGTGAATCCAACTTCGGGACAGTAGCGGGCTTCATGAAACGGTGACGTGGAGGGTTCATGAGACGGTGGCGTGGAAGGTTCACGAGACGGTGACGTGGAAGGGAGGCGGAGAGGTGGCGAACGAGGTAACAAGCGGAGGAGGTGATGGTAGTGGAGTATGTTACGGGCGGGCCGTAACATTTCCTCCCCCCTAAGACCTCCGTAATGGGCTCATGAAGGAGGTGAGACGGGAGATCTTGATAAGGCGTCGGCGATGATGTTGTCCACCCCCTTGATATGGTGGACTTCCAAGTTGAAGGGTTGAGTTAACAAGGCCCACCTAAGAATGCGTTGGTTTCGGTTCTTCATGGCGTGAAGGAAGGCCAGAGGATTGTGATCGGTGAAGACCTTCGTAGTTTGAGGACCAGGATGAAGGTAGCACTCAAAACGTTGGAGCGCCAGGACGAGTGCCAGAGCCTCCTTCTCGATGGTGGAGTAGTTGAGTTGATGTTTCTTCAGCTTGGCGGAGTGATAGGCGATGGGATGGAGGATGCCGCTTGTGGGGTCCGTTTGTAGTAGGACAGCACCCACTCCAACTCCACTCGCGTCCACTTGTAGATGGAAGGGGCGGGAGTGATCCGGCGTCCAGACCACTGGTTCCGAGGAGAGAACGCCTTGAGGTGTTGGAAGGCTTGGTCACAGGTCGGGGTCCAGTGGAAGGGGACGGAAGTGCTGATAAGGTCCGTCAGGGGGGCGGCCAGGGTGGAGAAGTTCCTACAGAATCTTCTGTAGAAACCAGCCATCCCCAAGAACCTCATGAGAGCTTTCCTGGTGGTAGGGACAGGAAGCCAAGGATGGCCTCCACGTTAGCTCTCTTGGGGCGAACCTTGCCGTTCCCCACCACATGTCCCAGGTAGACCACCGTAGACTTCCCGAAGGTGGACTTGGCCAGGTTGATTGTAAGCCCGGCTTCCTGCAACCGACCCATCAGCCTCCGAAGACGGGTCAGATGTGTCACCCAGTCGTCCGAAGTCACCACCAGGTCGTCCAGATATGCAGATGTTCCCTCCAAGTCCTGGGTGATGTAATTTATAGCCCTCTGGAAGGTGGCGGGAGCATTAGACAAGCCGAAGGGCATCACTGTGTATTGGTATAGTCCGAAGGGGGTGATGAAGGCGGATATTATTCGGGCCTCGTCCGAGAGGGAATCTGGTAGTAACCTTTAAGTAAGTCTATAGTGGTTACAAATTTGGCTACTCCTATACTATCTATAAGGTCCTCTATCAAGGGCAATGGGTAGGAGTCTGGCACCGTCACTTTATTTAATTTCCTGTAGTCGGTGCAAAATCGACTACTACCATCTGGCTTAGATGTTAACAGGCAGGGAGAAGCCCAGGGGATATACTAGGTTCTGCAAGGTGATGACAGAGCAGATAGTCTACCTCTTTTTCATCAAGTCTCTTTTAATGGGTGAAATGCGATAGGCTGGTTGTCTTATAGGCTTGATGTCATTAGATATTAATGTTATGTCATGTTGGATAGTATTACAAAGTCCTGGAAGGTCACCTGTGATTTCTGAAAAGTCTAGCAATAACTTTTTAAGATCAGACTGTTGTGAAGGTGTTAAGGAAAGAAACACCTCATCAAGGTTGGACATGATTTGGCTGTTTGAGGGGCGTCCTTTAGGTGACGAGAAGAGGAATTCGATGTCGGACTCTTCCTCGGGGGGCACAGGACCAGACTCCTTCCCTACCAGACATACAGGTACAGTGCGAGACAAGTCGTCCTCTGGTTCTCTGGAGTGGTAAGGTTTCATTAGATTAATATGAACTAGTTGGGAATCCTTACGACGGTCAGGAGTGTGGACCACATAATTTAATGGACTTAGTTTTTGAGCCACAACATAAGGTCCCATGAACTTACTGTGAAGAGCATTGCCTGGAGTGGGGAGAAAAGTAAAACCTTGTCTCCTGGTTTGAAACTTCTCATGACAGATTTGGGAAGAGAATTCTGTTGCATTTTAGTTTGAGATTTGAGGAAGTTTGATTTAGCAAAAGATCTGACTTCACTGATTTTATTCTTAAGGTTACTGATGTAGTCAGACACACTGGGGCTTGAAGGAGTATTTTGAGTAAACCATTGATCCTTTAATATTTTGAGAGGCCCCCTGATCTGTCTACCATAGAGTAATTCAAAAGGGAGTAACCTAAAGAATCTTGAGGAGATTCTCTTAAAGCGAAGAGAAGGAAAGAGATACTTTCATCCCAGTCTCCTTGATGCTCCAAGCAATACTTCTTCATCATGGATTTTAATGTTTGGTGAAACCGCTCCAGACAGCCTTGGGATTGGGGTGGTAAGCCGAGGAGGTAACATGGTCGATGTTTAGCTCATTCACTATCTGTTGGAAAAAATTGCTAGTGAAATTGCTACCCTTGTCAGACTGAATTTGTTTTGGAATTCCTACCGAGGTGAAAAAATGTATTAGATGTTTTACAATGGTCTTTGATGTGATGTTCTTAAGAGGGAATGCTTCAGGGTACCTGGTAGTGGGATCCATGAGGGTTAACAAATACTGATTCCCTCGTTTGGTTTTGGGTAAGGGCCCTACGCAGTCTAGAATGATCTTTTCGAAGGGCTCCGTCTGAACTGGAATAGGCGTCAGAGGAGCTGGCACAAGGCGTTCGTTAGGCTTACCCACAATTTGACATATGTGACATGTTTTTACATAGTGTGACACATCCTTTTTCATTCCTGGCCAAAAAAATGTTGAAGAGCCTTCTTGTAGGTTTTTGGATGCCTAGATGACCTGACAATCCATCATGAGCTAGTTCTATAATGGCTGGTCTTACAGACAAGGGATGACAACTTGATGTGTTTCTGACCAGGTGTCTAGTTGTTTCAGTTCAGGAGGTCTGTAGGCACGCATCAGGACTCCTTCCTGATAATAAAAACAAGGCAATTTAGACATATCCTTTGTCTCACTGGCAACATGTCTGATCTTAGCCAAAGTGAGATCCTGTTCCTGAGCATTAATCAAATTCTCCTTTGAAATGATGTTATTGTACAAGTTGTCAGTAGAGGCAATCATTGGTGGAGGAGGTGGTGAAAGGGCAGGGGACTTGGACTGAGACCTGGTGACTGCACACACTGGGAAGAAGTGAGGGGATGTTTCGTCCAGGGTCTTAGTGGGACTTTCTGTTAAGGGAGAATCAAGAACAATTAAGTTTGGAACAGCCAAGTTACCCGCAAGATCATTACCCAGTACAAGATGTACCCCGGTACTGGCAGTTCACCAGGTTTAATGGCTACCTCAACCTCTCCTGAAATGAACGGGCACTGTAAGCTAATATTAGCCAAGGGATAGGAGAGCTGTGATTCGAGACCTGTAAGGATCACCTTCTCCCCAGTGAAAGCCTGTTTGATGTTAGGGATGACATCTTCCCTTAAGATGGATTGGGCAGCACCTGTATCACGCAGAACCTTGACATTTATTGCCTTGTCTTTACCATCAGTCAGGGACACTTTACCTTGATACATGTACGAGTCATAAAGTTCTAGAGGAGAGTTGACAGGGTTAGCTAGGGCCACTGGTTTCTTGTTCTCAAATGTGTTAGGTTTAGGGGCCACAAAAGAAAGTTGACGTTGAGAGGCCTTGCAATTTGGGTGTCTACATTTTTGGATCGTGTGTCCTGGTTTCTTACAGTATGTACACCAGGGGGAATTATATGCATTTGGCGAGAATCCGGTCGGCTTACCACCCGCGCCCCAAAACCTTCCCCAAAGGAGGACCTAACATTAGATAGTGAACCACGACCTCTACTACCCAGGGATCCCATCAACAAAGCAAACGCATCAGCCACTTTAGCGGCAGACATAAGATCACTCTCTCCCGTTCTTCCACATGCCTCAGAATATTAAAGGGTAACTTGTTCTTCCATTCTTCCAGGACCATTAGATTGAGCAACTCCGAAAAGGTGGTAATGTTAAGGGCGGCTAACCATTTCTTAAATTGTCTTAGTTTCTCACTAGCAAATTCAACATAGGTGTGAGACTCTGGTTTCACATACTTTCGGAACTGTTGTCTGTATCCATCAGAAGTGATAGAGTAGGCGTCTAGAATGTTACCTTTGATCTCTTCATATTCTACCTCATCACTAAGGCCGTTGTATACCCTATAAGCTTTTCCTACTAGCTTAGGGACAAGGAGAGACACCCACTGATCCTTGGGCCATTTATTCCTATTAGCAATGCTCTCAAAAGCGCGAAATGACCCGTCAACATCAGATTCATCAAAAGGGGGAACTAGCGGAGCAGCTGTAGCAGGATTAAAGCTTGCTAACTTTTTCTTTATATCTATTTCTTCCCTCTAAACTTAGCGTCATTTCGTAGGGCTAACTCCTGAATTTCTAACTCTTTCTCCTGCCTTTTAAGTTGTAACTGAAATTCTCTCTTTCTTTTCTGCCTGTAGTTCTTTTCTGCCTGTAGTTGCATTTTTTTTCCTGTAGTTGCATTTTTTTTTGCCTGTAGTTGCATTCTTTCTTCTTTTCTGCCTGTAGTTGCATTTGTTTTCATGCATCCGGTATTCTAGTTTAAGCTTCTCAATTTCCCACTGACTTATCCTACTCTTATCCTGTTCTTCCTGGGGACTGTGTATTATAGTCCTCGTAGAGGCTGACATGGGAGTTAACTCTTCTATGGCATTTCCTAGCAACTGACCTTCTTGCACTAGATGTTCAACAACTACATTCTTAATGACCTCTTTAGTCATCTGAGACGTGATGGGAACATCAAAATGTTTAGCGATGGTCTTCCATTGGTCCTTCTTTATATTAGCATCTTTAAGTTGTTCCAGAGAAGGGTCGGCACAAAAATCTTCAACGTTAAACTGAGCGGAAGCCATATTAAATAGATGTTAAACCACAAAAAAAAAAAATGATAAGCGAATTACTTAAGTGAGGAACTTGGCAGAGTGATAATAAAGGCAACCTTGAAATTACCTAGATTATACTTAAGTAAACACTTATGAGTACAATCACTAATGAGGGGTAAACTAGAGAGTTACGGCATTAAGAGGGATCCGGATTACTCTAGTTACGAGACTTGAGAGTGAGGAGCGAATTGTACTGAGACTTGTTATTGATAAGGAGGCGGATTAGTCTGAGAGACTAGTTAAAATGGCCGATTCTAACTAGCGAGAAAAATGATCCGCGAAGTGAGGGGATTGAGGGTTCGCATGAACATATGATGATCCCAACACTTGGATAACACTTATTACACACCTGCCTATGTGCAAAAATAGAGATAAGTGCTATCGGTGAACACGCCTTTCTACCTGGTTTCCTGCTCTACCACTGCTATGCGATACCAATGAAAGTCACGAAGCACGTTTAACCCAAAAGGAGCCACTTGATCGCACAAAGGTAAATTTAAACCACACGCAGAGTAAGTCACAGAAAAAAAAACACATCAAAGTCACAACACCACAGAAACACAAGAAAAATAATGTAATCACAGAAAAAAGTCACTGGAAAAATGGAACACTGAACATGGGTTATAATGGTCCTGTCACGGTCGCCAATTGTTACGTTCACCGGTTAAACTGGTAAGATTGGCATCGGGGAGCCGGTGAACAATAACAATAAAAAAAACACTGCAGGTTCAACTGGTGAGGAAATGCAAAGGGGCACTTTAAAAGCTATTTTAATAACCCATAATGAAACTGACACACATAGATATAACATGAAACATGAAACACAGATATATAACATGAAACACAGGAAAATGACATACACATATACATATAACACAGAAATAAATACAACAATAAAGAACCCAACTTAATACCTAACAATAATCCTAATCCTATATGGAGGCAATGTGGAAAACACGGACGAGGGGAAGTGATACTTATGCGGTGTCGCAGTGGTGAAGTGCTGGGTGATGGTTGATCCCACGGTAGACCCAAGAGGCGTTGTGTTCACTGGTTGAGGCCTGGACCTCAACTTGACTTTCCAGAAAGCCAAGAGCTGGCTTAACACTTCCGGTTGAGTCGAATGGGGCCGCGTGAATCCAACTTCGGGACAGTAGCGGGCTTCATGAAACGGTGACGTGGAGGGTTCATGAGACGGTGGCGTGGAAGGTTCACGAGACGGTGACGTGGAAGGGAGGCGGAGAGGTGGCGAACGAGGTAACAAGCGGAGGAGGTGATGGTAGTGGAGTATGTTACGGGCGGGCCGTAACATTCTGGATTTGATTGCTAATTAATTAACTTGAACCAATAAAATGTGCTTGCTTACTGAAAATAATGTAATTCACTCAAGGTGATGAAGTGTCCCAAAACTGAGACCATGAACCAAACATTTTTGGCTCGTTTTGCCATATTACGATCTCTGTGCTTGGTGAAGCTGATTAGAGATGTTCCTAATAATTTATTACTTAGTTTGATAGCACATATATGACGTAATTTTTTTTTTCCAGCATACCGAGTTGAATGTGCTAAATCAAGTTATCTGGCGAATCTGGCAGCTTTTCAGCACTTTCCGACGTCCGGAAATTCCCGACGTCTCAGTTTACAATCTACCTGGAGGAAAATATATAGCTTGCTTTCCCCCTTACCAGTTTGGATTCCGTTCTGGCCGTTCAGTCTCTGAACAACTGCTGTAGAACTGCAATTATGTAACTCAAGCTTATGACAGTGGTATTTCAGTTGATGTAATATTGGTTTTATTTTATTTCCACATGGCTTTGTATGTGATGAACAATCTGCTATTACTCAGAAAGCTATCTTGATACTTTAACTTATTATTATTATTATTATCATTATTATTATTATTATTATCATCATCATCATCATCATCATCATCATCATCATCATCATCATCATCATCATCATCATCATCAGAGAGAGAGAGAGAGAGAGAGAGAGAGAGAGAGAGAAAGGGCAGGAATGAGTGACGTCACTCAAATGGCAGGAAAATATGCCTGGTAGCACAGACAGCCAAAAACGGACAAAAGTAATGCTACAGAGTGCGGACTGTCGTCTTTACTTATTTTTTCCTTGAAAATCTCAGGTGCGGAAATACGAATTCAAAATTTCGCTTTTCTGCAGTCTCAGGTGCGGAGGTACGGACTTAAAATTTCGTCTTTTCCCACATGTCTTAGGTGCGGAGGTAGGAATTTAAAATGTCGCCTTTCCGTACCTGTTACTTCCGTATTTTTGAAAATTTTTCCGCACTTCGGACCTCCGCACCTCGTTTGGTGGTCCACAGGTACGGAGGAGCGGAGGTGTGGTGGGTGTATTCTATCCAAGTGAGGAGTGAGTGACTACCTCCCATAGCTCAGTCACCCCTCTGTTTCTGCTGTCTTTGCCTCCCTTTCTGTCTTTTTTGGGGCAGCCAGAGTTTTTTTTCCCTCAGTGATACCAGTGGCTCTGCCCATGGTTGACCTAACTGGTTTAGGGTTGCCATATATGAACTATCAAAATTCCGGACACCTTCACGAACACCTGATTATGGTCCTGATATGATACTGGAAAACATGTAAATTAATCAAAGGAAACTCAACTTATTTACCTTTCCATATGACTGATAATCTTGAATTCCGTTTCTCCACTTAGCTTAGTTGCTGTCTTCTAATTCTTCTTCAACCACTGCGTATGTTGCTTGATGTGCCGATGCATATTTTTCTGTAGATCTTATATTTTTAAGTAGTTTCTTGTTGGACTTTAAAAAGTTGAAGAAGTCAACGCAAGAGTTCTCTTGGTAGTTGTACTGTAGTCAGAATACCTTTCATTGTATCAACACTCAGCTTGTTCCTTTCCTTCGTCCACTGACTTTGCATCAGCGAAAAAAAAACTCGCTCAACATTACCATTGTGGGATGTTACAGCAAAAAAGAATTGTGCAGTTCTGAGCAGTTCTGAGTGGCATTCAATATTCTTTGATGCTTCAAGGTATCTGGTCCATTTTTATGTGCTGGTAATTTACTGAAGTCTTCATCATTCTTGTTCCTTTCTACAAACTGCCTCAAGTTACAAACTTGGTCAAAGCACTTTACATCATCAAACTCTACTCCTTTGTCTATCAAGTATACAACACAAGGTTCCACATCAGTCCACTTTGGTATTTCACTCAAGACCATTCACTTGAAACAAGAGAACTCTTCCAGTGGTTTCATCCACTTACCTAAGTACTACTCTGAGCATCTGTTGTACAGGTTAACTACTTCAACACAGAACCTGTTACACTTTTCTTCTTTTCCTTCTGTGCGCTTCTGAGCAATTAGTCCTATAACTTTTAAAGACATGAAATGCTGGTTCTTTCTTTCTGCAAGTACTTTACACACAGACTCCAAATTTGTCAGCACTTCTACAACAGAGTTACTTTCCTTTTCAATTGCTTGAATGTGTGTGTGAAATACAGCCATTAAAGAGTGCATGTGCCAGAAGTAAATCTCGCTCATTTAATTTTCAAAGAAGTTTCTGATTACTGTTGGTGGTTGCTCTTGTGAAAGAAAAAAAGACTTAAGAGCAGGAAACATCTCTGTCAGCCTTGTGATGCCAGGAAATAGTGACAGCCAACGACTCTTACTATGAGAGAGAAGTTTCCTATACTCAACCTCAGCAAATTCACAATACTCCTTTAGTTTTTTCAGTGCGAACTGTGTAGATATGAAAATACTGATAAATCTTATTGATAATATTTTCAATATCAATATCCATTCTTTCTGCTCCATGATGAACACATTTATTCAAAATATGTGCTGGGCAACCTACTCTAATTAATGACTTTTCCAACATCTTCAGATTTGCAAACACATTATTCCCTTCTTCGTTACGCTTGTATTGCAGTTGTCACCTGTAAATGCCACACACTTTTTAGTAAGCCAATGTTTATCTAGGGTTTCTTTCACATATTTTGCAATAGTGTCTGCAATCTCATTTGGGGTGTTCTTATTTCTTAAACTCAATCATTTTTTTACTGTAAACCACCATTCTTCCAGTCAAAGTACTGAATAATTACAGAAGACAGCTTTAATGTAACGTGATTACTACCATCTGTAGCAATTCCACGGTATACTACTTCATTTTCTTTGAGGCTTTTTAAGGCAACATCAACAGAATGAGGTGCAAGCACAGCTTTTATATTAGCTGCTGTCTTTGTTCGAGCACTAGAAAACCTTCTTGCCACTTCAGAATTAGGAAAAGTTTTTTTTTCAGCAAAACAGATGAACAATCCATGGATAAGAAACTACCATGATGTTTGACAGTATGAAATGCATAAGCACCTTCCGCAGCAGTGACATCTTCAGCTTCACTTCCTGGTTTAACAAAATAATGTGTCATCTTCATTGATGAACCCTCTTGCACTGTTCTCTTATGTTTCTCAGAGCTCACATGTGACTGTAAGTCATTAATGTCTTTATGTGCCAGTGAGAAAAATGTTCCTGGTTTACACACCAAACACTCAGCTTCCCACTCATCCCTGCCTTTTTTGAAGCACGGGAGTTTGTTCTGCATCTCTGCAGTGAATTTACACTTTCGTTTGGGCATCTTGACAAGAACAAGTAATAGTTGTAATGACAAGGTCACAAGGCAACAAACAGTAATCCAAACTGACCCCTATCAGAGCTGGTTAAAGACTGGGGCACGAAGTGAGGCAGCGTTGGGAAGGCTGCGAGCACCGACTTCATACAGGACCCAAACACGTCAGAGTCTTGACAGAAACCAAACCAAAGCAGCTGACACTCGGTGAATCCCCCTCTCTCTCTCTCTCTCTCCCATCATTTCAACCCAAGGAAATTTAATAAATGTGATTTTTTAACAGTTACTGATGGAAGGTGAAATTCCGGACATTTGAGGAATTTTCAAAAATCATCCCAGACAGATTTCGTTATCTGAATTCCGGACATGTCCGGGAAAATCCGGATGTTTGGCAACCCTAAACTGGTTGGGGTGGGGCTTGTAACTCCTCCCTGTAAAGAAAGTCCACAGCCACCACCAGAGTTGGTGGTCGAGGTTGAGGTCGAGGTTCTAGGTGTGGGCGAGCCTCTAGCCACAACCCCGATCCAGTTTTGCTGGGAGGTCTGACCGTACAGACTCCTCGGGTGCCAAGGTACCAGAGGGGCATGCCTACCCATGTGATGGATACAGGGGAAAGCCTGCTAGATCCCTGTGTTCTTGAGAGGGGCAGGAGGATCCCCTCGCCCTATTTTTAACTTTGGGGGTGCCAGTGGGGTTGCAGACGTGGCATCTGCCCTTCAGACTATTCCTGGGGTAAAGCTTCGGAGGGTTCTGCGTGTGGGCTCCTGGAACGTCCTGAGCCTCTAAAGGGATCAATGATTGCCTCATCTATTGGATGAGCTCAGTAGGCTTTTACTTACTATAACTCAGTAGGGTTTTACTTACTATAACTACTGGTCTGGCATGAGCAATGATCACCATGTCAAAGAGGAGCCATAGGCTTCTCCAACAAACTGTAGCTGTTCGTTGTAGAAGTTACTCTGGTTGATGAGCGTATAATGCAACTAAGACTAAAGCATAGTCTAGTCTTCATGCTTTTTTTTTTTTTTTCTATGCAAGAAGGAGGGCTGCCAAGGGCAACAAAATGCTAGAAAAAAAGAAAGGCCCACTGGAACTGCAGGTTCCCTAAAAGGTCCGAAAGAGTCATCCAAAAGCCAGGGACAATGTCTTAAAACCTCTCTCTTAAAAGAAGTCAAGTCGCAGGAAGATGGAAATACAGAAGCAGGTAGGGAGTTTCAGATTTTACAGTGAAAGGTATGAAAGATTGAAAATATGTACTGGTTAACTCTTGTATTAGAGTTGTGGACAGAATGAGGATGAAAGGAAAAAAAAAGCCTTGTGCAGCGAGGCTGCAGGAGGAGGGGAGGCATGCACTTAGCAACAAGATCAGTAGAACAGTTAACATGAAAATAACGATAAAAGATAGAAAAAAGATGTAACATTTCGAAGATGAGAAAGAGGCTGAAGACAGTGAGACAAAAAGCTTTTGATTCCACCCTATCTAATAAAGCTGTATGAGTGGAACCCTCCCAAACATGCGAAGGGTAGCTACTCCACACAAGAACGGATAAGGCCCTTTAACAGAGTTAGAGGTTGGAGGGGCGAGAAAAATTGGTGGAGATGCCTCAGAACGCCTTCATAGAAGCTGTTTTAGCAAGAGATGAGATATGAAGTTTCCAGTTAAGATTATTAGTAAAGGACAAACTGAGGATATTCAGTGTGGAAGAAAGAGATAGTTTAGTGTGATTGAAGACGAGGGTTAGTTGTCTGGAAGGTTGTGTTCAGCTGATAAATGGAGAAATTGAGTTTTTGAGACATTGAAAACTATGATGTTTTCTCTGCCCCAATCAGAAATCTTGGAAAGATCAGTACTGAGGCGCTCTGTGGCGTCCCTGTGTGATCTGTTGACTTCCTGAAGAATTGGTGGTCTCTGAAAGGACGTGGAAAGATGTAGGGTGTTATCATCAGCGTAAGAGTGGATAGGGCAAGACGTTTGGTTAAAAATGTCATTAATGAATAATAGAAAGAAGGTGGGGCATAGGACAGAACCATGAGGAACACCACTGTTAATAGATTTAGGAGAGCAGTGGCCATCTACCACGGCTGCAATAGAACGGTTGGAAAGGAAACTTGAGATAAAGTTGCAGAGAGAAGGATAGGAAGTTAGAAACCGTAGGAAGGCAGTTTTGAAATCAAAGCTTTGTGCAGTCTATATCAAAAGCTTTTGATATGTCCAACGTGACAGCAAAAGTTTCACCGAAATCTTTAAAAGAGACTCAGTAAGGAAAGCCAGAAGATCACCAGTAGAGCGACCTTGACGGAAGCCATACTGGTGATCAGATAAAAGATTATGAAGTGACAGATGTTTAAGAATCTTCCTATTGATGATTGATTAAAAAACGTTAGACAAGCAAGAGATTAAATCTATAGGATGGTAGTTAGAGGGATTAGATCGGTCATCCTTTTTAGGAACAGGTTGAATGTAGGCAAACTTCCAGCAAGAAGGATAGGTAGAAGTCGATAGACATAGTTGAAAGAGTTTGGTCAGGCAAGGTGCAAGCACGGAAGCACAGTTTTTGAGAATAATATGAGGGACCCCATCAGGTCCATAAGCATTCTGAGGGTTTAGGCCAGTGAGGGGATGGAAAACATCATTACAAAGAACTTTAATCATAGGTATGAAATAATCAGAGGGAGGAATAAGCCTAGAATCATCCAAGGTGGAGTTGTTAGCAAAGGTTTGAGAAAAGAGTTCATCTTTAGAGACAGATGAGATGGCAGTGGTGCCATCAAAATTAAATAAAGGAGGGAAAGATGAAGAAGTAAAGTTGTTGATGTTTTTGGCCAGATGCCAGAAGTCACAAGGGGAGTTAGAGTTTGAAAGTTTCTGACATTTTCTATTTATGAAAGAGTGTTTGGCAAGTAGAAGAGACTTGGCATGATTCCGGGCAGTAAAATAAAGTGCGTGAGATTCAGGAGATGGAAGGCTCAAGTACCTTTTGTGGGCAACCTCTCTATCATGTATAGCACGAGAACAGACTGTCTTAAACCAAAGTTTAGAAAGTTTACGTTGAGAAAAAGAATGAGGGATGTACGCCTCCATGTCAGACTCTATCAGCTCCGTTATGCGTTCAGCATGCAGAGGTGGGTCTCTGACACAGAAACCATAATCATTCCAGGGAAAAGCAGTATAATACCTCCTCAGGTCCCTCCCGGACTGGCAGAGGCAAAACGCCAGAGGCACCTCCATTTTGGGGGATCTTGAGAAGGTATTGGAGAAATAGGACAAGATACAGAAATGAGATTGTGATCGGAGGAGCCCAAGAGAGAAGACAGGGTAACAGCATAAGCAGAAGGATAAGAGGTAAGGAAAAAATCAATAATGTTGTGTATATGTCCAAGATGGTCAGGAATACGAGTAGGGTGTTGCACCAGTTGCTCTAGGTCATGGAGGATAGCAAAGTTGAAAACCAGTTCACCAGGATAGTCATTGAAGGGAGAGGAAAGCCAAAGCTGGTGGTGAACATTGAAATCTCCAAGAATGGAGATCTCTGTGAAATGGTAGAGGGACAGAATGTGCTCCACTTTGGCAGTTAAATAGTCAAAGAATTTACTATAGTCAGAGGAGTTAGAGGATAGATAGACAGCACAGATTAATCTAGTTAGAGAGTAACTGTTTAGTCTAAACCAGATAGTGGAAAACTGGGAAGATTCAAGAGCATGGGCACGAGAGTAAGTTAAGTTATTGCGAACATAGATGCAACATCCAGCTTTGAAGCGAGAACAGACTGTCTTAAACCAAGGTTTAGAAGCTTTACATTGAGAAAAAGAATGAGGGATGTACGCCTCCATGCCAGATTCTATCAGCTCCGTTATGCGTTCAGCACGCAGAGGTGGGTCTCTGACACAGAAACAGTAATCATTCCAGGGAAAATCAGTATAATACATCCTCAGGTCCCCCCCAGACTGGCAGAGGCAAAACGCCAGAGGCACCTCCATTTTGGAGGATCCTGAGGAGGAATTGGAAAATCAGTATAATACATCCTCAGGTCCCCCCCAGACTGGCAGAGGCAAAACGCCAGAGGCACCTCCATTTTGGAGGATCCTGAGGAGGAATTGGAGAAACAGGACAAGCTACAGAAATGAGATTGTGATTGGAGGAGCCCAACAGAGAAGACAGGGTAACAGCATAAGCAGAAGGATTAGAGGTAAGGAAAAGATCAATAATGTTGTGTATATGCCCAAGATGGTCAGGAATACGAGTAGGGTGTTGCACCAGTTGCTCTAGGTCATGGAGGATAGCAAAGTTCACCAGGATAGTCATTGAAGGGAGAGGAAAGCCAAAGCTGGTGATGAACATTGAAATCTCCAAGAATGGAGATCTCTGTGAAAGGGTAGATCGAGGGACAGAATGTGCTCCACTTTGGCAGTTAAATAGTCAAAGAATTTACTATAGTCAGAGGAGTTAGACTGTTAGAGGATAGATAGACAACACAGATTAATCTAGTTAGAGAGTAACTGTTGAGTCTAAGCCAGATAGTGGAAAACTGGGAAGATTCAAGAGCATGGACACAAGAGTAAGTTAAGTTATTGTGCACATAGATGCAACATCCAGCTTTGGAGCGAAAACAAGGATAGAGAAAGTAGGAGGGAACAGAAAAGGGGCTACTGTCTGTTGCCTCAGACAGCTTTGTCTCATTGAGGAAAGGAATGTGAGGTTTAGTAGAGGAGAGGTGGTGTTCTGCAGATTGAAAATTAGATCTAAGATTGCGAATGTTGCAGAAGTTAATGAAGAAAAAGTCAAGAGAGGTGTCAAGACATTTCTAGGTCGCCACAGAGAGCAGTCCGACCTGGGGACATTTTTTATCCCCTCCCTAGAAGGGGACTCCGAGGCTGGATTTGGAGTCACCATTTTGAATTTTGTGTTTTAAGTGAAGGTTGTGTGTGGTAAGTGCGTGTAGTTTTGTGTAAAGAAGGAGAGTTGTAGTTAGGGTGAGAGCCGTAGGAAGTGAGGCAGACGCAGACTGACACTGGTGTAGGTTTATTGGCCAGACAGGTGGACAGATGTCTTCTATGTGAGGTGGCTCTGGAGAGACTCCCGTGTGCCCTGAGCAGTGGCGCCAAGGTAGACTAAGTATCTTATAATGTGAACCCTGCGAGATGCCACATGTAGGTTCGAACATGGGGCCGGTTAAGTAGCGGGACGGCCCTTCACTACCTAATCACCCTAACACCCCCCCCCTCCATTGCAGCAAAACCCGTATGTGCAAAAAACAATGAACAAAGAAGTGAAAGCAAAGGAGGGATATGCTGAAATACACAAGATAAGCCGAACACAGAACAATAAGCTAAGGGAGACCTGGGAAGGAGACGTAATCAGAGAGATAGCAGGGGGCACGGACTGTACGTCGTGGCCGTGCTGGGGGAGGAGGTGGAGTGGGTGCCCCGTCGTCACTGTCGTCGCCGAGGTCGTCCCCTTGGTTGTCACGTGCAAGTGAGGCTCCCGGTGGATTGTCTGGTGAAGTAGGTCGGAGATGACGTCGGTTCCTGAGGGATGCCCGTCCACTGCCGTGTAGACGGACAAGGTACTGCAGCGGAGCTGGCGTGTCGATCACGGTACCAAGACGGTCCCACATTCCCGTCTGCTGATTCTGTAGACGCACGCGATGACTTATGGGTATAGGGTCCGAGGGACGAGTCACCCTGTTGAATCTTACGGACATGACCTCCCCTGTGCGGGCCATGGTCCTCTCGCGCCTACATAGCAACCGCGCCCACCGCTTGCTAATGCGCCAGTGTTCCATGGTGGCAGGTACAGTGTCTCGCAGCTGTCGGCCCATGATTAGCTGAGTGGGAGATACGCCGGTGTCTTGCAGGGGTGTATTGAGGTACTGGAGGATGGCTGCGGCGGCTGCGTCAGAGTATAGCGATCCACCTGGCCCAGTGTTCCCTCTCAGCAGTCGTTTGGCGGATTTGACCGCCACTTCAGCATGACCGTTGGATTGTGGGAAGTGTGCAGAAGAGAGGCGCAGCTCCACCCGCCAAGTAGAGAGGAAGGACCAAACGTCTGCACTCATGAAGTTGGTGCCTCCATCGCAGGACAAGATTTTTGGGATGCCGAATCTTCTGAATCACCTGCGGAAGATAGGTATTAACTGAGCGTTGGTAGAGTTTGTGGGGAAGTGCTCCACTTCCAGCCAGCCGGTCAGTCTGTCTGCATAGGCCCCATACACTTCCCCCGATAGCTGGAACAAGTCAACCACCACATGCTGAAAAGGATAGGTGTGGGGGAAGGGGTGGCCATGAGTGGCTCTGCAGGGACAGATGGGGCGTTGATTTCGCATGTATGGCACTGCTGCCTTTTCTGCTCAACCGCAGCGTCGATCCCCAGCCAATACATGGGCTGTCTGGCTCAGCGCAATATGGAATCCCTGCCCTGATGGCCAGAGTGAAAGTTAGCGAGGACAGGGCGGCACAGACCCGAGGGAACAACCACGCGAAGATGACCGTCATGGGTGGCGTACATGACGATGACCCCATGACAAGATAGGTGACGTCTCATCCGGTAATATGGACAGAGTGGAAGCAGTTCCTCATTCTTTTGGGGTGCCCAGTCACCGGCAGCGACACGGTCGTGGATTAGTCTGTAATCCTCATCCTGCCGAGCTTCGTCTTCCACCATGCTGAGATCCACGACGAGGCCTTAATTGCATTCCAGGGAGCAGGCAGTGGCCGCTACCACGGCCGAGCACATCGTTTCGTAGTCTGCCAGGTCGGTCTCGTCGGGCTTGCTGCAAAGCATGGAGTAACGGGACAGCGTGTCAGCTGCACGGTTGGCCTCACCCTTCAGGTATTTAACGCTGAAGGTATACATCAGGGTTTTCTCCTTGAGATTCATCACACGAGGGTTGGTGATGTCTTTGAATTCCTTGTCATGAAATATCTTTGTGAGAGCGCGGTGATCCGTGACGAACGTTAAGTTAGGGCAGCCCAGGAGAAACAATCGTGCCTTCTTCAGACACCAAACAATTACTAAGGCTTTGCCCTCCAGTGTGGAGTAATTCTGCTCTGTCGGAGTTAAGTGACGACTGCCACAGAGCGCCAACTTCCAGCCGCCCTTGCAGCAAAGTGGAGTCTCCGGTGTGACACATTGACAGTATTGCTGCATAACAACAAAACTGATGTCGCGCCTGCTGTAGTCTGTGAGCACAGTGGTGGGTCAAGTGACGTCGTAGTACTGCAGTCCTTCTGCAGTAAGCAGCATTGTCTTGAAGATGTCCTGCAGCTGGCTGTCCCAGTACACCGTCTTACCGAAAGGTTTCTTGAGAAGTTCTCTAAAGAGCTCCAAGAGGGAGGCGACGCTGAGGAACGGGGCCACTTGGTTCACGAGCCCGAACCAAGCTCTTACGTTCGTCAACGAAGGGCGTGCAGGCATTTGGAATTTGGTAATGCTGCTTAGGAGATCCGGGCTCGGAGCGTAGTCCTCCCATCCGAGTAGGTATCCTGCGAATGACACAGTCCGTCTACAGAACCGGAACTTGTCTGGACAGAGTGTGATGCCGTTTTGAGGACATGTATGCAAAAACTGGTACATGTGCCAAAACGTGCCGGGAACACCATGGTCATACAGGAGTGTGTCATCTATGCACTTGAGTTTGTGAGGGACACTCGCTATCACGTCGTCAAAACGCTTTGTGAATGCATCTTGTGCTGCACAGTGGCCCATTGGCGTTCGACAGTACTGGAAGCGACCCCACGGAGTGATAAATGTGGTGAGTTTCTTGCTTTCCTCATCCAAAGAAATCTGGTGGTAGCCAGAGAAGGCATCTGCTACGGTTTTGAAAGTGTGCTTGGGGACGGTGGTGATTGCGTTGAAAGGCAGGCGGGTGTGATGAGCTTCACGCAAGCATGCCTTATTGAGATCCTGGTAGTCAACCATTCTGCGTGGCTTTCCATCTCTTTTAGGAACAACCACCATACGAGAGCACCACTCAGTGGGTTCGCCAGCAGGCACAGGTTTGATGATGCCCCTCCTCACGTCGTCCTCCAGCTGCTTGTGCACGTCGTCGTAGAAGTGGTGAGGGACAGACGCTGGTGAGTGCACGGCAAGTGGTTGTGCATCTGGGCATAAGTGGATGTGATGAGGAGGCCCAGACATAGCTGGTAGGGGTGTCCGGTCCATGTTGAATGTCGTGCGCCCGAAGTGGTGTAGGAGCCACTGCTCCAGGAGGGCCACGTTGTCTTCAGTGAGCATATAAGGAGGCTGGGTGGGGTGGTTGGTAGTTGTGGTTCCTCCACCTGGGCCAAGACACCCACAGTCACCTGTACGGTGGGGGAGTTAAGTGGTACAGTAATATTCCGCTTAACGAACAGGATAGGGGGTGTCAAAGCTGTTCGTAGAGCGAAAATTCGTTGAGCGGACGTAATTTTCCCATAGGAAATAATGGAAATAGGGGGGGATGCGTTCTGGGCTGGTCCTCAACATACCATATAGGTTAAAAAAAAAATTATATATACGTTTGGCAGCATATTGGGCCACCGGTGTACCACTACTTTTATGATGTCATATGAATCATTGGAAGTTAGAGGAGTTACGTACATATTCTCTCACATTCTCGCATTTATGTTCACAGAACATTTCTATTAGCTTTTTACAAACCTTGCCCCCAAGAAAGGATTGTTTTGTAATGCATAAAGTGAAATCTTAATGGAATACCAAAAAAAATAAAGCAGAGATGAGATGAGCCACAGACAAAGCGGGAGACTTGCGGCGATTCGGCTGCTTCTTCTTCTTCTTGTGACCCTTTTAGCCTGCGTGTTGTCTTTCCCCATGATATTTGTTTCCACTCCTCTATTGCCTGCTATAATGGGTATCATATCTTAGTATTCATATACCCTCATGCCATGAGGATAACCTCAATTCCGTGGCACTGAGTGATAGTGAATTATTAATGAAATACCGCGGTATTTCATTAGTACAGTAATTCACTATCATTCAGTGCCACGGAGTCAAGGTTATCCTCGTGGCATGATCGTATATGGATACTAAGATATGATATCCATTATAGCAGGCAATAGAGGAGTGAAAGCATAAACAGCATGATGAAAGTAACACGCAAGCAAAAGGGTCACAAGAAGAAGAAGAAGCGGCCGAGTGGCCGCGAGTCTCCTGCTTCGTCTGTGGCTCATCTCATCTCTGCTTTATTTTTTGGTATTCCATGTAAGATTTCACTTTATGCATTACAAAACAATCCTTTCTTGGGGGCAAGGTTTGTAAAAAGCTAATAGAAATGTTTTGTGAACATAAATGCATATATAAGACAGTAACACCACCTGGAGAGGTGGTGTTCTCAGAAACCTCAGAGCAACCTGGTAGCAACCTTGTCACCGTCCCTCTAAGCGTTCATGGATGCTATTTCGCTGCAAGAGGCTGCTCTGCCATTGTTAAAGAATCTTGGATCCAGCTCCAGGAGCGTTAGAAACAGAGGCAGAGAGCCAGCCAATCACAGCGAAGCTACCTTGTTCGGTCCCTCACCCGGCAAATTCAAACCCAGAAAATTCGCTTAAACTGATTTGGTTGTACGTTATGCGGGCTTTTTTTGGTCAAACTTTATATAGTACGTTAAACCGGAAATTCGTTAAACGAACGTTCGTTAAGCGGAGTATTACTGTAGTAGGCCCAGTGCCTTACACACATCCAGGGATAAGTACAGCTGCTGCATGCCCTCTGCGAAGTATAGGCAGGCTCGCGTGGCACGTCCACCTACGCTAAATGTGCATGTGCTGCCCCCAAGCAAGTGAAGGCGTCCACCAGCAAGGTGTTTGATGCTCACGGTGGTATCTTGCAGATCATGTTTGCTCATGCCGAGGTCATGCATGAGCTGGCGTCCCGCCATACACACCTGGGCGCCGGTGTTAGCGACAGCCAGGACCGAGCGCTGCTGCACATCACCTGGAAAAGCCACAGTAACATGCAGACATGGCTGGGTGGTGAGATGTGCTTCTGCTATCATCTCCACATCACTGAACTGACTGCAAGATTGAAATACATTGCGCTTGAGGGTGGCCTCACGGAGCCCCACAACTAACTTGCATAGTAGCACGTACTCACTGAGGTCACTGTCGCACGTAGGGCACTGAAAAGCACAGTCCATTGCCCTCTGAGAGCACCTGGTGAAGTATTCCCTCACTGATTTCCCGGGTACTTGCTCTAGGTTGAAGAAAGTTGCCCAACATGCTGCCCGGTTGCACTCCCACAAGACTTCCTTGCCCACCACGTCTAGTGCTGCTGCAGATGACAGTGTGTCCCACTTGTTCCGTGGATATCTGGCATCCAGTGCCTTCTGGACGGCAGGAACGCACAGCAGGCGGATGTAACAGACGCCCTGTCAGTCCCTTACCTCGTTCAGCTTCAGTCAGTCTTCCACAGAGCGATGCCTGGTGCAGAAGTCTGCCGGGGACATGTCGTGGCTACACTTACCTGGCGCACTGATGTTAAGCACCCTGGGAGTCTGCTCACTGCTTGATGTCGATGCCTCCTGTTGCAGGGCCGTAATGGCAGCAGCAGGACTGGCCCTGAGTCGCTGTGTGGCTGGCGTGAACTGTGGACAGGCAGGCAGGACCATCACGGTGGAGAATCTTACTCACTGTACCAAGTTAGGGTGAGAGCTGTAGGAGGTGAGGCAGACGCAAACTGACACTGGTGTAGGTTTATTGGCCAGACAGGTGGACAGATGTCTTCTATGTGAGGCGGCTCAGGAGAGACTCCTGTGTGCCCCGCGCAGTGGCGCCGAGGTAAACAACGTATCTTATGATGTGAACCCTGCGAGATGCCACGTGTAGGTTCGAACATGGGGCCGGTTAAGTAGCGGGACAGCCCTTCACTACCTAATCACCCTAACAGTTGTCTTTAGGGGGCTGGCTGTGACTGCCCCCTAGAGTTGTGAGACACAAAAGGAAACTTTCAGCAAGATCAAAACTAGCTTTAATGGAAGGTTCACAGCACCCCCTGAACTAGTGCTATTAGACCTCGCTTGAGCAAATTATTGTTTCGGTAGATGTCTCCTACCGAGACGTGTGAAACTGAAGAGAAGGGGATGGTTTACGCCAAACTCGACTCTTTACTGGACCAGTGTCCCTGTCGTGATGTACTTTGGTGACTTAATGCTGTCATTGGCACTGAGAGAGCAGGCTAAGAGCTATGGCTCTGGTACCAGGAATGACAACAGCTCTTTACACCTGAATCTTGCAAGATCCAGAAGGTTGAGAATTGCAGGTTCTTGGTATTAGAAACCAACTGGACTTGTTATAGTAATGCTGGAGGGGTAGTGAAGGAGATCGACCATATCCTTGTTAGTACTCGTTGGAGGACCCTCCAGAACTGCAAGGATTTTTTGGACTGGTGAGTTCTTTAAAAATTGCGACTGACCACAGGCTTGTTGTTGCTACACCCTATCTTCATGTCAGGTCCAGAAAGCCTCCAAGATGTGTTTCATCTTGAGAAACTGAAGAACTTGACATGTGGTCAGTAGTAAGAAGTGACAGTCTCCAATCAGTTTGGACTGCTTGACACCCTTGAGGACCCGGAAGAGTTATGGGATACCTTCAAACATGAGACTCTCGAAGCTGCCAAGGAATGTGTTGGGGAGTGCCCACAGTCACAAAGTGGCTTCGCCTTGGTAGAGATGCTGGACAGTATTGAGGAGAGTCATGCTGCCATACTTGCTGGGAACCGTGACCAGTACAGGGCTCTGTCACGTAAGACTAGAGCTCTCCTGAGGAGAGACAAGGATAGGAATGTCAGGGATCTCGCTGAGGATGTAGAGTGTCATTTAAATGCTAATGACCTCCGACCTGCCTATTGAGCCCTTAAGAAACTCCACTCTAAGTCTACGTCTCAGGCAAGTGCTATCCGAACAGCAGATGGTTGCCTCTTATCGGACGCAGATGAGCAGATGGCTCATCAGGCTGAGTACTTTGAGCCGCTGTTCATGGTGAATCCTCCAAGCGGACAGCTTCAAACTGCAGGGTTACAGATGCTGGATGCTGATCTACCCATTGATAAAATTGCACCCTCCATTGATGATGTCAAAGAGGCTGTGGCAAAGGAAAGGCAACTGGCATCTTTAACATCAATGTGGAGCTGCTCAAAGCAAGGGGGTGAGGCCATGATCCGTGGGTTGCATACTGTCTTGACTGCTGAATGGCATTCAGGTACCATTCCTCCTGACTGGAAAAAGGGGTTAGTCTTCCCTATTTGAAAGGGAAAAGGGACCATCAAGACTGTAACAACTATCACAGTATAATACTGCTCAGTGTACCAAGCAAGGTGCTTCCCCATTTGCTGTTGATATGTATCCACAGTCACCTGCTGAAACACCAGAGACCTGAACAGTCTGGGTTCACGCCTAGTAAGTCAACAACTGACTAGATCCTAGCGCTTCGCGCAATGGTGGAGTGCCAATGTGAGTTTCAACAAGGGATACTTGCAGCCTATGTTGATCTCAAGAAGGCATTTGATTCAGTGCTTCGAGAGACAATGGGATCTTCTGCGTCTCCCTGGGATTCCTGCAAGGATTATTGGGTTATTAATTGGCCTCCACTCCATGACTGTGAATGCTGTGAAGTGTGAAGAAGGCGTGTCCAGCTTTTTTTCTGTGAATACAGGAGTGAGGCTGGGATGCGTGCTTGCTCCATCACTTTTCAACACTTGAATGGACTAGGTACTTGGCAGAGTTGTAGACCAAAGTCATTGTGGAACATCTGTCGCCAATACTGAGATTACAGATCTTGTTTTTGCCAATGATGTAGTAATTTTTGCTGAGTAACTGTAGGTTCTGGTAATAGCTCTAGAGGCACTGCACGAGGAGGTGGAACCCTTGGGACTCCAGGTTTTCTGGCCCAAGACCAAGGTTCAGGTGTTTGGAGGCTTACTGGATGAAACAGTACAGTCTGTCCATGCATGTAGTGAGGACATTGAGATCTCGGAAAGCTTCACATATCTTGGTAGTGTAGTGCATAACGACGGTGGGTCAAGCCAGGAAGTTGTACAGTGGATAGGCATGGCCCACGCCGTTATGGACTCGCTCAATACAAGTATTTGGCCTTGTCAGTACCTGTGCAGACGGACAAAGATTCGGATCTTCAAGTCACTGGTGATCCCTGTCTTACTCAATGGTTGTGAGATATGGATGCTGAACACCAATCTGAAGAGGCGAATTGATGTCTCTGGTACTAGATGCTTTCACAGGATCATGGGGTACCACTTGTATGACTTTGTGTCAAATCAGTGATTGCTCCTTGAGACTGATTCAAGGCCAGTGCCAACTGTGACTACATGGGCATGTGGCATGCTACCTGGAAGCCGATCCTGCATATCGGGTTGTCTCTGAAAGAGATAACCCAGCATGGAGGAGGGCAAGGGGACGTCCAAAGAACTCATGGTTGAGGCAAGTCGATGCTTCTTGCTGGGAGTTACTTGGCACAATATTAACTACATATTTTTGGAGATTTTGACTACAGATTTCTGGATTTTTCTTTAGTATCATAGATGGCACCTGCCATAACAGCAGCAGCTACATAGTACCTACTTTTTTGTTGGTAAGTGATATTTGGTCATATTTTAGCTTTACCAACCCAAAAACCCCGCTTTCTCTCTCTGGGTCTCAAGATTGGAGGGGGTAAATTCCAAAAAATTATTATAAATAGAGCCACCCTGTATGTGTATGAAATCTACTATTAAGTACGTTGAAATTAAGGTCCAGATTCCTAATGTAGCTACACCTTCCTGACTTTGATTTGTATGTTGCCACTATATACAGACCCCATTATAATCCTGTTACAGATAATAACGGTTTAATTTTTCTTTTTTTTTACTTTTGTTTGGGTATATCCTGAGCCAATACTGATGGAAAATATCAATCTGTCTACCATACACTAGGGGGAAAGACTTGATATGTAATGGCCTTTCTTATACCGACAAACAGCTTTACCACAGTTTAAGACGTTAGGGCTGTCTCAGTGGGTGACCGAATCAACTTTTTATTCTTCAGGTAATACTCTAGATCTCATTCTAACTACTGATGATGACAATAGGGGGATGTACAAGAACTACCTCCTTTACCTAATTGCAGGCACAGTCCAGTCTTTTGTAGTTATATTTTCCAGGGTAGCTCTCATTCTGAGTGAACCTCTATGGATTGGGAATTTGAGTTTCCTTATCTAAATGTGAGTGCTATGTTTTCTAGACTGTAGACCCCTAGTAGAAAAAATTATCCCAAAAGTTCAAGTCCATGATATTCTAAATTTAAAGTTAATCCTCCACATGCACTTAAGAAGACTAGAGTCCTTGTGGACTAATTATAAAACCCTCCATTCTCATTTTGGTAGGAATTCTTTGGAAAGCAATGATGCACTGAAACATTTCCTTGTAGTTAATTATCAGTTCAGAAATTTTACCTAGATTAAACAAGTAGAGTATGAGGCATCTATTGTAATGAACTTTACAACTAAAAATAAATTCTTCCACTCATATATATGCTGTAGGAAAGTAGGTAAACTGAGGAATGGTCTTTTGGCTGAATGATGGCAGAGTTATTAATGATACTGAGGCAGTGACAAATACTTTTTGCTGCTGCTTTTCCATCAGTATACACTAGATGAGTTTCTGACTTTCCTGTGCCCCACCAGATATATCATGGTAATGTTGGGTATTTAGAAATAACCCCTGCATGATGATATTGAGTCTATTCTCTTTAACTTAGATGTGACTTCATCCATGGGCCCAGATGGCATTCATCCCCATTTGCTTAAACTGTACAATTTCGTGTTAGCTTACCTTTTATTTTGTATCTTCCAGATGTCCTATAATGCTATAGTTATTTGCCCTCTATTTGGAAAAGGTACCTTATCGTCCCTATTTACAAGAAGGGATCAAAACATAACCTTATCAGTTATAGACCTATCCTCGACTTCAGTGTGCATTAAGTCTCTTGAATTGTTTCTGTGTAAATTCATACATGATTATGCTGGTGTTAATGGCCAATTGACCAAAGAAAAATTTTGATTTTGTGTCAGATGCTCTACTGAGAACCAACTGTTTTTGACATACAATGAAATATCTCAGTTTTTGGGTAATAGTTTAAATAATGTAGATTTAATCTTGTTTAAATTTTCCAAAGCTTTCGATGTAGTTTTGTAATGTGGGAAAAAAAACCATGATGAAAAGGAAAGATTATGAAAATTTTGTAACTTTATTTTTTAAGCAAATGATAGTGGTAGCTGTTATCAAAGGTACTGGCTATAAATTTTGAATGATTAACACTGAATACAAATTCACAAACTTTGCAATAAACTGATGGAATAATAACAAGTGAAATTTCTCCCCACAATTACATTCGTTCAGTTTACAGTCCACTTCACCAGAGAGAGAATATCTCACTTACTACAAAATAAATACTCACAAAAAAAAAAAAAAAATACTTAGTATAATTCACTACAAAGCCTCACTACAATTAGCATGTGGCGACAAGCACGATGTGGTTTGTTCATAGCAGTTCCATAAATTTTTTTTTTAATTATTAATGAAAAAAAAAAAACTCACTTAACTTGTCTTTAGAGCCGAAATACACTGTTTATGGAGGAATGTGTACCAGGTGGCAACACATTCCCCTACACTGTTCTCCTTCAAGACTGCCGCTAACACAATAACATCACTTTTCTTATTTTTACTAAAAACTAGCCTAACCAAAAAACACACACATGGATCATGCACAGAGAGGAAAGCCGTCTCTATATCTGTTCAGGCGGAGGGTGGAACTGGACTCAGTAAACAATTTAATAATACATATACGTATGTATAAGCAATATGTTTTATACAAAAGTTACATTAAAATTTAATGAGCAAGTATATGCAACTAATCTGTTCAGGTGCAGGGTGGAACCAGACTGACTCTCTTCCTCCCCCTCCCAAGTATTGTTAATCACCACAGTAGGACTGGTGTGGAGTAACTGAAAGTGATTTTGATTGCCATTACTTATGGTGTTACATTAATGAAAGACATTTTTCTGAACAGCTCAATTTTCCCTCTACTTACTGAAGTGAAAAATTTGTTAAAACTTCTGATTATATAGCTAGTGAGTGAATTTAATGCTTTTAATTAAGAGCTGACCATCTCAAAACCGTCTATGCGTCTGTATGTCTGTACGTCTGGTATCAATGTGTGCATCGCTACCTCTATAATTATGACCTTAATGACTAAAAACTTAATATCATTGTCCCTGGCACTACAGTTTGCCATACCATACTTTTGGATATGCAAACTAAATTGGCCATTACTGATAATGTCCTCAGTTGGATTAAAGAGTTCTTAACTGGCAGTCATGAATGTGCTAGTGCCATGTAGTGGACAATCAGTACATATAGCCAGGCATATGATGTACACAGTGGTATGCCTCACGTTCAGTACTTGGACCACTTCTTTTTCTTTTCTGTGTAAATTTTCTGACTCACAATATTACTGTTAGTATTAAAATCTTTGCTGACGACTGGGAAATATATCTTGCTAGCAAGACTGGCCCTCCTCATAACATAATGCATGGTATGGCCATCTGTCAAAGGGGTATTGATTGCTTCCACAGAGTTTCTTCTTCCTGGTATTTAACAATGAATATTTCTAAATGTGCTACTGTGCTTTTCAGTAGACACCTAGTGCATGGATTGGTTTTCTCTTGCTGTATCGGATCAGTACAATTTGGATGGCTTTCCTATACTGATCAAAGAGTCCACTATGGACTTGGGTATATTGGTTGATTCCTCAAAATTTCACCAGCATATTGCCAATGTTGTAAAGAAGACAGGAAGTGTGTCACATAACCTACTTAAATGCACAGTTAATTGTGAAGCATCCCTTATGATGCCCCTATTTGTTGCTCATGTAAGGCCATTATTTGAATATGCAGTATCTGTTTGGAATACTGGCTATCTGGAGGATATGCACTCAGTAGAATCAGTTCAAAAACTGGACTAAACAGATAAGAGGCTTGAATCAATTCAGCTATTCTCAAAGAATTACAATTTTAGATCCTTATTCTATGCAAGGCAGGCTTTCATCACATGACATCATAAGATATTAAAACATCTTACACGGTAATTTTGCCACATCTCAAATTCAAGATTGCATGTGTCAGCTGGAAATACATAGATGCTTTTCAGTGTCGGAGGGATTAATTTGTGAAACTTTCTTCCTGATGACTTTGTTGCCATTTAATCTTTCTTTGTTTAAAGCAAATCTTTGTAAACACTTAAGGGGACAAACTCTATGAGTATGTCTAATCCTACTATTCTTTCTCAGCCTGCCCATCAACTCAGTTTTATTTACTTTTTTATTTTTATTTATTTATTTATTTATTTATTTATTTATTTTTTTTTTTCTTTGTGCTAGTGATGCACCTTTCAGTTTTTCTTTTTCAATAATTTACTAATAAAGTAGTATAATTTGCTGAGCTGGGGCATCGGCAGAGTGTGGCTCAACGAGACCTCTATCCTCTTTGACTAACATGGACCTGGGGGGAGCCCATCAGGTAAGAAAACCCACCTAACACCATTCCTACCCCATATATGATGGACTGTAGGCTCTGTACAAAGCTGGATGTTGCATCTATGTACGTAACGACTGAACTTGCTCTCGATTCTGCCAAGTTTTCCACCATCTGGCTTCAACTCTATTAATAGTCACTCTCTAACTAAATTTATCTTTGCTGTCTATCTCTCCCCTAACTCCTCTGACTATAGTAAATTCTGTGATTATTTAACTTCCGAAGTGGAGCACATTCTGTCCTTCTATCCTTTTGTGGAGATTTCAATGCTTAACCACCAGCTTTGGCTTTCCTCTCCCTTCACTGGCCACCCTGGTAAACTAGCCTTCAAAATTTGTTATCCTTCATGACCTAGAGCAACTGGAGCAACACCCTACTAACATTCCTGATCATCTTGGAGACTCACCCAACATTATTGATCTTTTCCTCACCTCTAATCCTTAAACTTTTGCTGTCATCCTATCTTCTCCGTTGGGTTCCTCTGATTACAATCTCATTTCTGTATCTTGTCCTATTTCTCCAATCCCTCCTCAGGATCCCCAAAGCAGAGGTGCCTTTGGCATTTTGCCTTTGCCAGCTGGGGGACCTGAGGAGGTATTATGTTGATTTTCAATGGAATGATTACTGTTTCCATGTCAGAGACCCATCTCTGTGTGCTGAACGCATAACAGAGGTGATAGTGTCTGGAATGGAGACGTATATTCCTCATTCTTTTTCTCAACCTAAACCTTCTAAAACTTGGTTTAACACAGTCTGTTCTTGTGCTATGCATGATAGAGAGGTTGTCCACAAAAGGTACTTGAGCCTTCCATCTCTTGAATCTCATACACTTTATATTTCTGCCTGGAACATACCAAGTCTGTTCTTCAACTTGCCAAACACTCCTTCATAAATAGAAAATGTCAAAATCTTTCAAACTCTAACTCTTTCCTCATGACTTCTAGCATCTGGCCAAATACATCTCCAATAAATTTACTTCTTCATCTCTCCCTCCTTTATTTCATCCTGATGGCACCACTGCCATCTCTTCTGTCTCTAAAGATGAACTTTTCTCTCAAACCTTTGCTAAAAACTCCACCTTGGATGATTCTGGCCTTGTTCCTCCCTCTTCTCCTCCCTCTGACTATTTCATACCTATGATTAAAGTTCTTTGTAATGATGTTTTCCATGCCTTCGCTAGCCTAAGCCCTCAGAAGGCTTATGGACCTGATGGGGTCCCTCATATTATTCTCAAAAACTGTGCTTCCATGCTTGCACCTTGCCTGACCAAACTCTTTCATCTATGTCTATCGACTTCTACCTTTCCTTCTTGCTGGAAGTTTACCTACATTCAACCTGTTCCTAAAAAGGGTGACCATTCTAATCCCTCTAACTACTGTCCTATAGGTTTAATATCTTGGCTGTCTAAAGTTTTTGAATCAATCCTCAATAGAAATATTCTTAAACATCTGTCACTTGACAATCTTCTATCTAATTGCCATTACGGCTTTCGTCATGGTCGCTCTACTGGTGATCTTCTGGCATTCCTTACTGAGTCTTGGTCACCCTCTTTCAGAGATTTCGGTGAAACTTTTCCTGTCGCATTCGACATATCAAAAGCTTTTGATAGAGACTGGCACAAAGCTTTGATATCAAAACTGCACTCCTACAGTTTCTATCTTTCTCTCTGCAACTTTATCTCAAGTTTCCTTTCCGAGTGTTCTATTGCAGTCGTGGTAGACGGCCACTGCTCTTCTAAATTTATTAACAGTGGTGTTCCTCAAGGTTCTGTCCTATCACCCACTCTTTTTTCTATTATTCATTAATGACCTTCTTTACCAAACTTCTTGTCATATCCACTCCTGTGCTGATGATACCACCCTACATCTTTCCATGTCCTTTTAAAGGTGACCAACCCTTTAGGAAGTCAACAGATCACACAGGGACACCACAGAATGCCTGACTTCTGATCTTTCTAAGATTTCTGGTTGGTGCAGAGAAAACTTAGTGTTCAGTGCCTCAAAAACTCAATTCCTTCATCTAGCAACTCGACACAACCTTCCAAACAACTATCCTTAATTCAATGACACTCAAGTATCTCCCTTTTCCACACTGAATATCCTCGGTTTGTTCTTTACTCATAACTTTAACTGAAAACTTCACATCTCATCTCTTGCTAAAACAGCTTCTATGAAGTTAGGCACTCTGCAGTTCTCTGGCAGCTTTTCTTGCCCCTCCAACTGCTAATTCTGTTCCAGGGCCTTACCTGTCCTTGTATGGAGTACTCTTCGCATGTTTGGGGGTTCCACTCACGCAGTTTTATTAGATACGGTGGAATCAAAAGCTTTTCATCACATCCACTCTTCTCCTCTAACTGTCTTCAGCCTCTTTCTCACTGCTGAAATGATGCAGATCTTTTTATCTTTTATTAGTATTTTCATGCTAACTGCTCTACTGATCTTGCTAACTGCATGCCTCCCCTTTTCCTGCAGCCTCGCTGCACAAGGCTTTCTTCTTCCTCTCATCCTTATTCTGTTCAACTCTCTAACGCAAGAGTTAACCAGTACTCTCATCATTCATACCTTTCACTGGTAAACTCTGGACCTCCCTGCCTGCTTCTGTATTTCCATCTTCCTATGACTTGACTTCTTGTAAGAGGGAGGTTTCCAGACATTTGTCCCTATTTTTTGTCTAATTCCCTTAAGATCTTTTAGGGAACCTGCAGTTTCAGTGGATCTTTTTTGTTTTTTTTATTTTTCTAATGTTTTGTTACCCTTGGCAGGTCTCCCTCTTGCATGAAAAAAAAAAAAAAAAAAACTGAAAGCACCTGCAGAGTGAGTGAGGGAATGTGTTTGCCCTCCAAAGGTCTCTGGGACAAGAGGTCTTGGATAATGAAATTTCCTCTTATATTCCCTAGCTCTAGCACTGTTACCTATCACACCTGCCTGATCTATCCAATTCTAATAAAGGTAAATTTGATTTCCTTAATAATTTTTACAAGTAAAAAGGAGTTTATTTATAATAGCTAATGAAAACTAAAAAAAAGTTAAGATAAACAAAAACAAAAACAAAAGAAATAGATAAGAACAAGAGAACCTAAAAGAAAACAACAAAAAAAGTGATGTGGGTACAAAACTATAGAAATAGAGTTAGATGGATGGATGATTATGCCTATACAGGCAACCCTCGATTAACGAACGTTCACACAACAAAATTTTGCTACAACGAATGTTACCTTTTATTACCATCTGCTCCTATAACGAACAGCAAACTCGCTTTAACAAAATTTTATACAGGTAATTTTTTCCAAGTTTGAAAGCCACGCTGTATTTTGCTAGTCGACAGGCTTTTGAATATACCAGCGCCTCTCGTGGACAAAACGCACACTACTCATTCCCCTACCCTTCCCCACCTTTAGTTCAAAATAATAACAGCATCCAGCAGCAGCTTGTCTTCCCTCTCTCAACATGCCACCAAATCGCCCTGCAACCAGCCCTGCAGTGTCACCTAGTGTTGCTAAGAAGACCAGGAAATCTCTTACTCTTGAAATGAAGCTCAATATTATTCACAGACACAAGAGAGGCGAGGAAACTAAAAGCATTGATCGCCACCATGGCTTGACTCCATCTAGTCTCTACTATTTTCAAGTCAGCAGACTCTATTAAGAAGGCTGGTGAGACCGTATCTTCCTTGCAAGCTAAAAGAACCACCCGAATTCGTGATTCTGCAATGGATAAAATGGAAAGCCTTGTGGAAATGTGGTACATAAGTTTTGTATGCGGTACAATGATGCGCCATTTGGTTACATTCCACAGGTTGCTGGCTAGCATCTTTTCCGCTCCACTCTCCCTCCCTTCATAAATTTAAGATCAGCAGCATTATAAAGTTACTTACATACATACGTTAGTGTACATTATAATGACTTAGTCTTAAATTAAACTGCTTAAATGTTTAACTTCATAATTTTTACCTTCATTAAACCTTTTACTGTACTATGATGCACTCTCGCTTTGTTTACTCTCAATGGAAATTCAAGTCAGGGGTCAAACTTGATATGATTGGTTCGTTTAACGAAAATTCACACAACAAAGAGTTTTTTAGAAACGTAACCTGTTCATTAAGCTGTGGTTGCCTGTATTTATAAATGCAAAGTGATTCAGCAATTCTTAATTCAGATAATGGCTTGGCTTTTTAGAAAATTTTGAAATCTTGTTCCCTAAAAGCATGATCTAACTCCTTTTTGAGTGGTTTCTTGTGACAGAGAAGCCGAGATTTGAGATCTGTTTACCTATTTGAAAGGAGATACCCTTGTGCTCACACATGTAATTTCAAATCTCAGTTTGTTGAGATGATATACCCTGTTTACAACTGGGCCAATGAAATCTATATACTATATTAGAGCTCAAGGGATCAGGTAGCCTATCCTTATATCTAAACAAAGATCCAATAGTATTTGTATTAACAAAAATATATCTAAAGGTTAAATCTGAAATATGTTTACGTAACAGGGCTGTTAATACTTTCCTAACATGATAGCTGATATGACCCTAGAAACATAGTTTAAGATACATGATTTGCTTGTCCTCAGTTCTCTTGTCCTTACTGCTAAATTTATTTTTGTTCAATAAATTTAGCAATAAGAACAAGAGAATCGAGAGAACAAGTCCTCCTGAATCATCCAAGGTCAAGTTTTTAGCAAAGATTTGAGGAAAGGGTTCAGGTGAGATAGCAGTGATTGCCTTCTAATTTAAATAAAGGAGGGGAAGATGAAGAAGCAAACTTATTGAAGATCTGTTTAGCTTGGTGCCAGAAGTCATGAGGGTAGTTTGATCTCAAAAGATTTTGACACTATTTGTTAAGACTTTTTTGGCCAGTGGGATAATATATTTGGCATGAAGTCTTTAAAGCTCCTTTGTGTTGTGAGACTTGAAAGGAAACACTATCTTTAATGACAGCATTCTCTGATCCAGTGCCTTAGACCTTACTGGAAGTAAGTATCATTTTGGCTGGTGTTTATATCAATAAAAAAAAAAAAGGAATGAAGGAAAACACAATTTACAAATCTTATATATTGTGGCAATTATTAAAAAAATGTACATATTACTAATTAAAGCTTCATATGAATTTAATGGAAACAAATCCTTTCCAGCAAGAGACACAAAATGTTATAATTAAGGTTACTTTGAAAAATTATGGCAAAAAAATACCCTTGACCACAATGAAAGGTATGTTTATTCAGTATGCAATTGCATAACCTTTATTACCAGGCTTCATATAAAAGCTATTAAATATCTCAATCCAATAACATACAGATTTAACAAGGAAGGAAGTACATACTATGTTCAGTATACACAAGCTTTGAGTATTCGAATATCCTTGTGAAAAAATAAAAAGATGATTTGTTGTTGTCTTGGAGTGGTTTTTGTAGCTTTCAAGAGACAATACTATACTAGATCTTGAACAAGTAACATACAATTGTAAATCACTCTGATTTTGACAACTATTACAAATAAATCTGAAAACTAATATGTGTACTTCATTTGTAATTTTATTTTGCTTATGGTTACTTTTAATTTACTAAACTTAATCCTGAACTCTTATCAAGAAAAAAAGTCAAGCAATTAAAGGCCCCTGAATCTCCAAAAGCTGCCTTTCATTTTTATATATGGTTTCTTTGTATTTCTATACTAAATAAACACTTCCCAAATATTTTCTATCATTAGTATATAGTAAACTCCAGTAACATAAATAACAATAGTAAATCATATAGTTTATAGGCTCTGCTAGGTGGGTAAATCAGCCTCCTCATCTTGGATGAAAGCTGAGAAGGTCTGATGAAGTGCAGTGGCCATTCGGTACTCCTGAGATCCCTCAACCAGCAAGTGCAGTGCATGATTCAGCAGCTCCAGACTCTGCTTCAGAGACACTCCTGTACACCGCAAGCTTCCTGAGTCCTGGCAGGGGATTGTTCATAAGAATAGAATGACCTATTAGGTATGCATAGTTGAACTTTTCAGTACTCTAATGCAAAATTTAGACTTAATACTCAAAAAAATACCTGATAGTCAAACGTCCACACATATGGTTGTTAAACAAAGGCTCCCTGGACTTTTCCTCCCCCCCTTCCATCAGTTGTGCTGTTATGATCATCAGAATAATATTTTCCTGCATTTTGTCTGTAGTTTTTCATTTAAAAACTTTCAATAGCACCAAAGGCATATCAGTGGTGAAAATATCTGGTAATCGAATAATTGCACACATGGTTGTAAACAAAGTGCTGGCTTCTCCCTTCCCATTGCCCCTTTCTGATACCAGTAATACCGGTAATACCAAAACAAAATACAGGGAACCCCTGGTTAACGAACGTTCACACAACAAAATTTTGCCACAACGAACATTTCCTTTTACTACCATCTGCTCATATAACGAACACCAAACTCACTTCAATGAAATTTTATCCAAGTAATTTTTTTCAAGTTTGAAAGCCCCGCCGTATCACGCAAGCCGACAGGTTTTTTAATATACCAGCGCCTCTCATAGACAAAACGCGCACCACTCACTCCCCTACCCTTTCCAGCTTTCAGTTCAAAACAATAACAGCGTCAGCAGCCGCTCATCTTTCCTCACTCAACATGCCACCAAAACGCCCTGTAACCAGCCTTGCAATGTTGCCTAGTGTTGCTAAGAAGACCAGGAAGTCTCTTATTCACGAAGTGAAGCTGGATATTATTCACAGACACGAGAGGCGAGAAAACTAATAGCATTGCTCGCCACTAGGCTTGACTCCATCTACTGTCACTACTATTTTCAAGTCAGCAGACTCTATTAACCCTTAAAGTATGGTGATTGTACGATTGTAGCATCGCGTGCGGAGAGGCAGGGATCGTACCGGTAATCATGATTTTTCCGCGCTAAACGTTTGAATCTCACTATTGGTCCTGTGACAAGTGGAGGTATCTGGCATCTTTTCTCGATCGTCTGCTTGAGCCTTGAGACATGTTTCCTTACAATAGGTCATCTTTTCCCATTTCGAGGCGACATCTGGCAACCCCCGTCACCCGGAGGGAGGAAACGGTACTCCGAGTGGTGTTATGTCAGTGTTACTCAATAATGACATTGAGGAGTGATGAAAATGAAGACTGATTTTTTTGCTGAGACAGAAGAAAGTGAAGACTCCAGTAGTGATTCTGATAGTGATCTGGGAGACAGAAACCAACCCTCACAGCGACGTTCATAAACCTCCTCACGTAGCCTATTCCCCTCGAGCAATGCGCTGGTGTGTGTCACCCCTGGTTGCCTCTACAGGACTGTGTTTGTCGGCCAAGTCACGTGAATTCCATTGCTAATAAGAGTTGGCAGATTCCAATTATTATAAAAATCCACAATATAGGCAACGCCCAGTTAACGAAGGTTCACACAAAGAAATTTCGTTACAACGAAGGTTTCATTTTACTACCATCTGCTCATTTAACGAACACAAAACTCACTTTAACGAAGTTTTATCCAGGTAATTTTTTCCAAGTCTGAAAGCCTCGCTGCCGTGGTACAGTGGAACCATGCGTGCTTTGGGGTCCGAGGGGTCTCCAAGCGCACGGGTTCGAATCCTGTTCACGGTCTGAGTGTAGGTTGGGCTTCCTCACTCGGGGCAATGGTTTCCTAGCGGGTGGGCTTTGAGATAGGAGGTACCCCAAAAAGTACCCCCTTTAGCCCAGAAATTCTCGTGAAAAGCCCACATGGTATAAAAAAAAAAAAAAAAAAAAAAAAAAAAGCTGACAGGCTTTTGAATACACCAGCACCTCTGGTGGACAAAACGCACACCACTCACTCTCCCTGTTCAGAACAATAGCAGCGTCGCCAGCAGCTCGCCTTCCTTCGCTCAACTTACCACCAAAATGCCCTGCAATGTCGCCTAGCATTGCTAAGAAGACCAGGAAGTCTCTTACTCTGTAAGTGAAGCTGGATATTATTTACAGACACGAGAGAGGCGAGAAAACTAATAGCATTGCTTCCCACCATCTTGACTCCATCTACTGTCTCTACTATTTTCAAGTCAGCAGACTCTATTAAGAAGGCTAAAAAAAACCACCTGAACTCCTGACTCTGTAATGGATAAAATGGAAAGCCTTGTGGAAATGTGGTACATAAGTTTTGTATGCGGTACAATGATGTGCCCTTTGTTTACATTCCACAGCTTGCCAGCTAGCGTATTTCCCGTTCCACTCTCCCTCCCTTCATAAATTTAAGATCATCAACATTATAAAGTTACTTACATACATACATTAGTGTACATTATAATGACTTAGTCTTAAATTAAACTGCTTAAATGTTTAACTTCATAAATTTTACTTTCATTAAACCTTTCACTGTACTATGATGCACTCTCGCTTTGTTTACTCTCAATGGAAGTTCAAGTCAGGGGTTAAACATGTTATAATCGGTTTGCTTAATGAAGTTTCACTTAGCGAAGTTTTTTTTAGGAACGTAACCCCCTTCGTTAAGCGAGGGTTGCCTGCCTGTACTTGTAATATGTGGTTTCACTTTCTTTTCCTGTTTTACACATCATTTCATATATCTGAGTTAGCATTTTCTTGACTTGAAAGTGCAAAAGTTCCTTTTATATCAAATTCAAAAGCCCAAAGAGAGAGAGAGAGAGAGAGAGAGAGAGAGAGCGTGCAGTGTTATCTGAGCTTGGGGGGTTATTTCTTAGCGGCGGGTTCTGCCATGAATTTTTTGATATGCAATAACTTTGCTCTCAGAGGTCATAACATGTTAAAAATAACATCGTTGTACTCAGAATAACACAAGAAATATGTTTTTATGAGGAAAAAATATTTTTAGTATTTTTGACAGGTGTAATTTTTCCCCATTGTAACAGATGGAAAGTAAATCAAACCCCCGTACTTTAAGGGTTAAAAAGGCTGGTGAGACCGTATCTTCCTTGCAAGTTAAAAGAACCACCTGAACTCGTGACTCTGCAATAGATAAAATGGAAAGCCTTGTGGAAATGTGGTACATAAGTTTTGTATGCGGTACAATGATGCGCCTTTTGTTTACATTCCACAGGTTGCTGGCTAGCATCTTTCCCGCTCCACTCTCCCTTCATAAATTTAAGATCATCAACATTATAAAGTTACTTACATATATATTTTAGTGTACATTATAATGACTTAGTCTTAAATCAAACTGCTTAAATGTTTAACTTCTTTAGCTAGCGTCTTTCCCGCTCCACTCTCCCTCCCTTCATAAATTTAAGATCATCAACATTATAAAGTTACTTACATATATACATTAGTGTAAATTATAATGACTTAGTCTTAAATTAAACTGCTTAAATGTTTAACTTCATAATTTTTACTTTCATTAAACCTTTTACTGTACTGTGATGCAATCTCGCTTTGTTTACTCTCAATGGAAGTTCAAGTCAGGGATCAAACTTGATATAATTGGTTCGCTTAACAAAAATTCACGCAACAAAAGTTTTTTTTAGGAACGTAACCCATTCTTTAAGCAGGGTTTGCCTGTACTGCATTATGTACTGTATCTATGTATGTTTAAATTATACATCAATCTAACATATGAAAAGAAAAAGAGGAAAATTTTGTACCCTCAGTTTTAATACAGTGGAGACTTAATTCTTGAGGTTAATTAATTCCAAATGGCTGTATAAGTATTAAAAAGTTCGACTACCAAAACCTATAAATCCGGCAATTCATTATACCTAAGCAAAATTTCAAGTTTACAAAAATTTCAATGTAAATTTTTTTTTTTTATTTTGATTTGTACATACCATAATTGAAGGCTGGTGATGGATAACGTAGAAGAGGAGGAGGAAGGTTATCCGTTGGAAAACGAGTCACCATGAAATGTCTGGTAACTTTTCTCCTGGTGTGATTCCTGTGAACCCACTAATGAAGGGCTGTAGCTCACTAACACTTACATAACATAACATAACATAACATAAATAATAGGATAACAAAGGGCCACCAGGGCCCATCTAGGTTATCCTGTATCAGTCGCACAGCGACCTCGTCATCAGTACTTAAAGATACACTTACAAGTACACAATACATTATATACTAATTCTAAATATTTGGCCCATTGACAGGGCTAAGTCCTACAGCGAATTCCTCTACAATCTGTGATCCCCATACATGGGGATCATGTCTTGTTTAACTATAGTAAATTTCTTATAAAAACTATCATGCAGTGCTATACATAATTATAAATCTAATAAATTTAAGTGCTTATCTAATCTGTTTTTAAACATTGTCAAACTAGTGCTATTTACAACCCTCTCTGGCAATGCATTCCAGAAGTCTACCACCCTATGACTAAAGAAATATTTTCTTATATCTAACCTGCAGCCTTGCTTTCTAATCTTCCTGCCATGATTTCTAGTCCTACTTCCCTCCTCTAAGGTAAAGAAAGATCTCACATCTATGTAGTTTGTATCTGAGAACATTTTAAATAACTCTATCATATCCCTCTTATACATCTCCTCTCAAATGAAAACATGTTTAATTCCTTTAATCTATCTCTATACTCCAGGCGCTTTAATGCTGGTATCATCCTAGTTGCTCTTCTCTGAACTGCTTCTAACATGTTGATATCCTGCCTATAGTGGGGTGACCAGGCCTGTATGCAATACTCTAAATGGGGCCTAACATAGGAATTATATAAGCTACGCACCACTTCCTTACTTTTATAACTAACATTTCTATTTATAAAACCCAGGATCCTATTTGCCCTATTTCTTGCTTCTAAACATTGCTTTGAAAATTTCATAGTCCTGTCTATCACTACTCCTAAATCCTTTCCTTCCTCTACTGCCTCTAGCCAACATCCCTCCATCTCATAGTTAAAGTTTGTGTTGTCTTTACCTAAATGCATAACCTGACACTTTTAGAATTAAACTCCATCTGCCACCTGTCTGCCCATGCTATCAGCCTGTCCAGGTCTCGTTGTATTCTGTAATTGTCCTTTTCACCCTGTACTGCACATGCTATCTTAGTATCATCTGCAAACTTTGATACTTTGCTACTAATTCCTATATCTAAATCGTTAATGTACACCAAGAAAAGAAGAGGTCCTAGCACTGATCCTTGGGGTACCCACTAACCACTTCCTTCCACTCAGACATTGCCCCATTTAATACTACTCTCTGTTTCCTATCAGAAAGCCATTCACTAATCCAATCAACTAACCTACCCCTATCCCATGTAGTCTCAATTTGTACACTAGCCTCCTATGCGGTACCTTATCAAACGCCTTGCTAAAATCTAGATATATAACATCTATGCTATTTCCATCATCTAACTCCTTGGTAATATATTCTAAGATATCGAGCAAATTTGTAAGACAGGACCTCCCTGATCTAAAGCCATGTTGGGTATCTCTAATTAATCTATTCTCATTTAAATGCTCCCAAATACTACCCTTAATGATTTTCTCTAGTATCTTACATACTATACTAGTTAAACTGATCGGTCTATAATTATTCGCATCATCCTTCCTACCTTTTTAAATATTGGAGTAACATTAGCTAACTTCCAGTCCTGAGGTATCTCAGCAAACCTAAGTGATCTTTCAAAGATTAACTTAAGTGCTTCAGAAATACTGTCTACACCCTCCCTAAGTACTCTGGCATGTAGCTCATCAGGACCACTAGCTTTCCTATCGTCTAGTTCAAGAATAAATTTCCTAATAATTCCCGGTTTTATATCAATATTTTCTAAAGCTCTTAAACTACTCGTCGCACTGTTTGTAACAGGATTTCCTATTCTTTCCTAGTAAATACTGAAGAAAATTGTTCATTCAATAATTCTACTATGTCTTCATTTTGATCCACTACTACACCATCTTTTCTGAGTGGTCCAATCCTATCCTTATTTCTTTTATCACTGACCTTGTAATAACTATATAATTTTTGGGATCTTTACTCCCAGCTCTAGCTAGTTTTATCTCTGCCTGCCTTTTACTTTTTTTATAACCTTACTCAAATCATCTCTGACCTGTCTGTACCTAATCAAATCTACATCTTCCCACTTTTCTGCAACTCTCTGTATGCCCTCTTCTTCTCTCTGATCTGGCTACCTATCTCATGAGTCCACCATAATGGCTTCCTGTTTCTCTGCCTTATATCTTTGTAAGGGATACACTGCATCACTATACCCTTTACTACAACCTTAAAAATATCCCACATCTCCTGTGCAGTTTTATTTCCAAAACTATCTTCCCAGTTTACCTCTCCTAATAACTGACGTAACCTACCATAATTGCCTTTCTGATAGTTTGGGACTCTAGTCTTATTCACTATATTATCCCTACTGGAATTAATGATAAATCTAATTATATGATGGTCACTGTTTGCTAAAGTCTCTCCTACCTCAACTTCCTTTAAACAATGCTCAATATTTGTTAGTACTATGTCTAAAACCTTCCTCCCCCTAGTAGGTTTATCTACCATCTGCACTAAATAGTTATCCTGAAAACTTTCCATAAACTTATTTTCACTAGCATCTCCTACCATCCTCTCCCAGTTTACTGACTTAAGATTAAAATCCCTAAGATAATTGTCTGACTAGTACACCCCTATTTATCTCATCTACCATAAGGTTGTCTACATCTGCTGACTGGTTAGGTGGTCTATAAAAGCTCCTACTCTAATAACCTTACTTTTGTTTACTCTAACATCCAGCCATAAGGACTCTACTCTGTTATCTACCTTAATACCATTAACCTGACTGGAAATGAAGGATTTTTTACATAAATAACTACTCCTCCACCTATCCTACCAATTCTCTGGTGTAAATACATAATGTATCCATCTACTTCATATTCTTTCCTATTTTCCTAAACTTTTCCTCATTTACCCATGCCTCTGTGACACATACAACATCTAAGTCCTCCTCAACTATATAACTAGATAACTCGTCCTTCTTGTTCCTAAGACTCCTGGCATTTACATAAAAACATTTAAGTCCTGCTACCTTCCTAGATGCTGTCTCCTTATTTGGAATCCTAATCTTATTCTCTCCTATTTGCACCTGGAAATCTTTCCTAATCTTTTCACTATCTCTGTTTATCCTATCTAATTTATGTCTAGCATCTTTCTTCTGGAATGCATTTGCTACCTCACCCCCTACACTCCATCCCAACTCCCCCTCCAGACATCCACTCAGCACATCCACACCCTTCCTACTCAGATGCACACCATCCCTAGCATACAAATCCCTTCGCCCATAGAACCTATCCCATACATCCACAAAGCTGACACCCACATCCTTACACATCCCTTTTACCCGATCATTCACACCAATGGCTCTAGACAACCATTCCTGCTAACATACACACGAGGCAAGATTCCTGACACTACACACCTCCTACCACTCTCCCTTATCTTGCCTAACATTTCCCGAAATCTTGCCACTAACTCCTCCGACCCACCTGCTCTGACATCGTTCCCACCTACGTGCAAAACTACTACACCCTCCTCTCCATCCCCCAACCCTCTTCTGCACCTCCTCACTCACTGCCTTCACACCTGCACCAGGCATACACACGTTCGTCCTCCTATCCCTGTCTTTCCCACAGAAAGTGCTATCTAAATACCTAACCTGAGAGTCACCCACCACACACACCTGAGGTGTGCTAGGCACAACCATCCTCCTCCTCTCCTCTACCCCTTCTTTCTCCTTTCACTCACCACAACCACTTCATTCACTCCACTCTCACTCTCCCCTCCCCTCCAACAAACCGAACCTATTTTCACACTCAACAGGTTTAGTCCTATCCTCCCTAACTATCTCCGCTTTCCTTCCCCTCGCAACCTGCCATCTCTGCCCATCCTGACTACTATCTTTCCCCGTCTGGCTCGCCTGCTCCCACTTCCCCACTCTGCTCTTCCCGACAGAGGGCCAAGCCACCCTGTCGCCCTCAGAAGGTCCAACCTTCGGCCTAACACTGATCTCCTGCCTAATTTTTTCCACTGCCTCCCCAAGCTTACACTCCCTTACACTCTCACTGATTCCTTATTTTTACCACTAACAAACCTCTTTGGTGCCATTATAAGTTTCTAAATGAAAAACTGCAGACAGAAGGCAGAAGAATGTTGTTTTCTCATGAATGCGGGATTTGGGATCCGGTATACAAGAATACCAGTATTACCAGTATCAGAAAGGGGCAATGGGAAGGGAGAGGCCAGCACTTTGTTTACAACCATGTGTGCGGCCATTCAATTACTAGATATTTTCACCACAAATATGCCTTTGGTGCTATTGAAAGTTTCTAAATGAAAAACAATTGACAGAATGCAGAGGGAGGAAAAGTCCAGGGAGCCTTTGTTTACAACCAGGTGTGTGGACGTTCAACTATCAGGTATTTTTTCGAGTATTAACCCCTTAGTACCGGATGTTCAAAAAGCCCGCTTGGCTGGTATACAGGGTGCTTGGCCGTGCATGGGAGCTTTGAATGAGTTGTAGGAGAAGTTTTAATGTTTTCTCTAATACGTCAGGAGCTAATTATCTGATTGAAAATCTGTTAGTACCATGATAAAGCTCATAAATTCTGCTGATATCAATGCATTTATCTTGGAATGTTGACTCTCAAAGTTTTTAGTTATTGACTGGTGAAGAGAAGGCAACTTGAAATTTTCTATATACACACTTTATTCGGCATCCAGAATTTAATTATAAGTTGTTTTGTTATTTTTTTTATTTTTTTGTTACTACAACTAATAATGAAGCCACTGATATAATATCCATGAGGA